>NC_079444.1:44986276-45025418 GCF_903798145.1 Danio aesculapii
ATATGCTTAATATCATTAATAATATATTAATGATTATAAAATGTTTTAAAGTGCTTTAAAAAACGGGTCTTTATTTTGCCGCCTTTTTGTTTTTCAAATCTGTAACTGTCAAATTCGCTCGTTATTGGTTTTCTGGCGTTTAACTGTCATCGTAATCTACAGGCTGTCAACACTCTCTCAGCAGGTAAATTAATAATCTCTTAATATCTCCATAATTTTAACATTTTAAATATCTTTTACTTCCACAAGTCCTGACAATCATTAGAAATGTCAAGTAAGATAATAAGAAAATATTTACAGAAGGGTTTCTGGTTTGTAAGTTTACATTTATGTATAAAAACTACACATTCACAGTAAATAATTTAATAGCATGTTGATGCATATAAAATATTTATTTTTAACATTTTGATTGTTATCATTATTATGATTATTAAAACTTTATATATTAATGTAATAGTTTATTAATATTATCGTTAATATCATTAATAATATATTAATGATTATACTTTTTTTTTAAAGTTTATTTAAAAAAAACTCGTCTTTTTTGCCGCCTTTATGTTTTTCAAATCTGTCGCTCATTACTGGTTTTCTGGCATTCAACCACCTTCGTCATCTACACAGGCTGTCAACACTCTCTCAACGGGTAAATTAATATTCTCTTAATATCTCCATCATTTTAACTCTCATTTTAACTTTTTCTTTTAATATCTTTTAACTTTCACAAGTCCTAACAATCATTAGAAATCTCAAGTAACTCTCAAATGAGATCATTTATTAATCACCATAATAATTTATTCATATTATCGTTAACCTCATTAATAATATGTTAATGATTATAAAATTGCCATTATTCATTCCACAACTATTTATTATAGTATATTTAACATCTCTGTTAAAAAACAATATGGTCTTTATTTCCCGCCTTTTGTTTTTCAAATCTGTAACTGTCAAATTCACTCGTTACTGGTTTTCTGGCGTTCAACCGTCGTCGTCAACTACACAGACCGTCAACACTCTCTCAGCAGGTAAATGTCTTAAAATCTCTGTATATTTTAACTCGAGTTAATATTTCTATAACTTTCACAAGTCCTAACTGTTTTTCTTTGTGTTTTTAGTTTAACAGGAGGCCTGTGAGCAGCTCTGTTCAGTCTCCTCTTCTGCACAGTAAGTTACAGAAATAAACTCATGATCCATATCAGTAACATTTCCTTTATTATAACTGTTTGTACATAAACACATCTAAATATTTCACTAAATCCTGCCTGATTAGCATATTTAATACTTGTAATATAAATATTGGTGAGACATCGACACAGTTCAGTTTATTGTCATTATTTACAGCATAAACTGGTAAATCAGAGGTGTGTATCTGATCGGGTGTGTGTGAGCAGTTGCCACCTGTGTGTAATATCTGCTGTGTGTCTGTGCATGTTTGTGTGTGTGTGTGTAATTGTTGCCTGTGTGTAATATCTGCTGTGTGTGTGTGTGTAAGAACTGCTGTGTATGTGTATCATCTGCAGTGTGTATTATTTCTTATGTGTAATATCTTCTGTGCTGTCTGTAAATGTGTGTGTAATATCTGATGTGCTGTGTGTGTGTGCGTGCGTGCGTGCGTGCGTGCGTGTGTGTGTGTGTGATATCTGCTATACTGTGTATATATATGTGTGTGTACTATCTGGTGTGTGTATGTATGATCTCTGCTGTAATGTGTGTGTGTGTGTGTGTGTGTGTGTGTGTGTGTTTACTATCTGGTGTGCATGTGTGCGTGTGTGTGTGTGTGTGTGTGTGTGTGTGTGTGTGTGTGTGATATCTGCTATACTGTGTGTGGATATGTGTGTGTACTATCTAGTGTGTGTGTGTATGTGTGTAGTATCTGCTATACTGTGTGTATATGTGTGTCTGTACTATCTGGTATGTGTGTGTGTGTGTGAGTAGTATTTGCTATACTGCGTGTGTGTGTGTGAGATATCTGCTGTAATGTGTCTGTATGTGTGTGTGTAGTATCTGCTACACTGTGTGTATATGTGTGTGTGTATGTATGTGTGTGTGTAATATCTGCTATACTGTGTGTATATGTGTGTGTGTAAAATCTGCAGTGTGTAATTTTCTGCTGTGTGTGTGTCTTACATGCGCTCTCTGCAGCAGCTCTCTCTCTCTCTCTCACACACACACTCACTCTCTCTCTCTGATTGTGGGCTCATGGCAACAGCAGCTATATATAGAGCAGCAGCTGAGAGCTGATCAGGGTTTGTTCAGCAGGATCTCCGTCACACAGTGGGAAACACGAGCCACACACACACACACACACACTGAGTCAAGCTCTCTGAGGAACTCTCCTTACACACATTATATACATATACATATAAATGCAAACAGTTTATATATTTAAACATAAAATATTATTCATGTGCATCGTATTAAACTTTTAATAAAAATTATAATCTAGGAAAATATATCGCACAAATATTCATTCATTTGATTTATAGAAACATTTATTTAACTAAATTAAAATTGTATAAATGTTGGCGGCACTGTGGCCTCACAACAAGAAGGTCGCTGGTTCGAGCCTCGGCTGGTTCAGTTGGTGTTTCTGTGTGGAGTTTGCATGTTCTCCCCGTGTTGGTGTGGGTTTCCTCCGGATGCTCCGGTTTCCAGTCCAAACACATGCGCTATAGGGGAATTGATTGAGCTAAATTGGCCGTAGTGTATGAGTGTGTGTGTGTGTGTGTGTGTGTGTGTGTGTGTGTGTGTGTGTGTGTGAATGAGTGTGTATGGATGTTTCCCAGTGCTGGGTTGCGGCTGGAAGGACATCCGCTGTGTAAAACATATGCTGGAATAGTTGGTGGTTCATTCCGCTGTGGCGACCACTGATAAATAAAAGGACTAAGCTGAAGGAGAATGAATGAATGAATGAATGTATAAACCATAATATAAAATAATTTGAGCATATTTATAATTCTATTGTTTACAAAAATTCCTAATTTTATACAAATGTATATATTTATATACCCCCCCACCCCTCAAAATGCAACTATAAACTAAATAAATTGTAATAATAAATTAACCCCTGAACTAATATAAATGATCACATCTACAAAAGCACAATTAAAGTATAAACATATTTATATTCTTTAAACTATAAAAACATTAAAAATATATAACGTTAGAGATTATTCATATATTCCTTCAGCTTATTCCCTTTATTCATCAGGGGTCGCCACAGCGGAATGAACCACCAACTAATCCAGCATATGTTTTACACAGCGGATGCCCTTCCAGCTGCAACCCAGTACTGGGAAACACCCATACTCACTCATTCACACACACACACACACACTCATACACTACAGTCAATTTAGTTCCTCAATTCCCCTATAGCGCATGTGTTTGGACTGTGGGGGAAACCGGAGCACTTGGAGGAAACCCATGCCAACACGGGGAGAACATGCAAACTCCACACAGAAACACCAACTGACCCAGCCAGGACTCAAATCAGCGACTTTGTTGCTGTAAGGCCACAATGCTAACCACTGAGCCACCGTGCCTCCCCAATAAGCTTTGAGTTAGATTTAGTTTGTCCGCAGTACCGGACATGACCACCAGGAGAATCAGTTTACATTGATGACCATATAAAGTCATTCCCTTTTCTGTGTATTTTTTGAGGAATATTTACTGTATTTTTTCATACTTTAGTAATATCTGTAAAGTAGGCATCACGATCTAAAGTAGAATGAGCAGTTTGGTGGTATGTTTGAGTTGAATTTAGCCTCTAAAAACTATTTTTACATGTGGATTGCTGTAGCCAAGTAATGCTTTACCACTCTCATAAACACATGTAACATGCAAACTCCACACAGAAACGCCAACTGACCCAGCCAGGACTCGAACCTGCAACCTTCTTGCTCTGAGGCCACAGTGCTAACCACTGAGCCCCATGCAGATATAAATATATCAGAGTAGATCAGGAATCTTAAAGGTAATTTCAATACATTTTAAGACTTTTTCAAGACCCTCTCAGAATATTTTATCTCCACTTCAAGCTCTAATCAGTATCAAACCTTTCACTTAAACAGTAGTTAATAAACAGCTGTAGTTAAATAAATAAATGCAGCACAACCGTGCAACAGAACTCAGACAAGCTCTGAAGAAATGAAGCTTGAGAGAATAAATTACGCAGTTGTTTTCAGCGACAGCTTCAGCCGCTTTAAATCGTCTTTCTCCATCCAGGAGTATGCAAACGTACTTTTTCCCATTTTGCCGTCGGTTTCGCTCTATGGTTTCACTACATGTGGAGAGCGTCACATCAGCTTCCCATGATTGTCGTACGCGACATCACCCAGATGGAGGAGCTTGGCTGAACTTGCCCCGGCCCGAACCAATCACATGGCTCAAGCACGCCGTTGTTAATATGAGGAGGAAAATAAATAGATTTATGCTTTTTTTGGGAGTCAAACACCTGTACAAAATTCAAGACCTCGTAAAAACACAATTAACACTTTTAATATCTTTTAAGGGCCTTCATTTTCTCATAATTGATTAATCAACTTTGAATACTTTTTAAGACCCTGCATATATATATATTATACAAGTATAAAAATATTTTTAAAACTATAAAAACTTTACAATTTTAATTAATATCTTTATTTAACCACTAGATAAATATTATTGAAATAACTGGAGCAATGATTAAAACATTTCTTATTAATTAAAGAATTAACAAAATTCCTATAAAATAAACAAATGATCAAATACTGAAAACATACAAATAAAAAGTTAAATAAAATACAGAATCAACATGCAGAAAACAAGATAAATGTGCGTGCATTATATTAATTAAAAACTATAATAATATATAAATATGGCCAAAATAACACTGAATAAATAATATAATATAAACACACTGTTAAAATATGTATTATTAAAAACTTTAACTGAAAAAATACATTACATTCAATTAAAATAGAGTAAAATGTAAACAAATATTTACAATTGTGATTAAAAGTTAATAATAAAAATACTGTCATTTTTTAAAAAAGTTAAATATTACTAAACTTAATATTTCTGAATGAAAAAAAAAAAAAAAATATATATATATATATATACACACACACAGAAATAACACACATGAAACACCAGCAGGCCACTACGTTTGCTTTCCATCATTTATAATGTCCTTTATTCTGTTACAAACATACATAGCATTTTCTAAATATAGACTTGTAAATCTCCAAGAGAAAAAAAGGGGGAGGGGTTTAGCGATGGCAGGCTGCCGTTCTGATTGGCAGTCCAGAGAGTGTGTGGGCGGAGACAGGCAGAGTATCTGAAACCTGAGCTCTTGACAGCTGAGCGCTCAGTCAAGTAACACACAGAAAAAGGAGCAAATATATAGATATTAATGTATACCGAGAACGCCAAGAACCTGAGTTTAAAGGGCATTCTGACACCTCTGCCGGACACATATCATACACTGAACAAAATATAGCTACCGGATTGTTGCTGTTGTGCGTACGATTACACACACATATACACACACACACACACATGGATGCTGTTAAGAGCTCGGGTGAACATTCTTGTAGAAGTTCGCCGGTCTGTACAGAGGTATTGTTGATCTGAAACGCCCCACACAACTGCACAAATCCACACCACAGCAAACAGGAAGACCAATCTGCCAATAGTGAAGAGCCTGACAGGAAATGAGCTCATTATCCCGCCCCTCTGGATGAGTATTGCTTCCTGTCCCTAATGCTTGCTTGCTTTTTTTTTAAGTTTTACATTTTTAAGTGACAATAAGGCGAAAACAAAACACAAATATACTCTCATATATACATATATAGACAGCTGAAGGCAATATCATATTAAATATCAAACATTTCCCAAGAGCTTTAACAGGTTTAAGCATTTTAAACACTTTATTTTAATAACTCATCTCTAATAACTGATTTATTTTATCTTCACGATGATGACAGTAAATAATATTAGACTAGATATTCTTTAAGACACTAGTATTCAGCTTAAAGTGACATTTAAAGGCTTCACTAGGTTAATTAGGGTAATTTAACAACTGTGTTTTGTTCTGTAGACCAGTGTTTCCCAACCCTGTTCCTGGAGGCACACCAACACTACATATTTTGGGTGTCTCCCTTTTCTGTCTCTTCTGATGTTATGATAAGTTGATTCAGGTGTGTTAGATTAGGGAGAGGTTGAAAATGTGTACTGTTGGTGTGCCTTCAGGAACAGGGTTGGGAAACACTGCTGTAGACAATCTAATATATAAATATATTTAAGGGGACTAATAATATTGACCTTAAAAATGAGTTTAAATGGCTTTTATTCCAACCAAACCTGAAAGAAATAAATCTATTTTCCCCCAGATGCAAAATATAACATGAAATACTGCTGTTAAATGTAATTTGGGAAATATCTGAACAATAACAATAATATTAATGTCTTCAACTGTATATATATATATATATATATATTAATAATACATCTAAAATAGCCACAGCCAAGTTCAGTCGAAAGAAAGTCCATTTCTGGTGTTTTGCAAGAGATTTGTGCCCCATTCAATGTGTTTAATGGATAAAAATGAAATAAAAAGTGCTGCGATTTTCATTTGACGTTTAGCAGCCGAGAGGGATTTAATGCAGGAGGGTCAAAGATGGTTTCTGCACCAAATACAATAAACTAAAGTGATTTCACACACACAACCTGACATGAAATGGCTGTGTTTTGTGAAAATATGTGCATGAGATCAGTCATTCAGTATCATAATTGTTAAACAGAGCTGGACTTGTTTAAATACATTGAATAATAAGTGATCAGATAAATTAGTTTGCATTTAATACAACAATTTTCTTCAAGTTTGAGGTTTTTGGTGACCTGTAAATTATGTTAATATAATATGTCATTAAATGAGTCCTGTTTTAACATATGTGACCGCAAACACAGTCAAATAAAGTAAATAAGCTGTCCACTGATGGTTTATTATTGACAATATTTGTCAGAGAAATTAATAATCTAATCTGAGAGTTCTTGAGAAAATAGTTAAGTTGTGCAGATGAAGTGTTTAGCAATGCATATTACTAATCAAACATGACATTTTGATGTATTTACAGTAGAAAATCTACTAAATGTCTTCCTGGACCATGATCTTTACTAAATATTTAAATAGTTTGTGGAATTAAAATAAAACAAATCTAATCATTTTGACCCATACAGTGTGTTGGGTCATGTATTGTTGCGCTCAGTGGCATATTAGTAATGACAATTCTGCTAATAAATAAATAAAAGATTTAATGTTGATGCTGGAAAACCCGTTTCCATCTTTGACCCCTGTGCAAACCTCTAAGTGAAGAGAGAAACACATCTAAATGGCTTATTAGTCGGTCATTTGCCTTTCTCAAACAAACCCTCTTCACCGAGACACATTCAGTGTTAGTCCTGAAGACTCGTACAATCAGAATGAACACACACACATGATCTGAAAACACTGTATAGAGAGCAGCTTAGCCTCCCTGGAGTCCCCAACACACGCTCAGTTTAGCGGAGCAGCAAATGTTTAGCAGAACAGGTGGAGAAACGCTAACAGCTGCAGCAGCGACGCGCTTTGCTCAATGCATTGCGATTCTGAGCTTAGTTATAACCAGCAGATCGAGCTGTACACTATATACTACAGGTCTGCTGAACGCTGGATTCTGATTGGCTGAGAAGCACTCTAAGGTGTGCCATTATATTGAGATAAACGCATAGCTGAAGTAGTTCCGGCAGGTTTACAGCTCCATATCAAGACGCTGCATGATTTCAGTGATTTCACAGCTACAACAGTCAAAAATCACATCAAAACACAGCAGAAGGCTTTGGAGGACACTAGAAACCTGACAAATGTCTCGTATACAACATCTGAACAGTGGATTTAGCAGAGAAGCGCAATAATCCACTATTAATTATTGGAAAACAAAGCATTATCTTGCAATAATTCAACCAGAATAAGTCAATTATTTCTTATGTAATCACCAGTAAAGTTAAAAAAGCAAGTACATCTGACCACTTAAAGTACATGACTAGTCTAAAGTGCCCAAAAAACTAGCCCAGAGTGTCGTCTGCTGGTAAAAACTAGCCTAGAGCACCATTTACTGTTAAACACTAGCCTAGAGCGCCATCTGCTGGTAAAAACTAGCCTAGAGCGCTGTCTGTTGTTAAACACTGGCATAGAGCACAGTTTGCTGTTAAAAAAATAGCGTCGTCTGCTGTTAAACACTAGCATAGAGCACCATCCGCAATTAAAACACTAGCCTAGAGCGCCATCTGCTGTTAAACTCTAGCCTAGAGCACCGTTTACTGTTAAACACTAGCCTAGAGCACCATCTGCTGTTTAAAGACTAGCCTAGAGCACCGTCTGCTGTTAAACACTAGCCTAGAGCACCATCTGCTGTTTAAAACTAGCGCCATCTTCTGGTAAACACTAGCCTAGAGTGCCGTCTGCTGTTTAAAACTAGCGCCATCTTCTGGTAAACACTAGCCTAGAGTGCCGTCTGCTGTTTAAAACTAGCGCCATCTTCTGGTAAACACTAGCCTAGAGCGCCGTTTGCTGTTAAACACTAGCCTAGAGCACCATCTGCTGTTTAAAACTAGCGCCATCTTCTGGTAAACACTAGCCTAGAGTGCCGTCTGCTGTTTAAAACTAGCGCCATCTTCTGGTAAACACTAGCCTAGAGTGCCGTCTGCTGTTTAAAACTAGCGCCATATGCAGGTAATAACTAACCTAAAGCATCGTCTGTTGTTAAACATTAGCATAGAGCACCGTCTGCTGTTAAATACTAGCCTAGCACGCCATTTGCTGTTAAACACTAGCCTAGACCGCCGTCTGCTGTTTAAAACTAGCGCCATATGTAGGTAACAACTAACCTAAAGCGTCGTCTGTTGTTAAACACTAGGCTAGAGCGCCGTCAATTGTTAAACACTAGCCTAGAGCGCCGTCTGCTGTTTAAAACTAGCGCCATATGTAGGTAATAACTAACCTAGAGCGTCGTCTGTTCTTAAACGCTAGCCTAGAGCACTGTCTGCTGTTAAACTCTAGCACCATTTGCTGGCAAAAACTAGCCTAGAGCGCCATCTGCTGTTCAAAACACAACCTACAGAGTCATCTGCTGTTAAAGCTAAACCCAGAATCGATTGCAGTGCGATGCATTCAGAAAATCTCAGGAATCGCAATGCAACAATTGATCATCTCAGCCCTCCAACTCAGGGTGTATTTTAGGGTTACTGGCCGGAAATGCATCAAACGACAGGGTTTTCTCCAGCATACGCTACTGTCACGTGCAGTAAACGCAGTCTGCTGATGTAATCGTGCTTTCAGAGGCATGCGGACGGCCCAACAATCAGCCTCTTGTGCCTCAACACAGCACAGCTGAATCTGCAGCCGGCAGCGCAGGAATGCTCACACACCTCGCATTAAAATAGCCGGCCTGCGAAGTCAGCTCGCTGTTGAGGAGAAACAGCTGCTGCAGGCCTGGAAGTGCAGAGATTGGCATCCTGCAGCCATTCTGGATACCAGTCGCTGATATTTCATCACAGAACAGACTCCATGCTAATGCCTTTTAGCTGCTATTCAACACTTAAAGGGCCAGTTCACACTAGAAAATAATTGAATTACTCTCTACTTATTTGAGTTTTCCTTCTGTCGGAAACAAATCAAGATATTCAGAAAAAATCCAGTAGCAATTGACTTTAATAGTCGTATTTTCCCTACTATAGTAGTCAATGGCTACCGGTTTATAATGTTATTCTCATCTTGATTTGTGGTCAGCAGGAAATAAAAGAACTTGATGAATATTTCTTGGTGAACTGTCTCTTTAACAATATAGAAACCCAAAGGAGGCTGCTGCTCTCAAACATGAATATAAGCTTGTTTTTCCTCATGGACACCAGTTTATCGCAGTTTCTGTAATTGCTAAAGTGCATGGATGAAAAATTCTCAACGTTATCAATCTTTCTCCATCATAACCCACTGGTCTACTCGCTTATTCTTAGAATAGTTCTGTTTTGGTGACAGGCTAAACAATAAAATGGCGATAATATATATAGCTGGAGATACTAAAGCAATAAATTAAATTAAAAGGCAAACGTGGGACGGCCATGCGCAGAAATGGGACTCGCAAGATGTATGGTATTTATGGAAGGCCAGATGTGTCTGCACGTGTTTTATTTGAAAACAGTTTGACAGCAGTTTTTATGACTGCGTATGTGGACATCAGTCTGATTAAACACTGTATCTGCTCATATGCATATGCAAATATGCTCAAATACAGCAATCTGATTGGCTGTTGTGCTGGTTGATGCATTGATATGGTCAAACTGTAGATCCAAATTAATGTAATTTGATGTATTCTGAATCGTGTCCCCTTCAGCCGTCCATATTAATCACATATAAAGAAAACATAATGAGGTGCGTGCTGTAAAATCAAAGGATTGCGGGAGGAGATTGGGGGGGTAATCTCATATATGATGCTATACTCTTTCACAAAACAAATACACTGGACGATCTTCAAATCCCAGCTTTACTTTTTTACAAAATTAGCTTCTCAAGCTTTAATAATTCCGTAGTTTATATATAATTTGTACTTTGTGTATTCAAAAATATGCTGGTTTATTTACTTATTCTCTCATAAAGAATGATCTTACATTAAAAAAACACAACACAGAAGGGGATGGAGTGAAAATACACTCACCCGCAAAGCTCTGTCCTCTATAATAACTAATATCACACATCAATATTCAGAGGAGACTTGGACCCAAGTCAAAACAAAAAACAGACAAAGCTTGTCATATTTGACCCCAAAACCAAAATATCTCACGGTCCATAATATCAATTATTATTTCCATCAAATAGCTAACGCCTCTTTTAGGAACTGGTGTTTTAAAAATCTCCATCAACACAAAACCAGCGGTCAAACCAAAACCATCACTCATTCAAAGTCGTGTGTCGATGCGTGAACGCAAACCCAAACAGAATAACTTAGGGAACATCTACTATAAAATAATCTGAACACACACACACACACACACAACTTTTGGTTGCTTAAGTCCCATGCTGCCTACACACCATGAAGACCAGTGACGCTATATATAATATATATACTACACATCTCCCCTGTGAAAACACATGTTGGACAGTAATGCACCCTTATCGTCGCCTGGTTCGATCACACATGTTCCGCTTGTAGAAATTCAGCAGCCGGATGTAACAAAGGTTTAATTGTGAGGAAAGACAATTAAACTTGCTGGTTTGACAGGGCCGGGCAGCATCAGGAATAAATCAGACCCCATCCTCAGGGCTCCAACACAGACCCCCCCTCCCCAAACCCTCACCACAGAGACTTCACAGATCTACTTTTCTGTCCCATCAATATTTTAGTAGGCTATTGGAGTTCATGCACTTGTTGTTCCGCTCATCCGGTCAGTCGTCGTCCACATCCTCTCCTTCGGACTCCTCTCTGCGCTCGTACATCTTATCGCGATGTCGCTCCTGGATCTCCTTCATCTCCTCGGCGTAGCGGCTGAAGGCTCCTCCAAACTTCCCCCAGGCCTTGAACGGGATGGTGATGGAGTTCCTGTAGCTGGGCTTGACCTCGCTGACCCGCAGGAACACACCGTATTTGTTGGAGCCCACGTCGAAGAAGAAGCGCTTGGAGTCCACCATGATGGAGGTGCCCTCCGGGAGCTCCCCGTAGCCCCCCGCGGCTCCGGGACCCCCGCTCAGCTCTTCGTCTTCTCCGCCGTAGTCGTCGATCAGTTTCGCGAGCGCGTCCCGGAACTCGATTAATCCTTGCGCCGGCAGCGCGATGGTCTGTCCGGCCTGCACGCCGCCTCCCGGCCCGCCTCCCCCGCCGACGCCGAAGCCCGGTCCACGGTTGACGGTCTGGCGGATGCGCAGGAACCTCCCGCGCTGGTTCTCCTTCAGGTCGAGGTAGTATTTGCGGTTCTCTCGCACCAAAAACTCGCTCTTCAGCGCCCGGCGCGGTCCTCCATCATCCCCCCCGGAGGACTGCGCGATCTGCTCCGGGCTGCTGG
This sequence comes from Danio aesculapii, assembly GCF_903798145.1. Classification (NCBI taxonomy): domain Eukaryota; kingdom Metazoa; phylum Chordata; class Actinopteri; order Cypriniformes; family Danionidae; genus Danio; species Danio aesculapii. Next base: position 44,998,349 of record NC_079444.1, read on the forward strand.
GCCCCAGCTGGGCGTAGTGCTCGATGAAATCCCCGAGGTAGTCGCGGAACTCCGCCGCCACGGACATGGAGAGAGTCAGGCGGCTCTTGGAGCCCCCGGCGCCCACCTCCGCTATCTTAATGAAGCGGCCCTTCGCGTTCTGCTTGACGTCCAGGTAGAAGCGCTTGTTCTGGATGTCCAGGCGCTTGGAGGCCAGCTCCTGCGTCTCCTGCTCCCGCTGGAAGTGCTGGAGGCCGCCACTGCTGCTGCCGCCGCGCTCGCTCCCGCTGTCTCCATCCGCCATCTTCAGCACCTCCAGCAGCTTCTCCCTCACACACACCAGCGCGGATACGCTGCACTGGCCTCGGGTCCGCTCCTGCGTCTCTATTGGTCTGCGCGCCTGTCAGCCAGAGCGTGTGAGCGGAGCCCTCGCTTTTCATTGGTCAGTGACGATTCCTCCGCCCGACCCGTGCGGGTTGTTGCTTGAAGGGATACAGCTGTGGCCGGAAGTTAAGGAGAATTATTATTTATTAAATTAATTGTATTTTATTAACGTCTATGCGAGGGTGAACCCAACCGTTACAGTAATGTTAAACAGTAATTATACCGAGTATTATTCTTATTATTGATTAAATTACCAATTAAATTATATTTTAATAATGTCTAACTTAACCCAACCACCACAGTAATATAAATACAGTAATTATATTCACATTATTAATTAAATTATGCATTAAATTGTATTTTATTAACGTCTACCCCGGCCCTTTAACACAACCATCACAGTAATGTAAAAACAGTCAATTTAAGTATTATTTATATTATTTATTAAATTACCCAAGTTGTATTTTAATAATGTTTACCCCTACCCCAACTCTTAACCCAACCATCACAGTGATGTAAAAATATGAATTATTGTTGTACAGTGTTATATGAATTATGTGAGTATCCGCAGCTGTATCCCTTCTACAGTTTCCCAGCCGTGCGCAGGCATTTCCTGTCCTTCTGGAGCTCGGCTCAAGCTTTGAAGGAGAACTGATGGACATTTTGGCGTTTTTCTTTATATTTAAACAGTATAAAAAAACTGAGAAACAAACTTTTTAATAAAAATAATATATATATATATATGTTTTCTTAAATAAAATTTGATCTCTTATAGTAAAATATGTACAATCATCTAGCCTATCTGTTAATTATAACGGCACATGTATTAGATACTACTGTTAATATGAGTTAATATGAGATATAATTTATTCCCATGGCATTTTTATTTATATTTTTACCTCCTATATATACTATAATATAAATTATATATGCGAATATATTTCAGCATGGCCTTGTTTAAGATCTGACCCAGGATCAGCCGTTTTTCCAGTCTTTGGATTAGCATGAGCTTCATAAATCTGATCGTGGATCAGCTGCTGAACGTCCACTATTGGATGCGCGATGACGTCAAACGTGACGTCGGTCATTAATTCCAGAGGTCAGTGCGACATAAGGAAAAAAAGCGCTGTGCACATGATGAATAATAAGATATAGAAGCTGTTCAGGCAAAATAATGCATAAATCAGTCCATTTTAAACAGTTGTGTTTAATGTTTTGTTTATACTAATGATTGTAAATTATTTTAATGAATGCCCTGTGCTTTAGGGATAGTCAACAAAGCACTCTGAAACTAGGAGTGATCATAGCATAATTATAATAGTCAAACAAATATAGAAGTCATTAGGCTAGATGAGCATTTGTATATTAGGAGGTATATTATATATTGAATCCATCAGTTACTCAGTTTATCACTCATTGCACACTCACTGTCTGAATCATAAATACTCTTTACTAAGGCTATGACCACATTAACACACACTGTCATACTTCTGTATGCCAAAGTCACTTACATATGCAATATTATATAAAAAAACAGACTTAATCAATCTTACACATGCAGTGTCATGGTGTATTTGTTGCTTATGTTTGGACATACATGACAGCCACCAGCAGAGTCAAAAGGATGAGGTAAGATACTAAAAGGTTAAAAATAGGGACACACAATATTTGTTTAGAGCTGTTTTTATTTCTCTACACTGTTCACATTAATAAAAAATATGAATTTAAATATAATTATAAACACAGCATTTACATTTACTGTTTTCAAATTAAATGAAAATGAAGAGAAATACATATTTTAAGCTTAAGTTTAAACCAGCATCACTCATATGTGTAAACAAGTACTGAAATTTAAAGCTTTTTTCAAACATCATGAATGGATTGGCGGAAATCGAGATATTTTGGTCACTTTGGGTTGGTGTTTTGTATAACAACAGATATGGTAATCATATTTTTAGTTGCGTTTAGATGAATTAACGTTCTTTATCCATATATTAATCTTTCACTTACATTTTGTCTTGGGAATTATTTCTTTCTGAAACACAAAAGCAGAAAAATCAATTTCCAAAACACACAAAGAATGTAGTCATTTTATAGTCAACACTACAGTGGTGTTAAACCATAAAGTCTAGGCTACAGTAGGCTATATATTATGTTTGTTAATGAATATTACAGCACAGTATTAACTATTGTGAAAGGATAAACTGTAATAAATACTGTAGTGTACTTTTATTGTGGTGCATTGTAGTAATATTTATAGTTGTAGAAAACTAGTCGGCTATTGGGTGATTTGTTTGTAGTACTACTTTTTGTATATCTGTAGAACCGGAACAACACATTGATTCCAGTACTCCACTATAGTGTGGTTCAAAAACACTATATTTACTATAAATAGCATTTACAACAAGCAAACAAGTGGCGACGCAGTGCCGCAGTAGGTAGTGCGGTCGCATCACAGCAGAAAGGTTGCTGGTTCGAGCCTCGGCTGGGTCAGATGGCGTTTATGTGTGGAGTTTGCATGTTCTCATTGTGTTCGCGTGGGTTTCCTCTGGGTGCTCCAGTTTCCCCCACAGTCCAAACACATGCGGTACAGGTGAATTGGGTAGGCTAAATTGTCCACAGTGTATGTATGTGTGCAAATGAGTGTGTATGGATGTTTCCCAGTGATGGGTTGCAGTTGGAAGGGCATTCGCTGCGTATATGCTGGATAAGTTGGTGGTTCATTCCGCTGTGGCGACCCCAGATTAATAAAGGGAAAAGAAAATGAATGAATGCATGAACAAGCAATCAAACATTAAGGAGCCTAAGTTTGGATGAGGGTATTTTGTTAAACATTGTTTATTTCAATATTTTACTCTAGGAACATGAATTTAATCATACTATATCCATGTTTTTATTCCGTATTGTGGTTTTACGTACATTTTAACGTTACTATTGAGGCGATTCATTCGTTCATGGCCAATTTTTTAGAAAAGTAGACTTCTGAAAGGCGGCAAACGCATCGCGCATGCGCACGAAGTTAAGGTAAGAAGAACAACAATGGAAAGGTTATCGCAACGTGGACAAAAGAATAAAACGCATTACTCCATTTTTTAATGACATTTCACAGCTATTAACTGTGAAAATTTCTTAAAATGGCATATTAAAACACTAATCTGTTAACGGGTAAGAATTCGAAAGAGGTTGAACAGAATGAAGAGGATTAAAATAATTACACTGCGTGGATTAAATATCAGTTTTAGCACTCTGTTTATGTTTATTAACCAAGTTTAACTTATGTGTAATTGCTCTAAGTGGTCTTTAAAGCCAGTAAAATGGACGAAAAACACAACTGCGTTTACACAATTGTATCCAAACGACGTAGATAAAAATGAGCTGATAATAAAGATATCTAAATAAATAAAATAACTGACCAAACATATTCCGTTACATTATTTATGTTATGTATTGTAGCTTTGGCAACAGAACGTTCACAGTATCAGTCAGTTTATGGGTCTATATTTGATCGTGATCGACACATTCCCAATACATCAAAATAATACATTTTTCTAATCGGTTTTAATGTAATGAAGACGACTACAGCGCGCGTGCGCACAACACTGGTGCGCTGTTAGGTAGAGAAAAAAAGGAACTTGAAAAAAAATCACCCAGATACAGAGAAGCTCTGTGATTGGGTGAAACGTCCATTTCAAACCAAGACGGCGCTCGCTGATTGGTTATTAGGCGAGAACATACCGCGCTATCCCTGAAGCACTCATCATTGTGTTTTCCCTCCGTTTCCAGCGAAAAGAGAAGCAGCTCATCTGGCGAAATGGTAAGATAAGTTCTTAATTATCCGATATTTGTAATATGGGTTACATTTAGTTGATTTGCTGTGTGTAAACGGCTCTGGATTCGAGCTCGCGAAGCTTTAATCAGCGCGCGGTTTTGCTAAACGAGCGCCGACCGCGAGAATAAAGTCAGTTTGCTGCATTAATCTGCAAAAGCCATCAAAAGAGCTCACCTGTGTTTAATAATTAAATATCAGGTCATGGTTTGGTGTTTTAAAACTATATTCAGTGCCCTAAGAGCAGATTTAAATATATCCCGCATTTTCTTTTGTTTGACATGCTGGCTCGTGGTTTAAATAAGGTTAAAGAAGCTAAAGGTTAAGTAATGTTTGCTATTTTACGTTAAAAACCGATAATACAAAGAAAGCTTTCGACAAATTTCGCAGTTATGAAATTTTTTAATCGAAATTTGTGTTTTAGTTTCGACGTGTGAACTCGTTTTACTCCCATTTGCGAGAAATAAGTTGTGCGGTGTAAGTTACGTTACACTTAAAATGGAAGCGGCAAACTTAATTTCAAGAAATAAAGTTATAATGTTGAACAAAATCAGCAGATTTTAAACTATTGATGGTATGAAGAGAAAATGGATAGAAACAGCCTAAACACGTTAAAATTAGGAAGAAATATAGTTTAAAATGCAATTAAAGGCGCTGAATTGCAAGTCAATGTCAACACGAACAAACAAAAACCGCAGAAGTGCTCAGAAATCGTCAAACTCAGAAAAAATCCCTCTGAAATGTGTGGTTTTCCGTGTCAGAGATAAGCTTCAATGTGAATCTGCTCTTCTGCGTAATTGTTTGTCTTAATGTTACTCAAAATTATCAGGAAAATAATACGTGTTGCTTAATTCACAAAATAACTGAATGCAAATGCCTTTTTATTTTGCGTTTGATTTGGGGAATTTACCTTTACATCGAGCATAATGTAATTTAGGAGCTGCAAGTAAAGTTATAGTTTATAGTAAGAAATAAAGTTATAATTGTGACCAAATAACAGCTAATTACATATTTTAATAAATGTGAAAAACAGACTGCAAGAACAAAGAATGAAAGAAAAACTGATTTAAGAGAAATTGTGTACAAATGTTGTAAGAAGTCGTCAGAATTATCACCAAAAACAAACAACAAATGCAGAACTGCATAAAAACGTGCACACAGATAGTGAGAAACTCTGAATTTTGAGAGAGAATCTATCTGAAATTATGCCAACGGGTAGTTTTCCATGACTGGAAAAAAATCTTCCACGTGAATCTGCATTTCAATGTTTTTTGTGTCACATTACTATAAAATGCCTATCTTTTTATACCTCTCAAATTAATGTAAGATACAGATTTCCCAATGCCTCTATTCTGATGAGTTTGATTTTTAAATCAATGTAAAGAATTTTACGTTGACCACAGTGTGATTACATTGAGTGTTTAATATTTTTCTTTGTGCTTCCACAGGCAGGAGGCAAAGCAGGAAAAGACAGCGGAAAAGCTAAGACGAAAGCCGTCTCCAGATCTCAGAGAGCTGGTCTGCAGGTACTGACTCCAAACTAGATCTAATGTTGAGTTTTAAAGGATTAGTTCATGTTTTTGAAGAAAATACTGTCATTTGAACTTCTAAAGATCTAAAATTTATTCACTCAACTCTCGATTTAATTCACAATTTTGCTTAAAACAATTTTTACTAAATGAACTTTGAAAGAACATTATAGTATAAATGGAATGGAAAGTGTCCTTTTTATTGGGATATTGCTGCACATTTCTTAGTGAAATTTTGATAACAGTACAGAATTTAAAGCGAATCCCAAATTAAAGTACAGAAATAGTCTCTATATAAACAATCCCAAGTTAAATAAGGTACAGGAATAAATAAAATATTCGTATAAACAAAATCCTCTTTAAACTATCCCAAATTAAATTAGACTGTATATTTTTACAATTTCATTTATAAATATAATGGTATGGCTTCAATTTAGTGGAATTGTTGTCATAAAATGTGTAAATAAAACCGCAGACTAACTGCAGATTCATTCTCTGCCAGCAGAAGGCGCTTATAATCAGCAGTCATCCTGTTTTCATGGTTACCGCTGTAAACAAAGCAGCGCTGTATTTAAAGCGTTAGTTCACACAAACATGAAAACCTTCAACAGAAAACAAAAAAACTGATGTACACAAAAGATATTTCAAAGAATGCTGAACCCATAACTATTGACTTGTATAGTAGGAAAAACAAATGTTATGGAAGTCAATGGTTATAGGTTTTTAAAGTAACGTCTTTTGCATTTAACAGAAGAAACTCACTCGTAACAGTTTAAAAACAAGTAACTGTAAATGATTGAAGAATGAGTAAAGTGAGTAAAGAATGACAATTGACATGTTTTGATTGAACTGTCCATCTTAAAACGACTAGTCTGAATCTTTCAGAGAAGAAATGAACACCCCATTCATTCACACACTCTTACTCCAATTGTATTGTTTTGCGTCTCAATTGTTTTGAATACATTGAATACATGTTACTTTCCTATCAGTTCCAATGCAGTCAAAGAGCTCTAAATGATCCCAGACGAGGAATAAGTGGCTGATCTTGGATCTTTTCACATCAGCTTTTAAGATGCATTCTGATCACAGTTAGTCAAAAGAGATGCATTTGCATTCACACCTAGCATTTAAATCCATGCCTTTTGTCCAGTGCTCTGGCGAGGAAGAGACTTTGGCTTTCTCTGATCTTTCATTGTAATGGTAATCTACATATGATGCTGAAGCTGGAACAATTTTCATAGTGAACTCAACATGTCTTGTTAAAAGTATCAGATCAATTAAATTAATTGATGGAATTTTAATGTGGTGCTCAGCATGATTAAGTTTAACCCACACAAATCTGTCTATTTAAATTAATATTTTCTGCAGGATGCATTGCATACATTTTTGTGCATATACATTAGTTCCAGTTTTACCCTTGGTACTGGGTAATCTAGCTAAATGAAAACTAAAGATCAGTCTGGTGATGAGTACACCCAATTAATTTGTTGGAGAAAATATTGCAATAACTAGTTTAAATTTAAAGTTGACTGTCTTTCTGTTTATTAACCAAAAGTGTTTTAATGGATATAAGTGTATATAAGAAAGTATAGTCTATTTTCACTGAGAAATTGATAAATTATGCATAATGTCTTTAGACTCTTAAGGATCGTTCACATCATGCATGATAAATAATTAATAGATGTAGAAATCAAAGATTTGTTGATCATGGATATAACAGAAAAAGATATATTGTTGAGAGATCTATTGAAACAATATAATTGGGATCACAATCAGAAAGATTATTTTCTTTGCTAATAAACTATTTTCACTTCCTCCATTTGCAGATTATTTTCCTTTTTTATAGAAAAACTCACTTAACTTTAGCGTAAGGGTTTTGTTTTATTATAACTGACTGACAAACAGGTACACAACATTAGCATTCACTTGGCAAAACATTACTGTTTGGTTGTAAAGACGTTGCTATTTGGTTATCAAAACATTAGTGTTCTGTTATTAAAATGTTACCCTTCGGTTATAAAAACGTTACCATTCTTTTATCACAACTTGACTTAAAACATTGACCATTTAAAATGTTACCATTCAGCTATCAAAATAGTAATGTTGGCTTATTAAAGCATTACTATTCCGTTGTAATGTTACCATTCATTTATCAACTTGCTTAAAACGTTACTATTCGGTTATCAAAATAATGTTAGCGTTTTAAAACATTATTCAGTAGGGCCATACAGAATCTGCAGACATGCTCTTTCAGCAGAAAATTTTGTAAAAAAAAAAAAAAATCAGTGGATTATAATAATGATTTTAGGAGATTCATAACTTAATTTATGAGAAAAAAAAACTTTTTAACTGATTTAATGTTTATAATGCAAATCCAACTAGATCTGCTTATTTGGTAAACAAAGTAAGTCTTTTATATAATGCATCTACTAAAAGACATTACATATTACTTTACAAACTGTATTGTAAATAAATCATATGAATATTTTAATAATAATATAATTATTATATCACAATAATATTAGTGAAATTAACTGAATAAATATAAACACATACACAAGTAAATACATAGGCTCAATGATGGGATAGAAATCTGTGTATTTCTGTATGCGCAGATTCCGTATGGGCCTACTATTCAGTTATAAATAGATTACCAATATGTTACCATTTAGTTATTAAAATATCAGTTATTTAATAAGTTAATGTTTTTCTTTTGTCAAATCAAATGAACTCCTAGTTATCTCGGTAGTTTAGTTATCAATTTTACCATTCAATTATCGAAACATTACTGTTCAGTTATAAAAACGTTACCATCAGTTATCAAAATGTTACCGTTTGGTTATCAAAACATAACTGTTCAGTTATCTAAATGTTACCAAATGTTATCAGTTTTTTTTACCAGTTATCAAAATATTGCAATTTGCTTTTCAGAATGTTACGATTCGTTTATTAAAACATTATCATTCAGTTAGCAAAACATTATTTCACTTGGCAAATGTTACCATTTGGTATGTGTTTTTTTTTTTTTTTTTTCCCATCTTGTTAAGAATTTGTAGATATTATGGCTAGAAACAAGACCAATTATAAATAAATAATTGTATTTTTTGCGGTACATCAGGGGAAAGAATGCTAAAAATACAAAATTCTACAACCCAGTCTAGTGAACTGAAATAAATGACCGGGAAAGCACTCTTACAATGTTGATTGCGTCAAAGCAGCTTAACACAAGTTGTAGTAAATTGAAATCCAGTTTTTGCAGCTCAGTGTAGTGTAATATAAAACCCAAACACCAAAGACCAAATCCAACGAAACCAAGCTAGCCATTATTTTTTTATACATTATTAATTTTGAAGGTGAAACTGCATAATTAACCATGTTTTTCTTAATCCAGTTTCCTGTAGGCCGTATCCACAGGCACCTGAAGACCCGGACCACCAGCCATGGCCGTGTCGGAGCTACAGCTGCGGTTTACAGCGCCGCTATCCTGGAGTATCTCACCGCTGAGGTAACACCAGGGTGTATTTAATTAATTAATTTTTACCCAGGGTCTAAATGTTTGGCTGCTGACTGTGGTTTGTCCTACTGCTAAGTAAAGGGTAAAGTACATCCAGCAGAAGGAGCAAAGACTTGCATTTCAAAAGCAAAATTTTAGGCCTTTAATTGTCTTCAATTCACTGAAATTTTGTGTTAAGTCATTCTAAACCAGACTTGGTTTACATGGACATAGGAAAAATTATTCAGTCCTAGCTGAGGCCTATCCAGTCACCAACAATACATCCCAATAAAACCCAACTTTTTTATTTTTATAGCCAATATTATGATGGCTAATTTAATAGCTTTGTAACATTGTTTTTATTATCTTCATTATAATAACATTTGATTTTTAAAGTTCTCCATGTATTTATAGAGCATATATGCTGAGGACACTGCCCTGGACAGACTGTTGTGCATGCATTTAGTGCATTGTAGTTTTAAAAAGCAGGGGAAAAAAGAAAAGTTATGTTTAATATTAGAAAAAAGGTCAACACAACACTGGTTTGCTTGTTTGACACAATATTTTAAATATGTAGACAAGAATTTGCTTTTTTTTTTTTTTTTTTTTTTGATGAGGCGTATCTTTTCTGCTGCACCAACTGGGCCCTGGAAATTCGTTGATAGTCTTAAAGTCTTCAGTTTGTAGAAAGCCTGTGTATAAGACTGAAGAGTTCTGTGATAACTATTGGCTAGTGTTAGGGCTTGTCAATATGGCTGAAACCCCAAATTCTAATTTCTTTCTATAAATGAATTCAAATTTACATTATGGAGATTAAGTAAACAGTGCATTAATAACCTGGGAAAACACGCTTGGGTGAATGCAAAATAAGCTAACTGATGTTCAGAATCAAGCTCATTTATCAAGTAGGAAAATTCTAAATGATATGATGTCTGGAACTGAGCATAAGTTTACAAAAACCATCATGTTTTTGCCTTTTGACACCGTAAATTGCAGGTTTTTGTATTTGAATGGTGCTGTCATACATTGGCTCTTAACGAATATTGGAAATTCAAATGATTATCTTTTGTTTGAGAGCCCTACTGGATGTAGATGCTGATGATTATACAGCTTACATGCCACTAAACTATTAGATGCAAAACATTGAGATGTAGTACTTGCTGTTTAATTGCATGTAAAGCTGATTTTAAAAAACCCTACTTAGTCACAAGATGGCGCCAAACATTCAAATTGCATCATGATAGACAAGCAAATATACAGCTTCACTTATTCGCTGCCTTGTAAAATAAGTTTTCAAATATATCCCTAGTGCTGTTTAACATATTTAAACAAAAGTTCTAATTAACTCATCTCTAATCACTGATTTAGTTTTCCTCTGCCATGATGACAGCACATGATGATTTACTAGTTAATTTGCAAGATACTAATTTAAAGACCACTTGGTTAAGTAGATGAGTTCATTGGACAACAGTGGTTTGTTCTGTAGAAACAATCTAAAAAATTTAAAGAGGCTTATAATACTGACCCTGATATAAACAATATAACAAAGCATACACTTTAAAATGAACTAACTAACTAACTTCCAGCCAAACTAGCAGCAGTAAGACTCTCTCCAGATGAAAAAAATAATAGGAATAGCTTAAATTATTTATTTTATAAATATGCAACATTAGACTAGTTTTGTTGTCCAGGGTCACATAACTTTTATTTAGCAATATGAGAAGATATAATTTTGACCCAAATTAAGTTTTTCTTATATGCCAGGAATCATTAGAATATTAAATAAAGCTCATGTTCAATGAAGATATTTTGAGGGGGGAAAAAAACATTTCACATAAATATAACAAATCTCAATTTCTGATTAGTCATGTGCAGTACTGACAACATGATTTGAACAACTTTAACACCACCACCACCACCACCCCTGAGAAAAGTTAGAGTATTATCCAACAGAAACAAATGAAACGTCAATAAAAAGCTTATTTTAATCAACTTATTATCTTGGATGATGTGTAAATCCAGACTCTCATATTCACTAATGTTTAAAGATGATTGACCCGGCTGTGTCTGTGTTAATAGTTGAATCTGTTGTAATCTGGGAGAAGAATACTTGATTCTGATTGGTTCGTCACAACATTCCAGAGGCGTGTAATGATCCTCTGTAGAGGTGTAATAATGGTGTGTAAAGCAGACGTGTGTGTTATTTGCATGCGCAGGTGCTGGAATTGGCTGGAAACGCTTCTAAGGATCTGAAGGTGAAGCGAATCACTCCCAGACATTTACAGCTGGCCATCCGTGGAGACGAGGAGCTGGACTCGCTCATCAAGGCTACCATTGCTGGAGGAGGTGAGAGACCGCTCCGACACGCTATTGAAGACTTGATTTATTTTATTTACAGGCTTGAGTTTCAGACATATGATTTAGGCCCCGTTTACACTAATAGATTTTAGTTTTAAAGCTGCGTTTTAGAATGAAAATGATCCACGTCACACTAGCGTTTCTGAACAGCTCTAAGTCCATACTACACCGCTGTAAACACACGTCACGTGACCACACAGTCTCTGCCATGCACTGCAGCGTGCTTTGAGCACATACCCATATAAGAGCTGTGCTCGTCGGACAGTTCGTTAAGGATCTACTGCAGGATCTAATCTTACTATATTAGTTAAACGTGATATTTAATTCATCTTGTCTATATCTAACCACATTCCCTGACTTTGGGCTATTGAATCGATTACTAGTTCTCAGGTAACGTGGTTTGGCTGAGTGCACAGATAAGTTGGGTCAATATCTTTAACCACGGACACTGATTCTGCGCATTGCTCGCCTTTATTTCCTATAATATAAACTTATTGTGCGTTATACTCTTATAATGGACATTATTGATTTATTAAAACTGATATTCAGCAAAACTGATATTCAGCAAAAATCATAGGATGCAGTGACGTTATCGGCTGTGTTCTGTTATAAATATGCACACAGTGATGACGCTCATATAAATATGCAGCTACACGACGCCTCAACATTTCTGCTGTCTGTTAGGTTGCTAAAATCAACATGTAAATGGACAGTTTCTTATGTCATGTTCATTTTGTTGTTAAAGTGAAACAGCGTAGCCTGCAGGATAATGTGAGTGAGGTTATAACTAGGGCCAGACGGAATCTGCGGACGTTTTTTGCTATTTCTGTGGAGAATATTGCTAAAAATCTGTGGATTTCTGCATAATTATTTTGGGAGTATCATAACTAAAACCTTAATATGTGAACTAAAAAATAATGTCTTTAACTTATTTAATGTTTAAAATGCAAATCCTATTAGATTCACTTTTATTTGGTAAACAAAGCAAGTCTCTAATATAATATCTCTACTAAAAGACAGAGAATATGACTGTACACACTGCACTGTACATAAATCAGATGAACATTTTCATATTGGTCAATAATATTACTGTAATTTAAAGACTCAATAAATATAGATTTACACACATTTACACTAGTAAATAAACAGAATTAATGATGGGCTAAAAATCTGCTGAATTCTGTGCACGCAGATTCTGTGTGGGCCTAGTTATAATGTACACTGTTTGCTTTGAAGATTGACCCGACGTGCCCTCGGGGGTCTGTTTTCCATATCAAACTTGCGAAGTTACAAGGAGAGGATGCAGGACTGAACTGTGTGTAGGCTACTTAATATTGAGGGAAAAGCCCCAATCAGAGAGGAGAATGTCTGCAGCTCCGCCTCCATTTTCAGATGTCTCTGTTTTCCCCCATCCACACTGAGACGCAGCAGCAGCGGTTTAGGATGAAAAGGCCTCTCCAGCGCTTTCAAAACGCTCAGTTTTTGGCGCTCGAAATCTCTGGCGTAGTGTAGACAGATGGTGTAACCGTATCAAAACTGAAGCGTTTTCAAACTAAAACGTATTAGTGTAAACAGGGCCTTAGAAGCTTGGACAGTACTTAAACTTTATTTGAAGCTCTTTATAAAGAGCCTACATTTGTAGTCATTTCAGCGAATCCTCATACTGTTGAGCTTTCAGCAACGAGATCTTCTTACTTTGAAAAATCATAACGTCTTAACACACAATGCACATACCTGCCAACACCGGGAGTCTCCCGTGTTTCCCAACACTTTCCCGCCACCCTCCCATAATTATTCTTTATTCCACCCAGAAATCTCCCCAACCCAGATGTTATACTGCAGCACAACAAAATGACTTAATCTTGATCAAACCTTAAGAAAAGTGTCCGTCTTTATCATTTTATTCCTTCTATTTGTCTGTCCTGTTTGTGTAGACACTGCTCTTAATCACTTACAGTAGTTTCTCTGACTATATATGGTATATAATATTATTATTATTATTATTACTATATTTAATAAGTTGTGTCACTGGCATTAAATGTTCTATAATTGATGACATTTATTTTGCAGTGATATTATTGACACGATCAGTCCAGTCGAGTTATATTGTCCTTCTGCTACATGTGTGGACATACAGAGGAATGAAGGCCCACAGTGCTACAGAAATAATCATAAATACAAACCCAACACTGGAGATGAGCTATTCTAAACACATGCATAACATTATCACTTACGGCAATTTCTGTGAGCCAATAAACAAACCACAAATATTTATCATGAACACTTCAAAGGAGCATCCTATTTTCATTGCTGTATAATCTCTGATTAAGATTAGGCTTTTATTTAGTTGAAGAGCAGAGTTTTAGCTCTTGAATGTGTTGTATTGGCTATGTTCAGTATTGTTACTGTTATTACGGCCCTGTTTTTTTTTTGAGATTTGTCTGAAATTATTGCGCAATGTTTGTTAAAGTTTCTGTTGGTCGTGATATATTTCTGTTGGTCATTTATAGTCACAGTAATTGTTTCTAAATTGACAGCAATAACATTTAAATCAGTTTATGCCAGTGATTTTAATAGTGATTCTGCATAATAATGAAAATAGACACTTTAAAACTTAAGATTAGGCTTTTTTTATTATTATTATTTATTTATTTATTTATTATTTATTATTATTATTATGGTTATTTTTGGCTTGTGTTCATTACTACACTTATATAATTGCTACATAATCATTACTACAGTCATAATGACAACACTAATTATGACCATGATTGTCTGAATCATTCCAACACTGTTGATTTAATTTCTACACAGTGTAGTGATGATTATAACTATACAACAGTGTATAATCATTATATGATCATTTTAAGCAAGTTTTGGTTTTTGCGCAAAAAAAAGATTTGTGTTGGCAGGACTTTTCCAGCATCAGGGCTGCATGTTTAGTAGTGTGTAAACAGTGCTGGTGTGTGTGTGTGTGTGTGTGTGTGTGTGTGTGTGTGTGTGTGTGTGTGTGTGTGTGTGTGTGTGTGTGTATACAGAGCTCAGGATGACTTAGTACAGTCCATTTTGAAAATGAATATTCTCCATTTCTCATTGAATATAGTCAATTTATTTTGGTGCATTTAAACAAAACGGATTTATTAAAATAATATTTTAGTCACCAAACATGAAGAAACTGAAAGATAAAACTATTAAATTAAAGCAAAATATTGCAAGAAATAAATTACAACCTGAACAATTTCAACTAAAGTTTTAATAAAAAAAAAACTATACGTGTTTTGCTGCTTTTTAAATAAAATGTATGTAAATATATAAAAGCTTAAATGTATATATTTATTTATTTGATTTTATTTATTTGTTTGATTATATAATTGATGATTTATTTATTTGATTTATTTATTAGATTTTTTTTTAATTATTTATTTGATTATTTATTTGACGATTTTTTTAATTGATGATTTATTTATTTGATTATTTAATTGATAATTTATTTGATTTTTTTAAATTGATTTATTTATTTGACGATTTTTTAAATTGATTATTTATTTATTTGATGATTTATTTGATTATTTAATTGATTGTTTTTATTTATTTGTTTATTTATTTATTTGATTATTTAATTGATGATTTATTTATTTGATTTTATTTATTTATTTGATTTTATTTATTTGATGATTTAATTATTTATTTATTTGATGATTTGATTGATTATTTAATTATTTTATTAATTTTATTTTTATATTTATTTTTTCTCTAACACATTATTTAGTTTAATGCTAGTGTTTGGAGTGTTATTGTGAGTTATTTTGTTAGATGAGCTCTAGATTTGTCTTCAGTACTGACTAATCTAATGTATATGCACAGATATAATATTGTAGAGCTTCCTATTAAATAAATGAGTTTAAAAGAGAGATTAGTGAGGGGTGAGCTCATAGATCTAGTGTTGTGTGAATGGTGCTAATCTCTTATTGTTTGTGCGTCTGCAGGAGTGATTCCTCACATCCACAAGTCTCTGATTGGGAAGAAGGGTCAGCAGAAGACCGTATGAGGAGCCAATCAGCACTGCTTTTCTTCAGTTTCCCGTTCGTTTGCTTCTGTTTGGTAAAGCGTAGTTTAGCATAACAATGGTTAGCGATTGACGTACTGTATCCTGATGATTAGCGCGGGGCGGGGGGGATTAATCATGCTTGTTTTAGTTGAGGGTGGGGTCTGTGCTTTCGGGGCTTTGTTATCGGCTTTTAAAAAATTGTTTTATACATTTAAAAACCTTTTTTTGTTCGTTTTCTAAGTGTTTCTGTGATTTCATTCAACACGTCTCGTATTTTGGCTTCGGTGCTGCAAGGAATCTGTTGAAATGAATCCTGATATGAATCACTCTTCAATTTGACGTCAAGGAATATGTGAATAAAATTTATAAAAACAACATTTCCCAATCGCCTCTCTCTCATTGATTACCTCTGTGGACACGAGTGTTTAAACTGAGACAGTACATACAGGTGTTGTATTATTTACAACAAGATACTGGAAATATTCCTCAGAGATTTTGCTCCATATTGACATGATAGCATCACACAGTTGCTGCAGATTTGTCGGCTGCACATCCATAATGCCAATCTCCCGTTCCACCACATCCCAAAGGTGCTCTATTGGATTGAGCTCTGGTGACTGTGGAGGCCATTTAAGTACAGTGAACTCATTGTCATGTTCAAGACACCAGTCTGAGATGATTGGTGCTTTATGACATGGTGCGTTATCCTGCTGGAAGTAGCCATCAGAAGATGGAGACACTGTGCTCATAAAGGGATGGACATGGTCAGAACAATACTCAGGTAGGCTGTGGTGTTGACACCATGCTCAATTGGTACTAATGGACCCAAAGAAAATCTCCCCCACACCATTACACCACCACCACCAGCCTGAACCGCTGATACAAGGCAGGATGGATCCATGCTTTCATGTTGTTGAGGCCAAATTCTGAGCCGAGCATCTGAATGTGTCAGCAGAAATGGAGACTCATCAGACCAGGCAACGTTTCTCCAATCTTCTATTGTCCAGTTTTGGTGAGCCTGTGTGAATTGTAGCCTCAGTTTCCTGTTCTTAGCTGACAGGAGCGGCACCCGGTGTGGTCTTCTGCTGCCTGATTTGTTTTAGCATCAGTAGATTTGTTGAAAAGCATTCTCAAAGATATTTGTGCTCCAGTTTTCCAGAGCTAGTGTTGGTAAAATCTGTGTTTTTATAGTAATTAAGCACTTTGACTACATTTTCTGCTCATCACGGCTGAACGTGATCAAATCAGCAATAATATTTAAAACTAAAGCAATTTTTCTATGTGAATACACAGCAAAATATAAGTTATGGCTGAATTTACTTTTGTTTTAGCATCATCATAATTATGACTTCATTTTCTGCTCATGAAGGCTGCATTTTTTTTAACAAAATGTCAGTAAATGCTCAAATATATTTAATATTTAAAAAGCTGCTTTCTATGTAGTGACATGTGTAGTAAAAGGAAATGATTTCTTTTAGTCTTTGCTTCTAAAACACACTCTGAAGGTGTTTAAATCGCATCATATTGGTTTGAGTGCATTCTCAAAAATCGTGCACCAGTTGTCAATGTAATCTTGATAGTCAACGCTTGATTAATAATAATAATGATGCATTTTGACTTAATTTTCTGCTCATCAAAGCTGCATTAGTGATCTATAAATATTCTGAGACAGTTTTAATATTATAAAGAAATAAAAGCTGTCCTTTTCTACATGAATCTATGGTAAACGTGTTATTTCTAGCATCATTACTCCAGTCTTCAGTCACATGATCTTCAGAAATTATGAAATATGATTAATAATGATGATCAATGTTGTGCATCTTCATATTATGTTAAAACTAATTAAAATATTTGATCTTAAACCCTGAACTCAAATAAATGATCAATAGTGTAGCCGATAGAAAGCACTTTATTACTCCTGATTTACATATTTAAATAATTCCTCTGTGCAATAAAGCCAGTCCTGTGAGGTTATCATAATTGCATGCTGTTAGCAGTTTTACTTTAATAATAATAATGCATTTTGACTTATCAGGACTGTATTAGTGACACTGTAATTAAAATATTTGCCCTTTAACCCAACAAAATAAACGATCAACCGTGTAGTGAAATAGAAAGCACTTTATTAATACACTCCTGCAGTGAAACAGAGCTGCTGTTCCCTCCAGATTTACATATTTAAATAATTCCTCAGCACAATAAAGCCAGTCCTGTACTGTTACTATCATTATTGCACGGCGTCCCGCTGTGTGTCATCCGTCAGTGTGTGCTGTAATACTGGCAGGGGTGTATCGGGACACCCTGGAGGTTCTGGTAGCTGCTGTAATACAGGCTCTCAGCCGCGGGGCTGATGGGATACGCGGGTGCGAATGCTGCTGGAGACTCTGGGTAGAAACTGGGATATGGAGCAGCTCTGAAACTGTGCAGATCTGAATAATGCATCATATGAGACGCCACCTTCACCTGACAGGCCTGAGCCAGACTGTCCTGAACCGTCCGCTTCAGCTTCATGCGCCGGTTCTGGAACCAGTTTCTGATCTGATGGAAAGAAGAAAAAAACATGCAGATTATTATTAACGTTTAGCTACCTGAATCATAACATTTTTATAAACGAACGTTAATGTTTTGACAACTGAATCATAACATTTTTATAGCTGAATGTTAATGTTTTGCTAAGAATCATAACATTTTTATAGCTGAATGTTAACGTTTTGCTAAGAATCATACCATTGTTATAACTGAACATTAATGTTTTGCTAAGAATCATAACATTTTTATAGCTGAATGTTAATGTTTTGCTAAGAATCATAACATTTTTATAACCGAACGTTAACGTTTTGCTAAGAATCATAACATTTTTATAACCGAACGTTAATGTTTTGCTAAGAATCATAACATTGTTATAACTGAACGTTAACGTTTTGCTAAGAATCATAACATTGTTATAACCGAACGTTAATGTTTTGCTAAGAATCATAACATTTTTATAACTGAACGTTAATGTTTTGCTAAGAATCATAACATTTTTATAACCGAACGTTAACGTTTTGCTAAGAATCATAACATTTTTATAACCGAACGTTAATGTTTTGCTAAGAATCATAACATTTTTATAACCGAACGTTAATGTTTTGCTAAGAATCATAACATTGTTATAACTGAACGTTAATGTTTTGCTAAGAATCATAACATTTTTATAACTGAACGTTAATGTTTTGCTACCTGAATCATAACATTTTTATAACCGAACATTAATGTTTTGCTAAGAATCATAACATTTTTATAACTGAACGTTAATGTTTTGCTACCTGAATCATAACATTTTTATAACCGAACATTAATGTTTTGCTAAGAATCATAACATTGTTATAACTGAACGTTAATGTTTTGCTAAGAATCATAACATTGTTATAACTGAACGTTAATGTTTTGCTAAGAATCATAACATTTTTATAACTGAACGTTAATGTTTTGCTACCTGAATCATAACATTTTTATAACCGAACATTAATGTTTTGCTAAGAATCATAACATTTTTATAACTGAACGTTAATGTTTTGCTAAGAATCATAACATTGTTATAACTGAACGTTAATGTTTTGCTAAGAATCATAACATTGTTATAACTGAACGTTAATGTTTTGCTAAGAATCATAACATTGTTATAACTGAACGTTAATGTTTTGCTAAGAATCATAACATTGTTATAACCGAACATTAATGTTTTGCTAAGAATCATAACATTTTTATAACTGAACGTTAATGTTTTTCTAAGAATCATAACATTTTTATAACTGAACGTTAATGTTTTGCTAAGAATCATAACATTTTTATAACTGAACATTAATGTTTTGCTAAGAATCATAACATTTTTATAACTGAACATTAATGTTTTGCTAAGAATCATAACATTTTTATAACTGAACGTTAATGTTTTGCTACCTGAATCATAACATTTTTATAACTGAACATTAATGTTTTGCTAAGAATCATAACATTGTTATAACTGAACGTTAATGTTTTGCTAAGAATCATAACATTTTTATAACTGAACGTTAATGTTTTTCTAAGAATCATAACATTTTTATAACTGAACGTTAATGTTTTGCTACCTGAATCATAACATTTTTATAACCGAACATTAATGTTTTGCTAAGAATCATAACATTTTTATAACTGAACGTTAATGTTTTGCTAAGAATCATAACATTGTTATAACTGAACGTTAATGTTTTGCTAAGAATCATAACATTGTTATAACTGAACGTTAATGTTTTGCTAAGAATCATAACATTGTTATAACTGAACGTTAATGTTTTGCTAAGAATCATAATAATTTTAGAACTAAATGTTAATGTTTCTGCTAACTGAATCATAACATTTTTATAACTGAACACTAATGTTTTGCTAAGAATCATAACATTGTTATAACTGAACATTAATGTTTTGCTAAGAATCATAACATTGTTATAACCGAACATTAATGTTTTGCTAAGAATCATAACATTGTTATAACTGAACGTTAATGTTTTGCTAAGAATCATAATAATTTTAGAACTAAATGTTAATGTTTTGCTAAGAATCATAATAATTTTAGAACTAAATGTTAATGTTTTGCTAAGAATCATAACATTTTTATAACTGAACGTTAATGTTTTGCTACCTGAATCATAACATTTTTATAACTGAACATTAATGTTTTGCTAAGAATCATAACATTGTTATAACCGAACATTAATGTTTTGCTAAGAATCATAACATTTTTATAACTGAACGTTAATGTTTTGCTACCTGAATCATAACATTTTTATAACTGAACATTAATGTTTTGCTAAGAATCATAACATTGTTATAACCGAACATTAATGTTTTGCTAAGAATCATAACATTTTTATAACTGAACGTTAATGTTTTTCTAAGAATCATAACATTTTTATAACTGAACGTTAATGTTTTGCTAAGAATCATAACATTTTTATAACTGAACGTTAATGTTTTGCTAAGAATCATAACATTGTTATAACTGAACGTTAATGTTTTGCTACCTGAATCATAACATTGTTATAACCGAACGTTAATGTTTTGCTAAGAATCATAACATTTTTATAGCTGAATGTTAACGTTTTGCTAAGAATCATAACATTTTTATAGCTGAATGTTAACGTTTTGCTAAGAATCATAACATTTTTATAACTGAACGTTAATGTTTTGCTAAGAATCATAACATTTTTATAACTGAACGTTAATGTTTTGCTAAGAATCATAACATTGTTATAACTGAACGTTAATGTTTTGCTAAGAATCATAACATTTTTATAACTGAACGTTAATGTTTTGCTACCTGAATCATAACATTTTTATAACCGAACGTTAACGTTTTGCTAAGAATCATAACATTGTTATAACTGAACGTTAATGTTTTGCTAAGAATCATAACATTTTTATAACCGAACATTAATGTTTTGCTAAGAATCATAACATTTTTATAACTGAACATTAATGTTTTGCTAAGAATCATAACATTTTTATAGCTGAATGTTAACGTTTTGCTAAGAATCATAACATTTTTATAACTGAACGTTAATGTTTTGCTAAGAATCATAACATTGTTATAACCGAACGTTAATGTTTTGCTAAGAATCATAACATTTTTATAACCGAACATTAATGTTTTGCTAAGAATCATAACATTGTTATAACTGAACGTTAATGTTTTGCTAAGAATCATAATAATTTTAGAACTAAATGTTAATGTTTTGCTAAGTGAATCATAACATTTTTATAACCAAACGTTAATGTTTTGCTAAGAATCATAACATTGTTATAACCGAACATTAATGTTTTGCTAAGAATCATAACATTGTTATAACTGAACGTTAATGTTTTGCTAAGAATCATAACATTTTTATAACTGAACGTTAATGTTTTGCTAAGAATCATAACATTGTTATAACTGAACGTTAATGTTTTGCTACCTGAATCATAACATTTTTATAACTGAACATTAATGTTTTGCTAAGAATCATAACATTGTTATAACCGAACATTAATGTTTTGCTAAGAATCATAACATTGTTATAACTGAACGTTAATGTTTTGCTAAGAATCATAACATTTTTATAACTGAACGTTAATGTTTTGCTAAGAATCATAACATTGTTATAACTGAACGTTAATGTTTTGCTAAGAATCATAACATTTTTATAACTGAACGTTAACGTTTTGCTAAGAATCATAACATTGTTATAACTGAACGTTAATGTTTTGCTACCTGAATCATAACATTTTTATAACTAAACATTAATGTTTTGCTAAGAATCATAACATTGTTATAACCGAACATTAATGTTTTGCTAAGAATCATAACATTGTTATAACCGAACATTAATGTTTTGCTAAGAATCATAACATTGTTATAACTGAACATTAATGTTTTGCTAAGAATCATAACATTGTTATAACTGAACGTTAATGTTTTGCTAAGAATCATAACATTGTTATAACTGAACGTTAATGTTTTGCTAAGAATCATAACATTGTTATAACTGAACGTTAATGTTTTGCTAAGAATCATAACATTTTTATAACTGAACGTTAATGTTTTGCTACCTGAATCATAACATTTTTATAACTGAACATTAACGTTTTGCTAAGAATCATAACATTTTTATAACCGAACATTAACGTTTTGCTAAGAATCATAACATTTTTATAACCGAACGTTAATGTTTTGCTAAGAATCATAACATTTTTATAACCGAACGTTAACGTTTTGCTAAGAATCATAACATTTTTATAACTGAACATTAATGTTTTGCTAAGAATCATAACATTTTTATAACCGAACGTTAACGTTTTGCTAAGAATCATAACATTTTTATAACTGAACGTTAATGTTTTGCTAAGAATCATAACATTGTTATAACTGAACGTTAATGTTTTGCTAAGAATCATAACATTGTTATAACTGAACATTAATGTTTTGCTAAGAATCATAACATTGTTATAACCGAACGTTAACGTTTTGCTAAGAATCATAACATTTTTATAACCGAACGTTAACGTTTTGCTAAGAATCATAACATTTTTATAACTGAACGTTAATGTTTTGCTACCTGAATCATAACATTTTTATAACCGAACATTAATGTTTTGCTAACTAAATCATAACATTTTTATAACCAAACGTTAATGTTTTGCTAAGAATCATAACATTGTTATAACCGAACATTAATGTTTTGCTAAGAATCATAACATTGTTATAACTGAACGTTAATGTTTTGCTAAGAATCATAACATTTTTATAACTGAACGTTAATGTTTTGCTAAGAATCATAACATTTTTATAACTGAACATTAATGTTTTGCTAAGAATCATAACATTTTTATAACTGAACGTTAATGTTTTGCTAAGAATCATAACATTTTTATAACCGAAAGTTAATGTTTTGCTAAGAATCATAACATTTTTATAACTGAACACTAATGTTTTGCTAAGAATCATAACATTTTTATAACTGAACGTTAATGTTTTGCTAAGAATCATAACATTTTTATAACCGAAAGTTAATGTTTTGCTAAGAATCATAACATTTTTATAACTGAACATTAATGTTTTGCTAAGAATCATAACATTTTTATAACCGAACATTAATGTTTTGCTAAGAATCATAACATTGTTATAACTGAACGTTAATGTTTTGCTAAGAATCATAATAATTTTAGAACTAAATGTTAATGTTTTGCTAAGTGAATCATAACATTTTTATAACCAAACGTTAATGTTTTGCTAAGAATCATAACATTTTTATTACTGAACATTAATGTTTTGCTAAGAATCATAACATTTTTATAACTGAACGTTAATGTTTTGCTAAGAATCATAACATTTTTATAACTGAACGTTAATGTTTTGCTAAGAATCATAACATTTTTATAACTGAACATTAATGTTTTGCTAAGAATCATAACATTTTTATAACTGAACATTAATGTTTTGCTAAGAATCATAACATTTTTATTACTGAACGTTAATGTTTTGCTAAGAATCATAATTTTAGAACTAAATGTTAATGTTTTGCTAAGAATCATAACATTTTTATAACTGAACATTAATGTTTTGCTAAGAATCATAATTTTAGAACTAAATGTTAATGTTTTGCTAAGAATCATAACATTTTTATAACTGAACATTAATGTTTTGCTAACTGAATCATAACATTTTTATAACTGAACATTAATGTTTTGCTAAGAATCATAACATTTTTATAACTGAACATTAATGTTTTGCTACAAATCATAACATTTTTATAACCGAATGTTTTATAAAAACCGACGTTTTTATAACTGTTTTGCTAAGTAAACTGTAATATTTTGATATCTGAATGGTAACATTTTAATAAGCGATAAGCGGAAACATTTTTATAACTGAACATTCATGTTTTTCTAAGAGAACGTTAACGTTTTTATATCCGAATGTTAACATTTATGTTAAAACATTTATGTTTTGTTAACCAAATAAAACAGTAATATTTTTGATAACCGAACATTAATGTTTTGCTAAGAGAATGCTAATGTTGTGAACCTGGTTGTCAGTCAGTTTTAATGAAACAAAAAAGTATTGTTGTTATAACTGAATAGTAACATTTTTATAACTGAACATTAATGTTTGATAAGGTAATGTTACCGTTCTTAAGAAGCGAATGGTAATGTTTCAATAAGCGAACATGAATATTTTGATAACTGAATGGTAACGTTTTGCTAAGTGAACTGTAGTATTTTGAATGGTAATATTTTTATTAACGAATGATAACATTTTGATAAGCAAATAGTAAGATTTTGTTTACTGAATGGTTTCATTTTATAACTAAATTTTTTTAATCAACATTTTGCTAAGTGAACTGTAATGTTTTGCTAACTGAATTGTTAAGTTTAGATAACTGAAAGGTAACGTTTTTGTAACCGAATATTAAAATTTTTAAATAAACAAAAGTTGCTAAGTTTCGATAACTGAACAGTAACATTTTTATAACCAAATGTAAACCTTTTTGCTAAGTGAAATGTAATGTTTTGCTAACTGAATGGTAATGTTTTTATAACCAAAAACTAGTTTTTAGATAGCTGAATGTTAATGTTTTGATAACTGAATGTTTTTCACTTTTATAACTAAATGGTAACGTAATAAACAAAATTTGTTTTAATAAATGAAAGTTACAATTATGGTAACTGAATGGTAATATTTTTACAATTGATCGGAAATGTTTTAATAAGCAAACTGAATCGTTTTGATAAGCGAATAGTAATATTTTGATAAGTGAATGGTAACAGTTTGATAAACGAATGGTAACGTTTTAATAAATGAAAGTTGATAAGTTTTGATAACCGAATGGTAATATTTTTATAACTGAACTGAAACGTTTTAATAAGAAAACTGAATCATTCTGATAAAAAAAACTGTTATATTTTAATAACTGAATGGTTATAAACGAATGGTAACATTTTACAAAGTGAACTGTAATGCTTTGCTAACAGAATGGTAACGTTTTATAAGTGAAAACTAATTTTTAGATAGCTGATTGTTAACGTCTGATAAGTGAACGATATTGTTTTGCTAAGTGAATGATAATGTTTTGATAACTGAGTGGTAACAATTTTATAACCAAATAGTAACGTTTTAATAAGTGACAGTTAAAGTTGTTATAACTGAATGTTAATGTTTAGATAACTGAAAGGTAATATTTTTATAATTGAATGGTAACGTTCTGATAAGCAAGTGATTACATTTTTACAACCGATAGGAAACTGATTATAACCAAACGTTAATGTTTTGATAAATAAATGGTATATATTTAAAACCATATGGTAACATTTTAACAAGCTAACGCCAATGTTATGATAACTGTATGGTAAACCTTTTATAATGAAATAGTAATAAACCAATGTTAATGTTTTGATAACTCAATGGTAACTTTTTAAAACTGAAACATAATAAATTAATATTAGAACATTAATGTTTTGATAACCAAATAGCAACATTTTTACAACCAAACAGTAACATTTTGCTAAGTGAATGCTAATGGTTGTGTACCTGTTTGTCAGTGAGTTTGAGTGTTCTGCAGAGCTCTGCCTTGTCCTGCGCCCCCAGATACGCGTTTCTCTTGAAGACTCGCTCCAGACTGCTGATCTGCTGGCTGCTGAAGGCAGTGCGCGGCCGCCGGCCACTAGAG
The DNA here is from genome assembly GCF_903798145.1 of Danio aesculapii. NCBI lineage: Eukaryota > Metazoa > Chordata > Actinopteri > Cypriniformes > Danionidae > Danio > Danio aesculapii. The sequence continues at coordinate 45,024,192 of NC_079444.1, forward strand.
GGAGACCCAGAGCCTGGAGCCGGAGCTGCAGATCCAGGAGCTGCAGGGGACCGAGAGCCAGAGCCTTCACTGCGGGAGCCTTCACTCTCACAGCCTGACAACTCTTCGTCTTCTGTGCTGCTGCTGAAGCCAGACTCTGAAGCACACAGACACATATATGAGCTGGAATATATATATATATGAATACAAAGTATATATACAGTATATACACAGTTATTCACCCTCCTGTGTTTTCTTCTTCAAATAATTCAGAAATGATGTTTAACAGATTCAGGAATTTCTCACAGTATTTCCTCTAATATTTGTTCTTCTGGAGAAAGTCTTATTTGTTTTATTTCAGCTAGAATAAAAGCAGTTTTTAATTGTTTTAAAGCCATTTTAAGGTCAGTATTATTAGCCTCCTTCAGCAATATTAGTTTTGGATTGTCTCCACAACAAACCTTTAACCTAACAGATAACTTTAACCTAAATAAATCTAACCTAATTTCAGGTTAATTTCAACAATTTTTTAATTTAACGCAGATGTTTACTTTATATATATATATATATATATATATATATATATATATATATATATATATATATATATATATATATATATATAATAAATTGCATTTAAAATTAGAACCTATTATTGCATTTTAACAAATGTACTATTTTAACAAACCTTTAGCTAAATTTAAATACAGCAGCTTAAAAAACAAAAACAAAACCCCGTCGTTTAACCATTATTAAATATTTACATTTTTTTAAAAAGGTTGTTCTGATGTTTTTAAAGAACATTTACATTATGTAAGTATTAATTTGTTTATTTGTTTAGACTTTACTAATCCCAAAGGGAAATTCACATGTCACAGCAGAGCTCTCCATACTATAGAATAAATAAAATAAATTACATATGTAAAAAGACAATAATATATGTATAAATGTATAATATAATAATAATATTCATGCTGCACCTTAGTTTCAAACAAGGAGTAGACGCAAGTCCATATCTACAGTAATAATGCTATAACAATTCAGCAGAATTCATCTAGTATGACTTTGGTCACCTGATCACTGTTGGTAAAAATGATTTCCGGTATCGTTCCCTGTAACACCGGGGCTGAATATTAACATAACTTTATTTTAGATCTTCATTGTATTTTATTGCTTTTTTATTGCATAACTATTTTATTACTAACAGAATTTAATGCAAAAAGGTAATTATTTATACTTTTTAAAAGT
>NC_079444.1:45025518-45028018 GCF_903798145.1 Danio aesculapii
ATCGAGAGCAACACCGAGTAAGTACATTTAGACCTGTTTTCAGTTGCTGTGTTTGGTTAGAGAACACTTAGACTTGTTTCAGCTGGTTGTATTGGTTGTTGGACATTTAAAATTGTTTTCAGCTATCTGTGTTTAGTGTTTGGTTAGAGACAGTTAGACTTGTTTCAGCTGGTTGTGTATTGGTTGTTGGACATTTAAAATTGTTTTTCAGCTATCTGTGTTTGTACTAGCAAGTTTTAGCCACTGTTTCCTTTTGTTTACTGTAAGAGCTTGCGTGCCGAGCCGGAGGTTTTTCGCCGCCCCCGCGCCGCAGTTTCGGGTATTTTGTAACTTTGGAGGCGTGTCCAAACGCCAGGTAAGACTATATATTTGAACACATTTGGTCTAGCTAGCAGGAGAAGCACTTTAGCATCGAGAGCAACACCGAGTAAGTACATTTAGACCTGTTTTCAGTTGCTGTGTTTGGTTAGAGAACACTTAGACTTGTTTCAGCTGGTTGTGTATTGGTTGTTGGACATTTAAAATTGTTTTCAGCTATCTGTGTTTAGTGTTTGGTTAGAGAACAGTTAGACTTGTTTCAGCTGGTTGTGTATTGGTTGTTGGACATTTAAAATTGTTTTCAGCTATCTGTGTTTAGTACTAGCAAGTTTAGCCACTGTTTCCTTTGTTTACTGTAAGAGCTTGCGTGCCGAGCCGGAGGTTTTTCGCGCCCCCCGCGCGCAGTTTCGGGTGTTTTTACTCTCGAGGCGTGTCCACTGAGCTCAATCAGCAAAGCGCTCGGGGGTGTATATAAGCGACTAGTCTCACCGCGGCAGCGGTCGCGGCAGCCTCGTGTGAAGCCCGCCTCGTGTGAAGACCGACGAGGTAAAGACCATCGACTCTACCTGCGGCGACTAAGACCGACGAGGTAAAGACCATCGACTCTACCTGCGACTAAGACCGACGAGGTAAAGACCATCGACTCTACCTGTGCGACTCCACCGAGCAAAGACACCGACAAAGCACTTGAGTACTTCTTACTTTTTTTTTTTCTTTTCTCTGCACTCATTATTGTTTTCCTTGCACTTTATTATGTGTTTACTAATTCCTGTTGTTACTAATACTCGCAGAGCACGGGAGGTACGCTGCAGGCGCAACCCTCACAACCTTCGATCAATTCATGTATCCTCTATTTCACAACTCTCTCTCTCTGTGGGCCTCTGGAATTGTCAATCTGCTGTTAACAAAGCAGATTTTACCTCCATAGCCACTCATTCTGACTTTAGTCTCATGGCTCTAACTGAAACCTGGTGAGACCGGAGGACACTGCTACACATGCAGCTCTTTCTACTAATTTCTCTCTTTCCCACACCCTCGTCAGACAGGGAGAGGGGGTGGGACTGGACTACTGATTTCCAAAGAATGGAAATTCACTCAGAGACCGTCCCTGCCAAAAATCAGCTCTTTTGAATTCCATGCAGTCACCATTATCCACCCCTTCGCATAAATGTGGTTGTCATCTACCGCCCACCGGGTACATTAGGTCACTTCTTGATGAACTGGATGTTCTTCTCTCATCTTTTTCTGATTATGACACTCCCTTGTTGGTGCTAGGTGACTTCAACATCCACATTGAAAGACCTCAAGCTGCTGACTTCCAGACTCTGCTTGCATCTTTCGACCTCAAAAGAGCACCTACTTCTGCTACTCACAAATCAGGTAATCAACTAGACCTTATTTACACTCGACATTGCCTCGCTGATCAAACACTAGTAACTCCACTACAAACATCGGATCATTTCCTTCTCTCTCTCAACATCCACATTACTCCTGAGCCGCCACACACTCCTCTCTAGTTGCCTTTCGCAGAAACCTACGCTCTCTCTCACCCAAGACTATCCACCATTGTTTCTAACTCTCTTCCTCCATCTTGCAAACTCTCTGCACTTGATACGAACAGTGCCACTGATACACTCTGCTCCACGCTAACATCATGTCTAGACAGACTATGCCCTCTGACATCCAGACCAACCCGGCCAGTCCTCCTGCACCCTGGCTCTCTGATGTTCTCCGTGAGCATCGCTCAAAACTTCGGGCTGCTGAGAGAAGCTGGCGAAAAACTAAAAATCCTGAACAGCTCATAACATACCAAACTCTTCTGTCTTCTTTCTCGACTGAGGTTACTTCTGCAAAGCAGACATACTTCCGTCAGAAAGTCAACAGTGCCACCAATCCTCGCTTGCTTTTTAAAACATTTTCCTCCCTCCTTACCTCCTCCTCCACCCGCATCCTCCACACTCACTACTGATGACTTTGCTACATTCTTTTGCACCAAAACTGCAAAAATCAGTGCTCAATTTGCTGCACCTACAACAAACACGCAAGATACACCACCAACACCACACACCTCACCTCTTTTCCCAGCTCTCTGAGTCTGAGGTGTCCAATCTCGTGCTATCAAGCCATGCAACCACCTGTCCGCTAGATCCCATTCCCTCTCATCTCCTGCAAGCCATTTCTC
>NC_079444.1:45033018-45050518 GCF_903798145.1 Danio aesculapii
AACAAAAGCATAAAGTGCTTAAAAAACTGGTAAACTGAGACTGAGATGGACTCTCTTCACTGATAAAGCTTTGCATCATTTATTTAAAAAAGTGCTGTCAATAAAGTGTTTTCTCTACCAATAACAAGCGCTCAAAGCGCAAGCTGCTAAACTGAAGATTAGTAGTGAAATCAAGGCCATTATCACTTATTCTTTCTCTGTTTTGGGGTTGTAAGAAACTCCTGCACTACCTTTTATTTTAAGACATTTGGAGCAGAAGATGGAGCTGGTCCAGTGGAGGAGGCTGAGGGTCTGCTGTGTCCAATCATGTTTTGATCTTCTGTCAAATAATAAAAATAAAACAAAATTCTACCTCAAATTGACCGCTCCACAGGAAATCTGCATTAATTAATGCTCCGCTGTTATTATTATTTCACAAAACCTCTGTCAACATATTTAATGAAGTCATTAGATTAAAGATTATGATTGTGACTTATTTCTTCTGTCTCACTCGCGGTTCATGTGTGGCGCGCGCCTCAAGGCTCATATGTTGACTTTTTATAACTTGTTTATATATATTTGCATTAATTTGCATACATGCTTTATAAGCTGTAAACTGAATCTCAGCTGGGTGCAGAGTTATTCATAATGCAGAAATCAAGAAAATCTTTGGATTTGTTTGTAGATTTAGCTATTTTAAGCTGATTTCATATGAACTATTAATAACTGTAATTTTCCAAATGGAAATAAGGTTGGTTTGTTGGTTGTATATTAAATCATCAATAGTCTGTTTGTTGAGTTAATGAAGCGGCTCCAGACAGCACAGAGGCCATCAGCATCAGCGCTGGTTTATGTCAACTCATCCGTGTCAAACTGTGAGCAGAAATATCCTTCTTTCATTTTGCTTCTTTGGCAAAAAAACATCTGTAGGCATGTGTGTTTGCACGTGTTACTGTCCCGAGAGTTAACAAATATTTGCTGCACATTTAGGGGCCGATCACAAAGAGCAGGCCTTTCCGTTCCAAAAACGCGAGGCGCACCGCCTTTATTTGACAGAAAAACAAGTAGGAAACAACTGAATCAGCTGACTCATATTGTAATATTAACTGTAATATAATTACGTAATGTCATATAATTGTAATATTTAATAGAATTGCGATATTCAAGATCTGTGAAGTCATACAGCTCTGGATAACTTGAAACAGCGACCACAAGTCTCTCCTTCATCATTAAAAGTTCTCGCTGTCTCCTCAACAGAAACCCTGCTCTGCTTTTCATTTAATTGAAGAATGAAAAAGATGCGACTGAGGTAAACATGCTTTTTCTGCTCGAGCACACAACGTGAAGCGCGCAGGGCGCATAAGCAACGCGTAAAACACTCGCGGCCGTTAGTAAACCATTTAACAGATGCCCCCAATGCAATAGTACGTTCGCTGTGATCGACCCCTTACACAGCCAAACTTTAAAAATATATAAAATAATATTTTTTAATCCTTTAACTGATACTATTAATCGGTTACAAACGCACCCTTTCGGTTAATCGATTATTTTGAGCCTCCCTAATTAAACCGCATGCGCAGACTCTGAAATATTATATTTTCCCTCACGTCTGCACGCCCTGCACACACAATTGTAATTCATATAACAACTACACAATTTTTTTCTTAATAAACATAAAAAGGAAAATCTAAATGATAAAATAAATTTTTTTACAAGAAAAATAAGATTGTAATTGTACATGTAATTCAGCGTTACCTGCTTTTTCTTTGCAATTATTTCTGGAATTTACAAGCAGTTTTTGAGTGAAATTTTTTTTACATTTTTTTCTGTGCACAAAACTAAAACACATGCACATAATGAATTCCTAACTCTTGTGCATTTACTGAAGTCACATTTATGACATTAGACATTAATACTTATTTAAATAACAAATGAAAATGAAGTTGTTTATATAAAACACGCACGCACGCACGCACACACACACACCACATACATATCATACATATAATATTATATAGATATGAAGAGTTTCAAGTGCAAAAACCTCTAAAGGACGTTTGATATTCTCCTACAATGAGTATTTTTCTCAGCTTCCCATGTTTATGTTCAGGTATTTCACTTTAAAGGCATTGAAAATAACTTATTCGCACAATAATAACGTAAATTTCAGAGCTACAGACAGGAGTCAGAGAAATATGCTAATTTTAGAAGAAACATGTCAAATGGCATTTAGAGGTTTTTGGATCTAAACTCTTGATATGTATATACATACAGCTGAAGTCAGAATTATTAGCCCCCCTGTTTATTTTCCCCCAATTTCTGTTAACAGAGAGCAATTCTTCAACACATTTCTAATCATAATAGTTAATAACTCATCTCTAATAACTGATTTATTTTCTCTTTGTCATGATGACAGTAAATAATTAGACTAGTTATTCTTCAAGACACTAGTATTCAGCTTAAAGTGACATTTAAAGGCTTAACTAGGTTAATTAGGGTAACTAGGCAGGTTAGGGTAATTAGGAAATTATTATATAATGATGGTTTGTTCTGTAGACTATCAGAAAAAATGAGCTTAAAGGGGCTAATAATATTGACCTTAACATGGCTTTAAAACTATTAAAAACTGCTTTATTCTAGCTGAAATAAAACAATAAGACTTTCTCCAGAAGAAAAAATTATCAGAAACTACTGAACATTTCCTGAATCTGTTCAAACATAATTTGGGAAATATTTAAAACAGAGAAAATATTAAAAGGGGGGCTAATAATTCTGACTTTAACTGTACATCATACACAAATACTACATAAATAAATACATACGTACGCACATACAAATACATACACTATAATATACACACATATCTATATATACTACATCTTTATCATGTATAAATTTGTCAGTTGGGGAAAATGGGTCAAATGAAGCAGGTGTAGAATATGAGGTGAAATCATCAAACCACAAACATACAGGAGTTCAGCTATACAGTTCACAGCACAGCCGATAACAGACTCCGATGAAGGACAAACTAACCTAACTGGAATAAAAATTATAATTTAACTAGTATGTCAACTCAGTACATGTTGAGCTTATGATATAGACTAATAATGAGTTTATTTGTTTAGCGATTTGTAAGTATGTGGCTGATTCTAGAATTGTGGCTACAGTTTGAGTAGACAAAAACCTCAAATAATGAAGTGAAGGATTCAGATTTATACCTTCCATCAGTCTCAGCATGAATCAACTTTTAATCCTTTTCTCATCGTCCTGTTCCTCATTATTATTATATTAAATATGATTATTTAGCTGAGTATTTCCTTTGAAATGATTTTAACTAATAAGTTTAACACCGGCTTTATGTAAGAATGTTCAGCATTTGCCTGTCTCTGTAACTATTTTCAGGAGCCACCACTAGGTCAGAGGTCACGGAAATCTTGAGTGAAGCTGAGGAAGCAGCTGTCTCTATTGTTATTTCTATGAGTTAATGCTATCTAAAATGTCTAAAGTGATTTTGCTATGTTTACGGTTAATTCTTTTAAATGATTTACTTTTTATTCAAGATAGACTTTGTGTTAAGGATTATAACTGCCTGCATGTAGATTATCCAGTTTTTTAACAGTTTTGATAAAGAGGCTGAGAGTACACTCAGCCTTGGATAAGAAACAGATTATACTTTAAGTGTGTGTGTTCTGTTTGATTGTCGTTTCACAGGTCTGGAATCAGCTCTAAACAGTCTAGTGGATGTCTGACATTTATGCTCAAGATGTTGTTCAGAATTGTACACACGAACCTCACGTAGAAATTTTCCTAGTCTTCTGGTGTTTTAACCAATCAGGTTAGCACACCTATATGTGTGACGCAGTTAATGACGTTATGTGAGAGTATAATTGTTATTGATTGGTGATTGTAAGCAGAGCAGCCAAGGAACTTATTGCGAGTGTTGAAGCTGGCTCTGCTGATGAAACTAACTTCATTTATTTATTCGAGTCTCTGACTCCGGCTCTTCTTCATCTGACAGACTGCTCATTCTTTGGGTTAAAACTGTAAATAATGCCTACACAAGTAAAATAATAATTATCAAGTTAATTATCAGCATCACAACACTAATAAATCGAGTATAAACCAATGTGCCAGAACAGCATAAGGAAAACAAATAAAGACATTATAAGCTTTCATTCACATTAGATTTAATTTTAAGAAGCATCAGATAATTTGTCAGATAAACATCTTAATTATATCTAAAAGCAGTCTCTGATAAACCACTCCACAGAGTATCTCTCATTCCTTTACCATATTTACCAAGCGTCCGCATTATAATGTTGCAGAACACTGATTAAAGCTGATCAACTCAGTCTCATCATGACGGAGCTAATATTGGGAGGAACTGGAGAAACTGGGCTTCAGGCGTTGCGTTCAGAGGGAGGAATAAACTCCAGACCCAAATGTGCAAAAATCTCCTCTTCTGTTTGTGCCCGGAGGTACAGATTCTGTTCAGATTCAGAGACGATACTGTGCTTAATATTGATGTGATTATTGTGATGTTTTATGTACAGTGGAAGTTATATCGTAGCCTTCCGGTAAGATTAAGATTATTTTCTAATATTTCACAAGTGCTGTTTAACAGAGATTTTGTCCAAACATAATAGTTTTATTAAGTCATTTCTAATAACTGATTTATTATTTGCTTGGCTTGATGACAGCACAGAATATTTTACAGGATAGAAGTATTCAGCTTAAAGTGACACTAACTAGTTTAACTAGGCAAGTCAGGTAAATTAGGGATATATATGAGCAATATCACACTTGTAGCAGTGCGATATGACAGTATATCGGCATTGGTGGGAGGTGTGCGTTGGCTCGAGGCTGGAGGCTGAGTGCCTTACACCCCATTCACATGGGGCATCAGCGTCAACGCTTGACAGAGGGCGTGTCTAAAGTTGGGGCGTCAGCCAATGAAATTAGTCAGCAATAGGCCACTGACTGAGCTGGTGTATTTGCATACAGTGATCTGATTGGCTGACGCTTCCGTCAGCGCTTGAAAAGTTGAGCAAGTCCCAACTTCTGCAGCGAGCAATGCCTCTGAAGCGGCGCAGACCTATCCATAATGTATTCGGCAACGCCTGGCGTCACCCATTCAAAGTGAATGGGAAGCGTTGAAGCTGACGCCCCGTGTGAATGGGGTGTTAGTGTCCACCAGTGCTGATTACAGCCACATGGCACTGCTACGACTATGATATTGCATTTACACAACAGTTCGATGGCATAATTGTGTATAGAAGAAAGAAAATAAAACACGGAGAGTCTCAAAATCCTCTTGTAAGAGTAACTACTCTCTTCTGCCATTCATTCACATCTGCAGCTGACCTCAGAGCAGCAGAAACCGCTGCTCATTCACCAACGTCACTTCAGAGCTAGTGTTTAATGATTCTCTATAGCTTAATGTCTAAAGTGATGACAAAACAGCTGATTTTACAAACATCTTAAGATTATAAGGCTGGACAGCATGAAATGCCATCAGTCTACTGAGATTTCCCAGTGTTTCTCTGTTGCAATCTGGAGATCACAATAATCAATGCTGAAAAAGCCAACGCAAAGCAAACACTAGCAGATTACTATGGTATAAATGCAGCACTATAACATACAAAAGAGAGAGATCGCTTAGAGTGTCACTTACCTGTTTAATAATGACTTCATCAGCTATATATAGTTATAAGTTTTCTTCCTCTAAGGGCTTATTATGCAGTCTCTGTCGCCATCTTGTGGCAGAACATCACAGTTTTAGCTTTGCTCAGTATGACAGGCCGATGGATGTCGATGCACTGAATCTCCGAAATTATAAATATTAAAATAGGCACTATCCTCATAAATAAACTGCAATCTAAACAACTACATTACCACCTAAGAAAGCCTCAAAAGTACATGATGTTGTCCAACAGCTGCAGTATTTGTCAAACTGTAGTGAGTTTATTGATCTGCTGTCACTCTATGTGGGCGGAGTAATACACAAGGGTGAGGAGGCTGTACGAGTGCTGTTATTGTAGAATACTGCACAGCTATCAGCCAATCAGATTCGAGAACCAGACACAACAGTTAAATAAATAAATATATTATACATCTATATTAGTGCTGGGAAAATTTTTATTTTGACAATACACATGCACTCAAAAAAATCAACTAGGCATGTATTGGATTAACAAAATAAAATTGTCAGATTGAAAAGAACAAATCAGTTTACGTATGTTAATGATTAATTCATGTTATTTGAAACTGAATCAAGAAATATCAAATTAATTTGATCAGAACATGTTGATTCAATGAGACTGAGACGCTTCAAATCGACAACTCTCACTCTGGAGAGTCTTCTTCACGCATATCAGTAGGTGGCGGTAGTGGTTTGGATGTCACCATACGAAAACAACAAGAAGAAGTATCACCGCGTGTTTTATTAGGCCAAGGTTTGCCTTACATATTCCCAATAAGATTAGTGTCCTAAAGCAGTTTGGGAATTGTTTTCCCAAGAGCTTGAATGTTATGCATGTTATGTTGTTGGCTATATGTTTCCTATACATTTTATACTTTTACATTTGAATAGGAGTACCAAGTGAAGAAAGCTGTTTAAAACTCAATTGGTAAAAAAAATGATTTAACGCCTACAGGTATTGCTTGGGGATCAGTTTTCTTGAGCCAAGGTTATTTTGTTGGCTAAATGTACATTTTTTATTACATATTACAATTTGGATATTATATAACATTTGTATCAGAATATTAAAGAAAAATTTGTTTAAATGTGATTGGTGCCTGCTAAAGGCTATAATAAAAGAAATATATATATATATATATAACATGTTTTCTGTCCTTTTTGTGTTGAATTACTTAATTTTAAATCTTGCTTCATAGTATTGTCATTTAAAAATGTAATTTAAACAACAATATTGAACAAGAAATTTGTAAAAAATTTTGTTAAAGTAAAGCTTTAGTGTTACATTGAGTAAATTAGAATCATTTTAATTAGAATAACACAATACAAGCATTTTGAGTCAATTATTTGCAAAGAAGTTAGACTGACATATTGAAACCATGTTTTATCTACAAATGTGCTTTGTGTTCATACAACATGTTCAAAGCAGTTCACGTTTACTTGATTGGATTAGATGCATAAAGGGTGCCACGATTAAATCATGTTCATTCAACAATTTTTTTTTTGAGTGTGTCTACTGTGCATATTTATTATGTATAACATATATATACACATGCATGAATATATTTGAGAAAATGTATATTTATATTTAGATCTAATTTTATAAATGTGAATATACAAATTATATATACACATTTAAATATATTTCTGTGACAATTTTGTTATGTATAGTTTTGTTTCTATGTATGTGTGTATATAACATATACTAATAAATAAATTAACACACACACACACACACACCACACACACCACACACACACCACACCCACACACACCACACACACCACACCACACACACACACACACACACACACCACACACACACACACACACACACACACACACACACGTCAAAACAATTTTGGCAATTAATCTTTGCCCAGCACAAATATTAAATTATAATAATAATAAAATAATATATATAATTTGCATATAAACACTATCACACAAAATGAAATATGCTCTGTTAAACAGCACTTTGGAAATATTAGAAAAAGAATAATAATTTATGTTTTATCTGTGTGTGTGTGTGTGTGTGTGTGTGTTATTTTTTCCTCGTGCTGATGTGGTTTTCAGAGCCTCACCTGTTTGCTGTCGTAGAGGGTGTGGCTACTTAAGGTCATCTGCTTCTCTTGCCCCGCCCACCTCCGCAACTCCCGCTCAAACAGCTGCAGAACACACAGAACACTGACCTCAGAACAGCTGCGACCACAGTTTACACACACAACAGCACACGCTACCACTTCAGATAACACTACAAACACATAAATTATTCAAACTATATCTACAGCTAAAATTTCCTGTGTATCTCTCTCAAATATTTCCCCAATGATGTTGAACAGATTCAGGAATTTCTCACAGTATTTCCTCTAATATTTGTTCTTCTGGAGAAAGTCTTATTTGTTTTATTTCAGCTAGAATAAAAGCAGTTTTTAATAGTTTTAAAGCCATTTTAAGGTCAATATTATTAGCCCCCTTCAGTAATATTAGTTTTGGATTGTCTCCAGAACAAACCACTGTTATACAATGACTCGCCTAATTACCCTAACTTTACCCTAATTACCCTAGTTAAGCCTTTAAATCACTTTAAGCTGAATACTAGTGTCTTGAAAATATCTAGTCTAATATTATTTACTGTCATCAAAGAAAATAAATCAGTTATTAGAGATGATTATTAACACTATTATGATTGAAACATGTTGAAAAACGTCTGCTCTCTGTTAAACAGAAATTGCGGGAAAATATTCAGGAGGGCGAATAGTTCTGACTTCAACTGTATATCATTTGGGCTTTAGTTTACCTTTGATCCGGTCCATCCGAGCGTGGCGAAGGCAAACTGACTGAAGACTGACCACCAGATCCACCCGCACCGCTCTGCAGCCGCTGCCACATGCAGATCCAGATCCAGATGTAGATGCAGATTCAGATGTAGATGCAGATCCAGATGCAGATCCAGATGTAGATGTAGATGTAGATGCATATCCAGATGTAGATGCAGATTCAGATGTAGATGCAGATTCAGATGTAGATGCAGATCCAGAGCCAGATGCAGATCCAGATTCAGATGAGTGAAGTTTAAGATGGAGAACACCTCTCAAATCGGTCCATGTTGCTGGCTGAGCGCGCCGGCCCATCCAGACGCTCCAGATACGAGTTTCTGGTGGTCTTCTGATACAACAGCACACCCTAAACAACAGCAGCATTCAGAAGAATTTAAAGACCGTGTAAAATTAAAATATAATAGTACTTTTGTTTGTTTTTAATGTTTTAAATGGTCTGGCACCTTCTTATTTATCTGAGCTTGTGACTGTTAATATATCTGCCAGATCCTTAAAGGGCCAGTTCACCCAAAAATTAAACTGACTCACTATTTACTCTTGCTCAGGTGGTTTTTATGAGTAGTTTTTCTGTTGAACACAAAAGATATTTTGAAGAATACTGAAGATCTGTAACAATTGACTTCCATTGTAGGAAAAACAAATACTATGGAAGTCAATAATTGACCCTTCGCTGAGCCACACTCGAAAACTGCCACACACCAATCGTGGAATTAGCAACCGTAGCTATGGCAGGAGATCTGTCAAGCTCTCGAGCGAGAAAACAAGCCAAAGCGTTGTGCATCTGGATTGTGAAATCTGATAGCCGGTCTCCTAAAAGTTTGGGACGGAGTGGTGGAATTTATTCCCTTCTCAATCCTAAAACCCAAGAGGAGACCATGCCAGCGTGATCAAGCTCTGTGAGGGGCGCTAAAGGAGCGGGGTTAAGTTGGTTTTGTTTGATATTCCTGACACAATCAGTGATAGATGGCAATAACGCACACACCTCTTACCCTAAACAGATCTACACTGTGTTTCCTACAAAAATACAAAGCAGGTTCGGTTTCCCAGCTATCGCTCGATATTAGGAGCACTGCTCCGTTTAAACCCTCGCAATAGCTGTATAGCGAGCACAATCTGTGTGTGAAAATCCCAGTAGATCAGCAGTTTCTGAAATACTCAGAGCAGCCCGTCTGGCACCAACAACCATGCCACGTTCTCTTTAATCCCCTTTCTTCTCCATTCTGATGCTCGCTTTGAACTGCAGCAGATCGTCTTGACCATGTCTACACGCCTAAATGCACTGAGCTGCTGTCATGTGATTGGCTGATGAGATATTTGCGTTAACGAGCAGTTGCACAGGTGTACCTAATAAAGTGGCCAGTGAGTGTATATATATTTTGCTCATCTAGAAAATGCTCCTTGATTTAAGAATGTTTAGATATTTGGACTAGAAACATGACAAAAACTCTTAATTTTCATGCAGTGTGATACCTGCTCCTCCAGCCAGCTGATGATTTTCGGCATCAGTCCTTCCTCTTTTCCCTCCTCTGGATGTGTGATAAGAAAGTCCACATCATGACCCACTTCCTTCCCCCTGAAATACACACAACAATAATCAACAGTAAAAATTACAGAGTGTCCCTCTTCCCATCAGGGAAAATCAGCAGCAGTTAAGAACACATCACACAGTAAATGTGATTATAATGAAAGTCATTGGAGCAAAACAGCACCAACATATCCAAAGGGGAGTCAATCTGCCCAAAGTGTGTTGTTGTGTCAAAATAAGATTTGTCAGCAACAAATCATCACATTTGCTGAGACAGAGTAAACTGAGGCCAATTAAGACTCAAAATCAGCCCAGAGTGCATGAAAACGACCCAACAGCACACAAGGGTTAATTAAAGGCTGCGATATAAAATATGCTTGAGGCTTTAAACCCCATGAGTGTTCATAAAGGCATTAGAATCTGCTGTGAGCGCCACACAGACCTCCTGAAGCCGCCCATGAGCTGGATCTGACATCCGGGCAGCACTGAATTCACAGCCGTCTCCACTATAGCCGTGATCAGCTCAGCCTCCGCCCGCGTCACCGCCCGCTGGAGCTCAGAGTAATACTGCACACCTGAGAGAGGTCAGAGGTCAGAGTAATACTGCACACCTGAGAGAGGTCAGAGGTCAGAGTAATACTGCACACCTGAGAGAGGTCAGAGTAATACTTTTTATGGAAAAAGTTATATAAGAATATTTCATGTAAGAGTAATGAATAAACAACAACAACATTTTACATACAGCTACTGTTAAATGTTTTTAATATAAAGTAATTATTTGTTTATAAATAAATATTACAAATAACAATAAATCCAGAGATCCTGATACGTTTCAGGTGCATATTTCTGTGTTTTTAAGTGTAAATATGCTAGTCAACTACATTTGTCCATTTATTAAATGTTTTCTATTTTTAAACATAGATTAATCTCACATTATTGTTGTACCTGCTTGCTGTGCGCGGTTCAGCTGTTGTCCTGTGCGAATTAAATCATCTGGAGTTCGTAAACCTTCTCTAATCCAGCGATCGGCTGTCCGCACGCCGACCCCAAAAACACCAGTCAGCGCCTGAAGAACATAAGACATGCCCTTTATAAATAACAAACTAGAGGAGAAATTATTATTAGTAACCAAAAAGTAATGTAAATATAATCCAAAAGAAGTCAGATTACATTACAAACATGTGTAATCTAACAGATCAAATAAGGGTTAAGGCAAAAGTAATCTAAATGTAATCCAAAAGAAGTCGGATTACATTACAAACATGTGTAATCTTACAGATCAAATAAGGGTTAAGGCAAAAGTAATCTAAATGTAATCCAAAAGAAGTTGGATTACATTACAAAAATGTGTAATCTAACAGATCAAATAAAGGTTAAGGCAAAAGTAATCTAAATGTAATCCAAAAGAAGTCAGATTACATTACAAACATGTGTAATCTAACAGATAAAATAAGGGTTAAGGCAAAAGTAATCTAAATGTAATCCAAAAGAAGTTGGATTACATTACAAAATTGTGTAATCTAAGACAGGGGTTCTCAATCTCAGTGCTGGAGGTCCGATGTCCTGCAGATTTTAGCTCCAACCCCAATCAGACACACCTGGCCTAGCAACTTAAACTCCTACTAGGCTTTCTAGAAACATCCATGCAGGTGTGTTTAGGCAAGTTGGAGCTAAAATCTGCAGGACACCAGTCCTCCAGGACCCAGTTTGAGAACACCTGATCTAAGAGATCAAATAAGGGTTAGAACAAAAGTAATCTAAATGTAATCCAAAAGTAGTCAGATCACATTACAAAAAATCATAATCTAAGAGATTAAATAGGGATTAAGGCAAAAGTAATTTAAATGTTACCCAAAAGAAGTCAGATTACATAAAAAAAATTAAATCTAAGGGATCAAATAGGATTTTAAGGCAAAAGTAATCTAAATGTAACCAAAAAAAAAAAGCATATTACATTACAGAAATGTGTAGTCTAAGAAATCAAATAAGAGTTAAGGCAAAAGTAATCTAAATGTAATCCAAAAGAAGTCAGACTACATTACCATAAATGTGTAATCTAAAAACTTGTTAGCACAAAAGTAATTGAAATGTAATCCAAAAGTAGTCAGATTGCATTACAAAAATGTGTAATTTAGGAGATCAAATAAGGATTAAGGCAAAAGTAATCTAGATGTAATCCAAAAGTCAGATTACATTACAAAAATGTGTAATCTGAGATCAAATACTTGTTAGCACAAAAGTAATCTAAATGTAATACAAAAGAAGTCAGATTACATTACAGAAATGTGTAATCTAAGAGATCAAACAAATGTTAAGGCAAAAGTAATTAAATGTAATTAAAAAAATCTAAATTACATTATAAAGATTAGTAATCTGAGAAATTAAATAAGGATTTGAACAAAAGTAATCTAAATGTAATCCAAAATAAATCAGATTACATTACAAAAATGTGTAATCTAAGAGATCAAATAAGGGTTAGCACAAAAGTAATCTAAATGTAATGCAAAATAATTCATATTACTTTACAAAAATATGTAATCCAAGATATCAAATAAGGATTAGAATAAAAGTAATCTGAATGTAATCCAAAAGAAGTTAAATTAAGTTACAAAATGTGTAATGTAAGACATCAAATCTTAATCTATAAGTAATGCAAAAGTAGTCAGATTACATCCCCAAAAATGTGTAATCTAAGAGATTATATTAACGACTACAAATCATCATGTTATTTGTAATCAGTAACTGATTTAGAATCATAGGTAATCCACCAGCTCTGATTAGGAGTAATGTAGCAGTATTTGTTTTTATTTCAACATACCCGTCATTACCTTCATGGCCTGAAAATGCTCCGACTGTCTTGCTGACTCCACTTCTCTGGATGACCCGTCTTCTAAAATCTCCTGAGGAGGCGAAATAACCTTCTTTTACTCACAAAACGTCTTAAGGGGGCTAATAATATTGATCTTTTAATTATTATTTTTCCTTTCAGGTTTATTTGATGCAAACCATAATTAGCCAAAAGGTTATTTTTCATCTGCAGACCCTGGACTGATGTTAAAATAGACGCCGGCGCGCCCTCATTACCTTTATAACCCTCTGTGAATGATCCCCAAGGCAGGGCAAACAGCGCAGATCCTCCATACTCTTCACCTGATGCGGCAGAGCTTTCAGGACTGAAGCCGCTCGTCTGAACGCCACGCTCCGGCCCTCATTATCATTAAACTCTGCATTCTGAGCCAAGATTTCAAGAGGTTCCTATGAGAACAAAGAGTCAAAGTGTTTATCTTTTACTTAAATGAGACAGATTATCTCTCATTTTACGAGATATAAAATAAATATCTGATATATAAAGTGTGTAGTGAAGTTTTAGCACTTAGATAATGTTTATTATCTTTCTGAAACTGACCCTTTCAGGCTTTGATCCTAATTGTGGTGTTTTGGTGACTGTCGCTTTAAATTCGAATGAGATTGAGCTCTTTTCAGAAGAGGGCGGAGCTACAATCGCCTATGACCATATAAGGGCGCCCCTTATTTCTGTGTATGCAATGAATTACATTTTAATGCTTTCCAGAATATTTGTGAAGGAGACATCAAATTCTAAATAGCAATAATAATGCTTAATAATGCAACATTAATAATGCAATTTAGCTAATAATATTAAAAATAAAGTTAAATTTATTGCACAGAATGATCGTTTTGCTTCATAAGAGGTCAGTGTGTAAACAGAAGCCATGGCTATTGAATTGGACTTGTTTGTATGAGTTTATTTTTAATGTGGTCACCATTCGCTTCCGTTATACAAATTATTCACCGAGCACCCCAGATTAATCTAAACATCTTCTTTAATGTTTTACTGAACACAAACAGCCCCATATATCAATTTAATTAACAAGAAATTAAAATTTTTGTGTGAACTATCCCTTTAAATTCTGATTCATCTCACTTCTCGCTTCAAGCTGCGCTCACACTGGACTTTTCTCCCCATAGACTTACATTCATATGCATGTGAATGCATCAGACCGGAAACGTAAGTTCATGCATCGAATTTCACAGTTCACTGCCTTGCAAAGTTCAAGCTTGGTGAATTCTGACCTGCAAAATCGTATCACTTGAAGGCGTGAGACCAATCGAAGATCAAAACATGACCTCTACATAAATTTAAAATATGGACCAATCGCTTGCTTTTTTAATGTATAATCATCTTGTTAAATCCCGCCCCTTTTCACAGCACCGTACGACAGAATTTCGCAAGCTCAAACTCTAGTGTGACCGCAGCTTACGAGCAAAGGTGGGCGGGGCTTGAGTTTGTCCTGATTGGATATGGTCTGCTATTGGTGGATCTGTAGTGAGTGACTCCGCCCCTCATGCTAGTAAACATCAATCAGAGATGTGTCATTGAATATGATTAACAAAATAAGATTAAGCAGTTTAAGTGAACAGTAAAATGTTGACTTACCGTCAGGAATGCATTGTGGTGCTTTAGAGGTGTTCGTCGTTGACAGGCGTAACTTTTCATTAGGATTTCAGTGCCATCGCCGTTGAGTTTTGGGTTATTCTGCAAAACAATTCATATACGTCAGTTTCTCCAAGCTTATTTCTGGCACAAATGAATTATTAATTGGCTGAATGACTCAAATGTGGGAACTTGAGATGTGAGAAATAAACCAAAGCGACTGCAAATTATGAGTTTAATGTGCAATTCATATGAACACGTGTTCGCATGAATATGTGTTCCTATAATTACTGAGAGTAATTATGCAGAGCTACTGTTGGCCTGCAAATAAATAAATAAATATTGTTGTTGTGCAATGTATCGTAACAAAAATTATTGCAAATATTAATGATATTATTGTCATTTTAAGACCATTTTATGAAAGTGATATTCTAGAAATTATAGATATTACAGCATTAACAGAATAATAATGAAAATAGGCATAAACACTGTAAAGCAACATTATTAAGGTTGAGCCTGTCACAATAAATTGATTTTGTTGTGTGATATAAGAGATAAAAGACCTTTTATTAAGGGAGCAGTATGTAAGTTTGGCATAGGTATTGCACCCCTGGTTCCAAACACACGCAAGAGCAGGCGTTCGTTTTTCATAACTCGCTTAAATGATCTAAGATGATTTGGCTGGGTTAAAGAGACAAAAACAAAGACAGACATTCTGGCTGCTGTACCTGCAGTGTATGTGTGTGCTGCACAGGTACAGGCTCTCCGGCCTCCATGCTCTCCGTGAACCAGCAGATGTCCAGCAGGTGAACAGAGGAGGATGAGGCTGCGTGTGTGTGTTTCTCCAGCAGGTGATCAGAGGACGAGGTGGGTGTGTGTTTCTCCAGCCAGGCCCGAACCTCTTCTGCGCTGCTGTTCTCCGACACCACATGAGTAACAGAGGAGCTGATGGAGAAACACAACAGACATACAGTGTCTGAAATACACACAACACAACACAACACAACACAACTAAACACAACACAACACAACACAACAGTCAGTAGCTAGAGGGGAGTGTAGTGATCATTTTTCTTATACACTGCTGGATTCTACACAATTCTCTAATGTTGTCCCAACACAAATTAAGTTAACTTTGTTGTTTTTACACAAAGTTATCTTATGTTACAAAAGTGTTTACAAATACAAATGTTTACAAAAAGTAATCTAAATGTAATCCAGAAGTAGTCCGATTACATTACCATAAATGTGTAATCTAAGAGATTATATTATTGACTGCACATTTTGTCATGTTATTTGTGAAATACTCATGATCAGACTAGTTACTTCTTAAGGATTACATGATTACATTATTTACACAACAACAGTTTGTTGTTTACTGATACTCATTCATTTTTTTCCTTTTTTTAATATTTTTGAACATTTTTTTCATAATAAATCTACCATTTTTTTTATGTTTGTGATCCTTCTTGATGTTTGATTACACAACTACATTATTTACACAACAGTAAGTTGTTTATTGATTATTTATTAAGTAGTTTTTTCCTTTTTATTTTTAATATTTACATATTTTCATCATAAAACTCTCATTTATATATGTTTGTGATTCTTCTTGATGTTTTTCATTGATTTGGTCATCTGCACTTCCAGTGTTTTTAGATTCAATATTAGATAGTGCAGTGATGTTAGCAGTATTTAGTCAATTAGGCTGGTTTCGGAAACTAGGTATCAAAAAACACCACCGTTATTAAAAAAATCCATTAATCTAAACAGTTTCAGTAAACAAATTATTCAATCATGTTAGTAAAAATCTGTGTTATACTGTCAAATAATAAAAAGTAGAGTAAAAAATGTTTAATCAAACTTACATTAAAGATAAAGAATGAAACTAGTGTTTGTATCTGTTAAAATAGCACAAGATTATCCTGGTTCAATATGTGTGACATCAAAAAAAGGGTTAGCAGAAAAGTAATCTAAATGTAATCCAGAAGTATCAGATTACATGAGCATAAATGTGTAATCTAACAGATTACAATAATGACTACACATTTTGTCATGTTATTTGTAATCAATAACTGATTATTATCCACCTGGCTCTACAGATTACCACGGTAAAGACAGTAAAGTAACGCTGTAAACACACACCTGTACGAGTCTTCAATGAGAAACCCTTTGCTTCTTCCTAACCGCGTGAGAAACGCTCTTCTAGACGCTCCCATTTTCCTCTCCAGGATGAAGATACAGACCTGGGGATATTTACAGTTTCCAGTCTGCTGTTTTACCGGCACAGACACTTTCCTGCGCTTTAACGGGATCATAACCGGCAAATGTATCCGTTCAGCGTTGTTTGGGCTCTTCTGTGAGCTTCACTTCTGCCGCGCAGAGGCGAACAGGTCACGTGTGCGACTTGCAGAAAATTATGTTTATATTATTATTATTTAGTATTATAATATACAATTGTCTGTGATTGGATGTAGACAATAATTATGTTTTGATACATATATTTAAATGACAACAGCGTGTAGAAATTATTAAAAAAGAATGCTGCGCTGTCACGTGGCAGATGGTACGTTTCTCAGCGTTAGTGACGATGAGCCAATCACAGTCGGGTTTACTGTTTACAGTTTTTCGACTATCTTTATTTTTTCGACTAACTTCATATAACAAACAGGCATTTGTTAAACATAATTAACATTATATATATAAGCAGCATATTATGAAGAAAATGGTACAAAAATACAAATAAGATAGAAAAAATAAAACATCAAATAATACTATAATACAAACTAAACTACATTCAGGAGTGGTAATGTTTGTTGTATCGATCGCTAAAGTTTGATATTATAACAGATATTTTTTAAATGCTTTATTAAAGAGATTAAAACTGTTTATTTTTATCCTTTAGAGTGATTCATTCTGCGAAATTTTTGCTACTATTACTATGGCTACTACTACTACTACTACTACTACTACCACTAATAATAATAATAATAATAATAATAGTA
>NC_079444.1:45055518-45058018 GCF_903798145.1 Danio aesculapii
AACCTCTTGGATTACACAACTATGGTAATGTAATCTGACTACTTTTGGATTACATTTAGATTACTTTTGTGCTACCCCCTATTTCAACTCAGATTATCAATTTTGGTAATGTAATCTGATGACTTTTGGATTATATTTAGATTACTTTTGTGCTAACCCTTATTTGATGTCTTAGATTAGACATTGTGGTGATATAATCTGACTATTTCTAGATTACATTTAGATTACTTTTGTCCTAACCCTTATTTAACATCTTAGATTACACAACTATGGTAATGTAATCTGACTACTTTTAGATTACATTATGATTATGTTTGTGCAAACCTTTATTTGAACTCTCTGATTACACATTGTGGTAATGTAATCTGACTACTTTTGGATTACATTTAGATTACTTTTGTTCTACCCCCTATTTGAATTCGGATTATCAATTTTGGTAATGTAATCTGGCTACTTTTGGATTACATTTAGATTACTTTTGTGCTACCCCCTATTTGAATTCGGATTATCAATTTTGGTAATGTAATCTGGCTACTTTTAGATTACATTTAGATTACTTTTGTGCTAACCCTTATTTGATGTCTTAGATTAGACATTATGGTGATGTAATCGGACTATTTCCAGATTACTTTCGTACTAACCCTTATTTAATCTCTTAGATTACATATTTTGGTAAAGCATTCTGACGACATATGAAGGGGGTGGAGCATGTCAGATACTAGAGAGCATTTGATTGGTCAGAAGATTGAGAAACTGAAGTTTATATCTTCTAAATGTGACTTTAGTCACTGTTTTGGAGACTCTAGATTATAGATATACTTAAGACTCATGCTGATACTAACATCTAAAACACTTTATTTCCATTTCATGGGGACTTTAAATGCAAAATGAGGAGAATAATTGCAAAAAGGCCCACTCTTTGATGAGAAGAACCGCGTCTTTCACCAAGCTGGCTTTGGTCCTGTATAATGTGTGTTTGTGTGTGTGCAGTTCACCTCCACGCCGCTGTGCTGTCCGAGCCGCAGCAGTTTTCTGAGCGGCAGATATCCACACAATCATCTGGTGCACAATAACTCAGTGGAGGGAAACTGCAGCAGCACCGCCTGGCAGAAAACAGCTGAGCCCTTCGCCTTCCCTGTTTACCTCAACAAGATGCGCTACCAGACCTTCTACTGCGGTAAATACCTCAACCAGGTGAGCTGAAGATCAATGCTGACCTCAGATATCTGCACACTCCGATACACACTGCACACATGAGTCTGAGATCTCAGCGTTCCTCTGGTTTAAAAGAAATATTGCTATTCAATAGCAGTAATAGGGATGGCACGGGGGCTTAGTGGTTAGCACTGTGACCTCACAGCAAGAAGGTCGCTGGTTTGAGTCTCGGCTGGGTCAGTTGGTGTTTCTGTGTGGAGTTTGCATGTTCTCCCCAGTGTTGGTGTGGGTTTCCTCCAGGTGCTCCGATTTCCCCCACAGTCCAAACACATGCGCTATAGGGGAATTGATCAACTAAATTGGGCGTAGTGTATGAGTGTGTGTGTGTGTGTTTTGGTGTTTTCCAGTACTGGGTTGCAGCTGGAAGGGCATCCACTGTGTAAAACATATACTGGAATAGTTGGTGGTTCATTCTGCTGTGGTGACCCCTGATTAATAAAGGGAAAAAAAGGGAAAAAATTCATGGCAAGGTTGACTGTTATGGCCCAAAATCTAAAACTGGCTCTATTAATGAAGTGAAGGTTCGAGCCGAACATATGAAAGACACAGACACTTGAAATATGACAGATTGACGTCCCCATCAATATAGAGACATGCAAAAAGAGACAACAAAAAAAATGAACAAATAACGGTAGACGGGTAGGGCAGCTAAACAAAACCGTTCCCTGACTACAGCTGTTCTTCCAGGAGAGATCTTACCCAGTGCTCCTGTGAAAAGAATAAAAACAGGAGAGTCTCCAGGCCACTGCTTCCCTTTGCTGAAGTAATAAATAACCTAAAACGGGACTATGAAAATTAATATCCACTACTTGATACAAAAATTAACAAACTATCAAAATAAATAAACAAAGAAAAATAGTTCATGTATTACGAATACAACATAATCAAGAAGTTAACATAAGTCTGCGCAATAGCCTAGTGGTTAGTGCGCCAACATATGGTGCAGTAGCACGCCAGGGCGTCCCGAGTTCGAATCACGGCTGGAGGACATTTCCCCACCCCCCTCTCTTTCTCTCCAACATTGCTTCCTGTCTCGATACTGTCCTATCTAATAAAGGTAAAAGGCCAAAAATAAATCTAAACAAAAAAAAAAGTTAACAATAAGAGCGATATGTGGAGCGAATCCGGCATGCGTGGAGCACCACCAGCCAGACAGCATGAGAGAGAGAGGGGCTGTTTCTCAATTCCAAGAACACAGAGAACAGACTTGCGTCTTGTGGAGACTGATCTTGCCAGGTCACCTCGGAAGAATGAACTCAGGAGAGCGCGAGAACAGAGAACGCGT
>NC_079444.1:45063018-45083840 GCF_903798145.1 Danio aesculapii
GGCTCTCTAGTCTGCATGTGTAATAGATATGCTAATTTAATTCAGGATTGTGAGATCAATGTTTTACAAACACAATATTGCATAGAAACTCTGAAATATCAGCTTTAAGAAATCATCATTATTGATAATCTGGCAGATTTAACTGGCTTTCCTCTGATTTCAGGACAAGCATTGGTTACTACGGCAACCTGCTAATCCTATGCCGAACAGCTCCATTGATTACCTTGACAACGCTTTCCGCAGAAGGTGAAGATCGTTTCATTACCGTCCATATTTAAAACAGCAGGCGAATCATAGGCGAATTAAATACACAAAAAGTGTGTGTGTGTGTGTGTGTGTGATGTCTGTTTTCTGTGTCTTTGATATGTTGTTATGGCGTATGGGTGTGTTTATTGTCTGTGTTTGTACTGTATTGTGTATCTGTGTTTACTGTGTAGGTTTGTATTGTGTATTTGTTTAGTGCATTTTACTGTGTGTGTGTGTGTGTGTGTGTGTGTGTTTGCATTGTGTGTAACACATTTTTCCTGTGTGTGTGTGTGTGTTTGTATTGAGTGTGTATAATGGCTTTGTGTGTGTATACAATCTCTGTGTGTCTGTAATATGTATGTATGTGTGTGTGTGTGTGTGTATGTAATATTGT
Source organism: Danio aesculapii (assembly GCF_903798145.1). Taxonomy (NCBI): domain Eukaryota; kingdom Metazoa; phylum Chordata; class Actinopteri; order Cypriniformes; family Danionidae; genus Danio; species Danio aesculapii. The sequence continues at coordinate 45,063,659 of NC_079444.1, forward strand.
GTGTGTTTGTACTTTATTGTGTGTACTCTGTGTTTAATGTGTGTGTTTGTACTGTATTGTGTGTACTGTGTATGTGTGTTTCTATTGTGTGTGTGTGTTTGGACTGTATTGTGTATGTGCGTTTACTCTGTTTTTAATGTGTGTTTGTGTGTGTAACACATTTTTCCTGTGTGTGTGTTTGTATTGAGTGTGTATAATGGCTTTGTGTGTGTGTATACAATCTCTGTGTGTCTGTAATATGTATGTGTGTGTCTGTGTGTATGTAATATTGTGTGTGTTTGTACTTTTTATTGTGTGTGTGTGTGTGTGTGTGTGTGTGTGTGTGTGTGTGTGTGTGTGCGTGTGTGTGTGTGTGTATATGTAGGTGTGTAATGTTTACTATGTGTGTGTTTGTACTGTAATGTGTGTACTCTGCGTTTAATGTGTGTGTTTGTACTGTAGTTTGTGTGTACTGTGTATGTGTGTTTCTATTGCGTGTGTGTGTGTTTGGACTGTATTGTGTGTGCGTTTACTCTGTGTTTTTAATGTGTGTGTGTGTGTGTGTGTGTGTGTGTGTGTTAGATGGCAGACTCTTCTGTCTGTGGATGATCTGGTGGAGCGTCTGCTGAAGAAGCTGGATTCAGTGAAGGAGCTCAACAACACATACATCTTCTACACATCTGACCACGGATATCACACCGGTGCGTGCACACACACACACACACTCTCTCTGTGTCACTCAAACAAGCACAGTGTATATATATATATATATATATATATATATATATATATATATATACATTCAATTCCCCTTTATTTGTATAGCGCTTATACAATGTAGATTGTGTCAAAGCAGCTTCACATAAAAGGGCACAGTAAATAGGAACAGTGTAGTTCAGTTTGTAGTGTTTAAGTTCAGTTCAGTTTAGCTCAGTTCAGTGTGGTTTAATTATCACTACTGAGAGTCCAAACACTGAAGAGCAAATCCAACGATGCGCAGCTCTACAGATCCTGAACCATGCAAGCCAGTGGCGACAGCGGAGAGGGAAAAAAACTTCACTAAAGGCGGAAGTGAAGAAAAAAAACCTTGAGAGAAACCAGGCTCAGTTGGGCACGACCATTTTAATTTCTCCGCTGGCCAAACGTCTTGTGCAGAGCTGCAGTCTCAGCGGGGGAGGCTGGAAGCTGGCCTCAGCGAAGACTCGTCTGTCTCTGGAGCGTCACAGGAATCAGTCTCATGTTCTCCACTCTTCCATGACCACCACAGTAGCTGCTCAGGATACGGCCTGGTCCAGGTTTATGGAAACCTTGGGATCATCTCTTCACAGGTCTTGGATCGCAGGGCCTTGGGAAGAGTATCCCCAGGTGGAAATGGAGAATAAAGAGAATAATTAGCATATCTGCTGTTCATAGTGTAAATAAACAAGATGCGTGGAGCACATTCATGTATCATACCGCTAAGTGATGCACTGAGTGTACGCTTTACTAAACAGATGGGTCTTTAGTTTTTTAACTGCAAGAGTGTGTCTGAGCCTCGGACGTTATCAGGAAGGCTATTCCAGAGTTTAGGAGCTATAAATGAGAAGGCTCGACCTCCTTTACTCGACTTTGCTATTCTAGGTACTACCAGAAGCCCTGAGTTTTGAGACCTTAAAGAGCGAGTTGGATTGTAGCGAGACAGAAGATTGGTTAGATAAACAGGAGCTAGATTATTTAAAGCTTTATATGTAAGAAGCAAAATTTCACAATATTTTTAAAATCAATACGAAACACAAAGGGCAGCCAGTGTAAGGAGGATAAATCGGGGTGATGTGATCACGTTTTTCAAAAGTCCCAGATCTTTTATAATAGAGCTAATGCTAACTTTTTATCCCTCTAATTGCGGGTCGAGTTGTGTGTGTGTGTGTGTGTGTGTGTGTGTGTGTGTGTGTGTGTGTGTGTGTGTGAATACACTAATTGGGAAATTTAATCTTCTTTAAAATTATTTAATCTTTTTTAAATAATTTGCAAAATATTTAAAAAATATTTTTTTTTTCTAAATTTATATATTATTCTAATATAGATATACAGTTGAAGTTGAAATTATTAGCCCCCCTTAGAATTTTTTTTCCTTTTTTAAATATTTCCCAAATGATGTTGAACAGAGCAAGGAAATGTTGACAGTATGTCTGATAATATTCTTTCTTCTGGAGAAAGTCTTATTTGTTTTATTTCGGCTAGAATAAAAGCAGTTTTTAATTTTTAAAAAGCCATTATAGGGATAGTCTACAGAACAAACCATCATTATGCAATGACTTGCCTAATTACCCTAACCTGCCTAGTTAACCTAATTACCCTAGTGAAGCCTTTAAATGTCACTTTAAGCTGAATACTAGTGTCTTGAACAATATCTAGTCTAATATTATTTACTGTCATCATGACAAAGAGAAAATACATCAGTTATTAGAGATGAGTTATTAACACTATTATGATTAGAAATGTGTTGAAATCTGCTCTCCGTTACACAGAAATTGGGGAAAAAAATAACTTCAACTGTGTGTGCGTGCGTGTGCGTGCGTGTGCGTGTGTGTGTGCGTGCGTGTGCGTGCGTGTGTGTGCGTGCGTGCGTGTGTGTGCGTGCGTGCGTGTGGGTGCGCGTGCGTGTGCGTGTGCGTGTGCGTGTGCGTGTGCGTGTGCGTGTGCGTGTGCGTGCGCGTGTGCGTGTGTGTGTGTGTGTGTGTGTGTGTGTGTGTGTGTGTGTGTATACATGCATACATACATACTCCCTCTCACACACCTTATGGCCTGTTTCCACTGAGTGGAACAGTTTAGTACGCTTTTATGGCCGTTTCCACGACAGGGTACCAAACATGAGAAAGGGTACCAAAAGGCGGAGCTAGGCGCACAGCTGAACTCTATTGGTTTACAGAGAGACGTCATTCGCTTGCGCAACAAGCCAGAATAAAAACAAATAACCCGCCATGTTTGAAAAACACAGCGAGAGATTACAGCGGAATTATAAATACATATAATAACGAGCCATGGTCGATCTGGCCTCAAACAAACCTTGTCGTCATCTTGATGGACAGCCACAAATCCAAGAAGAAGAGCAGATTTACCCTGTGCCCCGTAGTTTTTTTACGAGCCAGCCTGAGGCGCGAGCGGTTTCGCTTTCTTGCTAGCGCTCGCCGCGCGTCTAACATTATATCTGAAATAACAAACTTATTGAGCTGATGATAATAACCTGCGCTTGATTATTGACGTGCTTTTGAAACCCGATCCTGTCAGACACTGACAAACGCGAGAGTGAAGCGTGAAGAAACAAAGGAGAAGCCAGAAAAAAAGGAGCACATTATTATTCAGCAAACATGAACAAAATGCCATGATTAACTAACTTATTATCTTCACTGTTTTGACTATTATGAACTCAGAATGACGGAATTACTCTCTAACAGAGGCTACATGTGCTGCTGAAGATTACAGACACAGATGAGAGGTTTTCACTGACTGTAGGCTATATTTTGTGTTGTTTTGAACTTAAATACGGGCGAAATGTCTGTTGTGTGTAGTTCTTCTGTATTTAGAAACATATCGGAGACTGTAAGGGTCTGTATGTGTTTATATATGTTCATTTATTTAGTTATTTAATATAATTACAGACGTTACAGTAGGCTGTTTCACACTGTCATTGATCTGCAGTTATAATCAGCTCATGTTCATTGAAAAGTTAGTAATGAACATTATACACAAGTGTTTATGTGTATGAAGCATCTGTTTTGTGAGAAGAGCTTCTCATATGATATGTAAGTGACCCGTACAGCTTTATTGTAGACATTTCCTCCAGTGAGAATGACGTCGACTGAAACTCTGTCATACACCACGCCCACCAAAAGAGTACCCTTGGTAGTGGAAACACAAGCCTGATAAAGGCGACCCGACCCGAACCGTACCGTACCAGTCAGTGGAAACGAGCCATTAAAAACAAAATTATTTCCCAACTGATATTTAGCAGGACAAGGACATTTTTTGCTGTATTTCCTATTTATAAGTGCATAAACAGCCCTTGGGAGATTTATTTATTTGTTTATTTATGTTTAATATGTATGTGATGATTGTCCAGGTCAGTTCTCCTTACCCATTGACAAAAGGCAGCTGTATGAGTTCGACATCCGCATTCCTCTGCTGGTTCGGGGTCCAGGAATCAAAGCCAAGCAAACACTTCAGGTCAGACCACTGATACACACACACACACACACACACACATATATATATATATGCACATAAATAAGCTATTGGTACAGCCCAGATCACATACCTATGCACTGTTCTATGTGATTTTGTAGTGTAGATTGTATATGCATTCACCCTGAAATATTACAAAAAGAGTGTATAATAGTAGTACATAGTACAAGTGCATAGTTTATATTAGTGTCTAAGTGCATTAGTGCATAAGGGTACTAGTGTATATTCTAGTGCATAAGTACATTGTGTATAAGGGCATTGGTGTATAAGTGTATAGTGTGTACATTGGGTGTATAAGTACATTAGTGTACAGTGTGCCATTTGAGACGCAGCTAATAGTAATGAATGGAGTATTGTCTGTGCAGTCTCCAGTGCTGAATATTGATCTCCCGGTGACGATCCTGGACATCGCTGGAGTCAATCTGTCCACCGTCAACATGGACGGACAGTCCTTCCTGCCGCAGATGGTGAATTATCTTCAGCTCATCTTTATTTCTATAGTGTGTTTACAGTGCAGGCTGTGTCAAAGCAAGTTTACAGATGCTTCAGTCCAGGTTTCAGAGAGTGTGTGTGTGTGTTTGTGTGTTTGTGTGAAGGCCCCGTCTCTGCGTAACGGCACCGAGCGGCCCTTCTTCCTGGTGGAGTACACCGGTGAGGGTTACTTGTCTCAGGACCCCAGCTGCCCCAAACTGGGCCCCGGCCTCGCTGTGAGTCTCTCAGTGTACGCACACACACACACACACACACACACACACACACACACACACACACACACACACACGCACACACACGCACGTATATATTCATTCATTCATTCTTCTTTAGCTTAGCCCCTTTATTCATCAGGGGTCGCCACAGCAGAATGAACCGCCAACTATTCCAGCATATATTTACACAGCGGATGCCCTTCCAGCTGCAACCCAGTACTGGGAAACACCCATACACACTCATTCTCACACACTAGTACATTACAGCCAATTGAGTTCATCAGTTCCCCTATAGCGCATGTGTTTGGACTGTGGGGGAAACCGGAGCACCCGGAGGAAACCCACACCAACACGGGGAGAGTTGACACATAATTAATCTATTGAGTTTTCAGCCATAGGAAGTGACATCACTAGGATCAAGTCACTTGCTTGAATTCAGCTAAATTTAGAGGCGGTGCTTTATTATTGCTAAAGTTAGAAATCTTTAAAAGGAATAAAGTTTCACAGGAGGGTGGATCAGTTTGTCTTCAGCGTACTATCAATATCAGGATATTGTGATATGAGATTTGTCATATCGACCAGCCCTAACACACACACACACACACACACACACACACACACACACACATGATCCAGCAGCGTCTGCTTTGTGTTCCAGGAGTGTTTTCCAGATTGTGTGTGTGAAGATGCCTTCAACAACACATACGCCTGCGTCAGGACGCTCAAAGGCGCAAACCTGCAGTACTGCGAGTTCGCCGACAACGAGGTGTGTGGGGGTTTTGTTTTTGTTTACAATCTTATTATTTTATCATGATATTGTCATTTTAGATGGGAATTATTTACTTTTCCCCAGTTATAAGTTACAAAATAAATTAAGTAAATTAAAATAAATGAATGAAGCAAATAACTGAATGTACTTGAAGTAAATGAATATATGAATGAAGTAAATGTATGAATTATTTACTTGAAAGAAATCAAGCAAATGGATGAAGTGAAGGAGTGAATGAATGAAAGGAATGAAGTGAATGATTGAATGGATGAATGAATGAATGGATGGATGAATCAATCAATCAATCAATGAAAGGAATGAAGTGAATGAAGAGAATGAATGGATGAATGAATGGCTGGATGAATCAATCAATCAATGTAAGGAATGAAGTGAATGATTGAATGAAGAGAATGAAAATGAATGAAGTGATTGAATGAAGTGAATGAATGAAGAGTGTTGGAGCCATTTATGGGTTGCGATTTTCTTTTGCACCACTAGAGGGTGTACATGGTATTTATGAGCTTTTTGATCGCCATGAATGTGAGAACGGGTTTATATTCGTTTTGTTTATTTTGACAAAATGGCCAATAAATGGATTGGAATATCCAACTTTATTTGCAAAAGGTATGGACATTTCACTTTATTATCAACCCGTTCAAGCAACAAACGCGTCAGAACCACAGACCAAAATATACACACCTACAAAGAGAATGAAATTAATAATCAAAATAAATGAAGTGATTGAACGAAGAGAATGAAATAAATGAATAAATTAAATGAATGAAGTGAATGAATATAGAGAATGAATGAATAAAATAAATTGAATGAATGAAATAAATGAATAAATTAAGTGAATGAATGAAGGAAGGAAGAGAATGAAGTAAATGAATGAATGAATAAAGTGAATGAAAGAAATGAATGAATGAATGAATGAAGTAAATGAATGAATGAATAAAGTGAATGAAAGAAATGAATGAATGAATAAAGAGAATGAAGTAAATGAATGAATGAATAAAGTGAATGAAAGAAATGAATGAATGAATAAGGAGAATGAAGTAAATGAAGGAATGAATAAAGTGAATGAAAGAAATGAATGAATGAATAAAGATAATGAAGTAAATGAAGGAATGAATAAAGTGAATGAAAGAAATGAATGAATGAATAAAGAGAATGAAGTAAATGAATGAATGAATAAAGTGAATGAAAGAAATGAATGAATGAATAAGGAGAATGAAGTAAATGAAGGAATGAACAAAGTGAATGAAAGAAATGAATGAATGAATAAAGAGAATGAAGTAAATGAAGGAATGAATAAAGTGAATGAAAGAAATGAATGAATGAATAAAGAGAATGAAGTAAATGAATGAATGAATAAAGAGAATGAAGTAAATGAAGGAATGAATAAAGTGAATGAAAGAAATGAATGAATGAATAAAGAGAATGAAGTAAATGAATGAATGAACAAAGTGAATGAAAGAAATGAATGAATGAATAAGGAGAATGAAGTAAATGAAGGAATGAATAAAGTGAATGAAAGAAATGAATGAATGAATAAAGAGAATGAAGTAAATGAATGAATGAACAAAGTGAATGAAAGAAATGAATGAATGAATAAGGAGAATGAAGTAAATGAAGGAATGAATAAAGTGAATGAAAGAAATGAATGAATGAATAAAGAGAATGAAGTAAATGAATGAATGAACAAAGTGAATGAAAGAAATGAATGAATGAATAAGGAGAATGAAGTAAATGAAGGAATGAATAAAGTGAATGAAAGAAATGAATGAATGAATAAAGAGAATGAAGTAAATGAAGGAATGAATAAAGTGAATGAAAGAAATGAATGAATGAATAAAGAGAATGAAGTAAATGAAGGAATGAATGAAGTAAATGAAGGAATGAATAAAGTGAATGAAAGAAATGAATGAATGAATAAAGAGAATGAAGTAAATGAAGGAATGAATAAAGTGAATGAAAGAAATGAATGAATGAATAAGGAGAATGAATGAAGTAAATAAATGAATGAAGTAAATGAAGAGATTGACATCAATGAATAAATTGAACAAATGAAGTAAATGAATTGATGAAGAGAATGAAATGAGTGAAAGAATGAAGAGAATTAAATAAATGAAGTGAATGAATCAATAAATAAATGAAGTGGATGAATGAATGAAGAGAATGAATAAATAAATAAATAAATTAATTAATTAAGTGAATTGAATAAAGTAAATGAAGTAAATTAAATGAATGAAGAGAATAAAATGAATGAATGAACAGAGTGAATGAAGAGAATCAATGAAGTGAATGAAATGAATGAATGAATTAATTAATGAAGAGAATCAATGAAGACAATGAAGTGAATGAATGAATGCATGCTAAATTAAGTCTGTGTGTTTGTGCTGCAGGCATTTGTGGAGATGTACAACCTGACGGCAGATCCTCATCAGCTGGAGAACATCGTAAAGAAAGTGGATCCGTCACTCCTGCAGATCATGAACCAGCGGCTGATCAAACTACAGTCCTGCGCTGGAGACGACTGCAGAAAAATCAGATGATGATGATGAATACTGCAGGCAAACCTCACGCACAAATCAAGATCTGCTGCTTTATATACACACACACACAGACACACACTCAGAGAGAGAGAGAAAACAATACATGTAACACTCTCCTACATGTAAACAGGTACATTTGACCATGTTTTGAATTTGAATGCATTCAGCTGATCTACGAGTCTAGTGGGAGCACTTTTAGCTTAGCTTAGCATAAATCATTAAATCGGATTAGACCATTAGCATCTTGCTCAAAAAAGCTGAATTATTTTTTAAGCTTAATTTTTTTAAGCTTAACTCTTCTGTAGTCATATCGAGTATTACGATGGAAAAAGAAAAGTCTACTTGCTAAGCTATTTTCAGCCTCTGCATAATATCATTGTGCTGCTTTTGGCTATGGTACAGCAGTAAAGATGTTATTATGCCAGAATAAAAGTACAGTTCAGTCATATCAGCCTAGCTGAAATTCAAAATAACTTTTGAATTTATTCGCTTGGTAAATGATAAAGCTACAGAAGAATTAAGATTTAACTAAATCGTGGAAACTGGTCACTTTTTGAGTGAGATGCTAATGGTCTAATCTGATTCAATCAATTATGCTAAGCTAAAAGTGCTTCTGTTACACCCAGAGATTGACTGGATGGCTTCAAAACGTGGTGAAACTCCCCTGTTTAACTGCAGGAGAGGGTTAAATAAGCATATTTCAATTCAATTTAATGTTTCCAAAAAAGTAAACAAACTTCATTAGTGATTCATATAATGCAGATATTTAAATAAGTCATCAGCTGCAGGCACAGTGAGAGTAAAAAAACAACAATCCCTGTGGCTCAGCGAAACCATGAGCAAGAAAATAAACATTATTCACAACATAAAGGGGCACAGTTAGCTTAGCTTAGCATAGATGATTGAATCGGATTAGGCCATTAGTATGTCACGCAAAAAATATTTAACATAAACTAAATAAAAACATAATTATCTTAGCATTTAGCCAGCGCTCCCACAACTGAAACTTCTGTCATCATTAACTGACAAACCTGTTTGAGTTTCTGATGAACAAAATAAACAAGATATTCTGAAGAATCAGTCGTGGACTTCCATAGGAACAAAAATACTCCTTTTCCAGCATTCTTCAGAATATCTTCTGTTTTTTTTGCTCAACAGAACCTCAAACAGGTTTGGAAGAAGTCAGTAAATGATGACAGAAGTTTGATTTTTGGGTGCCCTGGCCCTTTAAATCCAGTTTTGTCCAAACATGTTGTGTAGCTTATAATGACGCTGGTTTTATATCAGTTGAATAATGTAAATTATGCTCAGCTTTTTGCACAGATCAATCATTTTGCATCATGAAAGCTCAATGTATCAGCACAGGGAAAAAATAACAATAATATTGGACCAATTTAAAGAAACACCTCCTTTTGTTATGAAAATATGCTCATTTTACACTCTCTAAAGTTAAACAGGTGAGTTTTACCATGTTTTGAAAACATTCAGCTGATCTCTGGGCCTAAAAGAAGCACTGTTAGCTTAGCTTAGCATAGCATAGATCATTGAATTGGATTAGACCATTAGCATATTACTCTAAAATGGCTAAAGAGTTTGGATGATTTAACTAGTAGACATTATTTACAACATAATTGTCTTAAAGGGCCAGCGCACCCACAAATAAAACTTCTGTCATCATTAACTGACTTCTTTCTGTTGAACAAAAATAAACAAGATATTCTGAAGAATCAGCCGTGGACTTCCATAGTAGGAATGAAAAGTACTCTTTTCCAGCATTCTTCAGAATATCTTGTTTTTTTTTTGCTCTACAGAACCTCAAACAGGTTTGGAAGAAGTCAGTAAATGATTACATAAGTTAGATTTTGTTTTTGGGTGCGCTGGCCCTTTAAATCCAGTTTTGTCCAAACAGGCTTGAACATGTTCACCAGTGTTGTTTCTTATAATGACGCTGTTTCTTTAAATCTCTCTTATCAGTTGAATAATGTAAACAATGTTCATCTTTTTGCACAGATCAATCATTTTGCTTCATGAAAGCTCAATGTATCAGTGTTAGAGGGGAAAAAATAACAATAATATTGGATCAATTTAAAGAAACACTCCATTTTTATGTAAATATGCTCATTTTACACTCCCCTAAAGTCTAACAGGTGAGTTTTACCATGTTTTGAAAACATTCAGCTGATCTCTGGGCCTAAAAGAAGCACTGTTAGCTTAGCTTAGCATAGATCATTGAATTGGATTAGAATATTAGCATCGCAAATGATTAAAGAGTTTGGATGATTTAAACATTAGACATTATTTACAACATAATTGTCTTAAAGGGCCAGCGCACCCAAAAACTTAACTTCTGTCTTCATTTAGTTAAAAATTACAATTATTTACATTAGTCAACCTTTAAAGAAACAGCGTCATTATAAGCAACAACACTGGAGAACACATTCAAGACCAGTTTGCACAAAACTGGATTTAAAGGGCCAGCGCACCCAAAAATGAAACTTCTGTCACATTTAACCAATCTCTGTCTAAAAGGAGCACTTTTAGCTTAGCATAGATCATTGATACGGATTAGACCATTAGCATCTCAAAAATTACTAAAGAGTTTGGATGATTTAAACATTAGACATTATTCACAACATTTATTATCTTAAAGGGCCAGCACACCCAAAAATGAAACTAGAGCTGAATGAATGGTCACAGGGATTACTTTAGTTTTGCCTGTATGTGTGTGTTTTGACTCTAAATGTACAGATTGACCTGCATTTTCTGAATCACTAATGAGTTTCAGCTACTTTAACAGAAGGAAATAAAGAGGAGGGAAAATAAACAGCAAATCAATTTATTTTTAGGTGAACTGTCTCTTTAAATAGACTAGAAATTAATATTCTGCATAATTTACTCACCATTATGCTAGAAAAGTAGACAGATTTGCATTCTATGCCAAAGAAAAGAGGTTTGTGTGAGTAAATACTGAGAGAACAGTGTAAAAAAGTGAATGTATTTACAGCCTGATTGTAGTTTCAGCTACAAGAAATCATTTCTGAGGGATTTCTGGAAGTTTACTGGCTTCACTTCCACGTCATGCCATTGATTTTTCAGCACTTTTTATGGTAAATGAACCAAATGGAGTCTAATTTACTTTGTGCATTTTAAGTTTTGTTTTGATCTTCATTTTTGTGGTTGTTTTATGACGTTTTCCTTCATATACTGTGAATTAAACCGTAATGTGAGCAGATCTGCTGTTTTTAATGCGTGTAGCTTTAGCAAAGGGAGATGGTGGGATGTTGAAGGGAATTGTGGATTTTAATCTGAAGCCTGATTGTGCCTGATTTTTGCACTAAAGCAGTGTTTGTGCCTTTTTTGTACGATCCAAATGTCTAATTTTGACTAATCAATAAATTTACAACAGAGAAAGGATTGATTTTCTTTGTAGTGTCCATTTGATATAGTCATTTATACTTGTTCTCATCTATCAAAGATTCATTTCATTTTATTAAGTTCGTTTTTAAGAAGGGAACAAAATTTAGCTTTTTATTTTAGGACCATAAGAATGCACTACTTTTATTTTTATTCTTTCATTTACAATAATTGTAATATTTTTAAATGTTTGGTGTTTTTATTTGCTTGTAAAATGATCTATGAAATTCTTTTATTCATTTACTTTTTTAGCTTATTCCCTTTATTTATCTAGGGTCACCACAGCGGAATGAACCGCCAACTTATCCAGCATATGTTTTACACAGCGGATGCCCTTCCAGCTGCAACCCATCCATAAACACTCACACACACACACTCATACACTGCGGACAAATTAGTTGATCAATTCCCCTATAGCACATGTGCTTGGACTGTGGGGGAAACCGGAGCACCCGGAGGAAACCCACACCAACACGGGGACAACATGCAAACTCCACACAGAAACACACACTGACCCAGCCGAGACTCGAACCAGCGACGTTTGTGCTGTGAGGCGCCACCGTGATGCCCTTATCAATGAAATTTTATCAAAAAAATCTTCATCCAAATTTAATGAAGTTTTTGAACAGTTTGTCCATACCTTATACATTATTTCCAGCTTTATTATGACCAGTACCAGTATTTTGATAGCATGATACTTTGTTTTACAATTTTCATAATGCTTATAGCAGCATAGTCTATGGGAGAAAAGTCCCGCTTCAGTCTACGACAGCTGCTGATAAACCTGTCAGGCTTTATTCTGCTGGATGTACTTAATCTTTTACTTATATGAACTTCTTGTAATGACTGACCATGACATATAGGACGATTAGTTTTAATGAAACAAAAACATTTATTTAATAAAAAACCCAATGCATGATCTTCTCCACTGCCGTCATGTGGATCTATATTTGACTGATGTTTTCTGACGTGCTGATGTACATGTATTGAGCACAGTTTATCAGAGGTATTTATAGACGACTTTCTCGTCCACTAGCTGGAGCTCTATCTTCACAGGACACTTGTAGAAGTGCGAGAGCAGCTCTTCTGTGTAGCCCAGCAGGAAGTAGAATTTGCTAGGCAGCAGTTTCTGGATCATGACGGCGCAGATGATTAGGACGTTTCCCCTGCGCTTGATGATCAGCTCGTCTGCTAGACAGCTGTGAAACGTGCCGAAGATGAAGCGGCGGATGAAGACGTCCTCCAGCACACGCTCCGCTGCTCCGCCCTCAGCATGGAGGTTTCCTGCGGGACGGCAATTACATCGTATTAGTGACGCGCGCTTTACAAAATTCGATACGAAATACAAATTCGATAGAAAATTTTCATGAAGCATTCATTTTGAATCAGTAGTTTGGACTGCGTATCAAATTGGTGAGGTCATGTGAACTCAGTAAACGAGGCTTTATGTTATGGTTTTTAAAATTCAATCTCTCTCCACTAGGTGGCGATTGCAGTACAAATATTTAATTAATTGCTTTGAAACTTTTATGAATGTTTTATTTTGAATCAGTGTTATGGAATGCGTCTCACATTGGCACGGTCATGTGATTTCAGTAAATGGTTTTAATACATCATTACCGTTTTCGAAAATTCAATGCTTCTCCACAAGGGGGCGATTGTAGTACAAATATTTAAATAAATTGCTTTGAAAACTTTATGAATGTTATTTTGAATCAGTGATTCGTAGTGCGTATCAAAATGGCACGGTCATGTGATTGTAGTAAACAAGGTTTTGTTAACGCCATTATCATTTCATTTCACCTTTGTTACATCGTTACTGTGAATCACTGCTTCATCAAGCTTTGAAATCTTTATGAATCTTACTTCAAATCAGTGGTTCGGAGTGCGTATCAAATTGGCAAGATCACGTAATTTCAGTAAACGAGGCTTTGTTAGGTGATTACGATTTTAAACATGTAATATTTCTCCACTAGGGGGCGATCTGTGTACAAATATTAAAATCAATATGAATCATGCGAGCCTCCCGGTGGGGAATCTTTAAAATCTTTTTCAAATCAGTAGTTCACGGTGTGTATCAAACTGGCTTCGTTATTGTTTCGAAACACTTCAAAAATTAAATATTTCTCTACCAGAATTTATAATAGTGTACAAAAAAAATCAATAAGAATCATATCGCCCCTCACCCCCCCAGTGGTGAATCATTTCCTCATGAAGCTTTGAAATCTTTATGAATCTTTTATTTTGAACCAGTAGACTGGAGTGCGTATCAAATTGGCAAGGTCACATGATTTCAGTAAGCGGAGTTTAGATGCATCATTACGTTTTTGAAAATTCAATGTTTCTCCACTAGGCGGCGACTGGAGTTCGAATATTAAAATCAACTGCTTTAAAACTTTTATGAATGTTTAATTTTTAATCAGTGGTTCGGAGTGCGTATCAAATTGGTAAGATCTCGTTATTTCAGTAAACAAGGCTTTGTTACGTCGTCATTGTTTCGGATATTTAATATTTCCCCACTAGGGGGAGATCGTTGTAAAAATAAAATCCATATAAATCAAGCAGCTTCACTCAGATCGCCCCCCAGTGGAGAATCACTGCTTCATGAAGCTTTGAAATCTTTACAAATCTTCAAATCAGTAATACGGAGTGCGAATAAAATGTGCAATGCGTGATTTCAGTAAACGAGGCTTTGTTACATCGTTACAATTTCAAAAGTACAATATTTCTCTACTATGGAGCATTCGAATCATTAGTTTCAGTAAACGAGGCTTTGTTACCATTTCAAAATGTAAATTAACTCAATATTTCTCCACTAGGGGGTGATATGTGTAAAAACATTTAAATCAGTATAAATCATGCGGCTTCACTCAGATCGCCCCCTAGTGGAGAATCACTCCATGAAGCTTTGAAGTCTTTATGAATCTTTTACTTCAAATCAGTGATTCAGAGTGCGTTTTACTTGAGCAAAGTCATGTGATTCAATAAAGAAGGCTTCAATATGTTGTTACTGTTTTAAAAAATGTAATATTTCTCCACTAGAGGGTGAAGGGTGTAAAAATAAAATCTATATGAATTATGATGGTTCACTCAAAATTACTGTTTCATGAAACCTTTATGAATCTTTTGTTTTGAATCAGTGGTTCTGAATGGGTATCAAATTGGCATGGTCACAATCTCAGTAAACAAGGCTTCTTTACGTCATTACTGTTTTGAAAATTCAATGTGTCCACTAGGGGGCGATCTGTATTAAGAAAAAATATATAAATCCATATGACTTATGTGGGTTCACTCAGGTGCTCTAAATCTGACCGTTTCAGATGCTGAATGAATGGTGTGATTATGCATTCACAATGGTATGAACCGTTATAGGGGTGGTTAATGGCTGTTATTTGTCCTCAAGTATATAATTATAACTATTTAATAATGTTGTACCAGTGTGCTGTGAGAGCCAGCCCTTCCTGTGGCCGATGTGATGAGGGTGATGAGCCTGTTCATATGTCAGCGGACGATCTCCTTTACCCACACGAATACGAGCCGCGCGGTTCTGAAACACATTGAAGAATAACATTCATTCATATATGATGATACTATTAAAGCTGCACAATATAGTGAAAAAATATTCTTTTTCATCAAGGGGGAAAGCCCCGCCCACTACTGCCCATCTCTCCCTAATTAGCATAAACAGCAGCCCTGAGTGAGAAGCAGCCATCTGTCCATTAGCCATTAGAGTGTTTGAGCTGCTGAAGATAATGTCAGCATAGACTAAGAGGATTATAGATGTGGAGTTTTAGACAGGAGCGACATAGACTGACAGAAGCATGAACACACACTCACACTGAAGCACACATGCACACCTGACCAGCACTGACAACACACACACTGCTGTTTTACATCTGTCACTATGGTGAGGCACAGACATCTGTAGCTCCGCCCTCTTCTGAAGGAAGCACAGTCTCATTTCAATTTAAAGCGACACGAATAGGAATTTAAAAATCTTTAAAAATTTGCATACATTTGTTATTACTACAGTAAAACTACAGTATCGGGTTATTTGTTTATATTACTTTAATTGTTCTGTTACCATATAGTATATTGTATTACCTATAAATTACCATAGTATTTTTTCATGTGCATGATATATCATAAAAGATGCAATAGTTTTTCGTGCATCTATACTGTATATTCATGCTTATTCCAGAGACAAGGAAATGTTTAGACAACACAATACCAATGTTTTGACAGTCGGTTTCTGACTCTGCGGCCCTGATATTTGATAAGCAGGTTAATGCAGTAGTTAAATCATGCTTATTTCAGTTGAGATTTATGGAGGACGAAACCTGCAAAAACAATAAATAAATAAACATGCAAATAAATAAATAAATTAATGAACGAATAAATAAATACACAAATTCCTGCATAAATAAAACAATAAATGCGCAAATAAATCAATAAATGTATATATAAATCTACAAATTCCTGCAAAAATTAAAACAATACATAAATACACAAATAAATTAATTAATAAATACACAAATTACAGCATAAATAAAACAATAAATGCGCAAATAAATTAATGAATAAGTAAATACACAAATTACAGCATAAATAAAACAATAAATAAATAAATACACAAATTACTGCATAAATAAAACAAATAAATACACAAATAAATTAATGAATAAGTAAATACACAAATTACAGCATAAATAAAACAATAAATAAATAAATACACAAATTACTGCATAAATAAAACAAATAAATACACAAATAAATTAATGAATAAATGAATACACAAATTCCTGCATAAAACAATATATAAATATACAAATAAATAAATGAATGAATACACAAATTACTGCAAAAATATATACATAGTTAAAAGTGCGGTGTGAAAGGGGAAAGTACTTTCAGTTTAGCATTTTCTTATTCCCACAACATCTATGTAATTTATTTCATTATTAATCTGCCCGCACTATTTATATATTTATTTATTTATTAATTTGAGTTTTTATATATATATATATACTAATGTTAATTTATTATTATTATTCATTTATTTGCATATTTATTTATTGTTTTATTTATGCAGTAATTTGTGGATTTATTAATTAATTTTAGACTTTTACACGCCTGAAACTTGTCTATAGCGCTTGTTCACTGCTGCTCTTATAGTTGTGTAAATTGCTTCCTTGTCCTCATTTGTAAGTCGCTTTGGATAAAAGCGTCTGCTAAATGACTAAATGTAAATTTATTTATTGTTTTTGCAGGTTTCGTCCTCCATAGAGATTACTGGCCAAAGTCCAAGGCATTTTAACCCCTGCTGAATTGGAGAGAGTAATACATGCATTTACATCTTCACGTCTGGACTACTGCAACTCAATTTATAAAGGTATTGGTCAATCGCCTACAAGTGGCCCAAAACGCAAGACTTCTTACTCGTAAATTTGAGCACATATTTTTTATAGATAAAGTTCAGAAATTTATATTTGATGGAAAAACACAACAAATCAAAGCATTAGATATTACTTTGTGGAAAGATGTGCAGTGTGTTTCACCTTCAGACAGACCGCAGTGCAGTGAATACTCCTGAAACACCCAGCAGAACTGAAGACCTGTCAAAACACACACACACACACACACACACACACACACACACGCACGCACACACGCACACACGCACACACACACGCGAGAGAGAGACCAATAAAAAACAAGAGATGTGCTTTCAAAAGCAACACACATTGATTTCCAGACTGTTATAAATGAATAGCTAAATATTACTAGTGATGCTCTGATCAGTCGGCCGGAGATTGCTATGGACCAATAATCACATTTTACAACTCGATCGGTATTTGCTGATCTGGCCAATCTCACGAACCAATCACAAGTGTTTGTTTACAAATTTACAAGCAGAAGAAGATGCGTGCGTGCGTGCGTGCGTGCGTGTTCGAGATATACATCAGCAGTGCTACAACACATGAGCAATGTTTCCAAATTGCATTGTTAGTAATATTTCATACCATTTATTTTCTGTCTGTTTTATCTATTATATTTTGTAAAGCTACTTTTGACCATTACATGTAAGCAACATCTTTAATTTATTCTCTTAGGTAATGCGAGATCTCAAACTTAGAGGGAAAATGTGCATTATGCAATGGCAAAGTTATACAAAGCATCAGAATCATTACTCGGTATTGGCCGATCACCATGACTAGGAATCAGTACTCAGTATCGCCTGCAAAAATCCTGATTGGAGCATCCCTTAATATTACTTATAGTTTATTCTATTTTTATTATAATTTTGATCGCTACTACTATGTCATTTGTTTTTTAACTTCCTATTAAATTGAAGCATTACAAATGCTTTGGTGATAATACATTTGCAATGCTAATGAAGCAAGTTTGATTTGAATTGAGAAATAGACACTGTTATGCAGTAATTATACTGAGTATTAATCATATTATTTATTAAAATACTCATTAAATTGTATTTTATTAGCGTCTACCCCTAAACCAACACCACACCGTAATGTAAAAACAGTAATTATAACGAGTATTATTCATATTATTTAATAAATTACTCAATTAATTGTATTTTATTAGTGTCTACTCCTACCTCAACACTCACAGTAATGTAAAAACAGTAATTATAACTAGTATTAATCATATTATTTATTAAAGTACCCATTAATTGTATATTACTAACATCAACCCCTAAACCAACCCCTCACAGGTAATGTAAAAACAATAGTTATTATGAGTATTATTCATATTATTTAAAAAATTACTCAATATTGTATTTTTGTAGTGTCTACACCAAAGAAATTGTTGTTTATTAGTGTCTACTCCTACCTCAACACTCACAATAAAGTAAAAACAGTAATTATAACTAGTATTAATCATATTATTTATTAAAGTACCCATTAATTGTATATTATTAACGTCAGCCCCTAAACCAACCCCTCACCGTAATGTAAAAACAGTATTTATAACGATAATTAATCATATTATTTATTAAATTAACCATTAAACTATTTTATTAGCGTCTACCCCTAAACCAACACCTCACCGTAATGTAAAAACAGTAATTATAACGAGTATTATTCATATTATTTATTAAATTACTCAATAAATTGTGTTTTATTAATGTCTACTCCTACCTCAATACTCACAATAATGTAAAAACAGTAATTATAACTAGTATTAATCATATTATTTATTAAAGTACCCATTAATTGTATATTATTAACGTCAGCCCCTAAACCAACACCTCACCGTAATGTAAAAACAGTAATTATAACGAGTATTATTCATATTATTTAATAAATTACTCAATTAATTGTATTTTATTAGTGTCTACTCCTACCTCAACACTCACAGTAATGTAAAAACAGTAACTATAACGTGTATTAATCCTATTGCTTATAAAATTAGACATTAATTGTATGTTATTAGCGCCTACTCCTACCTCAACACTCACAGTACTGTAAAGATATTAATTATTGGTGTACAGCGTCACAAAAAATTGCTATATTGATGTGAATATCCGCAGCTGTATCCCTTGAGAATGGGTTATAATGCTGCAGTTCACGTCAATCCAGACTCGCTAATCGATCACGTATAATACATCAGAATCACAAAACAGTAATGTTCATCATCGATACAAACAGACGATCAGTTATAAAAGCAGAATCTGAATCTTACCGACAGCAGTTTAGTCTGTCTGATCAAGGACGCCGCCATGTTTCCTCCTCTAAAGCGCAGAAGAAGAGCGACAGTACCGCCACCTGCCGCTCCGGGTATAACCAAAGTCTTTGATATAACACATATTATTAAAGCAATTTAATCTGTTTTTAACGTTTTTATTATTGCATAAAAAACATTTTGATTATATATGTTCATTGTGTTCTTCATTGATTCCGCCATCTGCACTTTTAGTGTATTTTTTTTAGATAAAACCTCTGATGTTGCAGTGTTATTATGGTCAATTTCCCTTATTTTGTGATGTTCCTGTTTTTTAATGTATTTAATACATTTCAGTAAATGTTTTAAACTCATCAGATGTATATTATGTTGTTTTCAGCTTTCTTATTCGGCCGATAGATTTATAAAAGTTTATAAGTAATGTTTTTTTTATGTTTCATTGCAGTATAACACAAATAAAAATAAGACAGGATTCAAATAAACACGTTTATCACAATTTACAGAGTACAAATAATAAAGATAATCAATAAATAAGCATTTCAGTAAATAAAACACACAAAACAAACAAAATACACGACATGATCTTCTATCAATTATACCGAAACATTCACAGTAAAATCTAAATTCTCTTTGGAAAACCAAAAACAAAAGTTTTGTTTTAAGGCTCTTTATAAAAGTAACATACCTACTTTTAACCTACATACTTTTATTTTGTAGCGCGTGAGCCGGAAGTACGGCAGCTGTTGCTTCCCCTGAAGAATCTGTTGTTGTGATTGTGTTGCCGCGCAGTTCCCCGCCGCTCTTCAGTGTGTTCTCTGTGTATTTGCGGT
>NC_079444.1:45148012-45178012 GCF_903798145.1 Danio aesculapii
GTTTTTCCTCCGTGTTTCCCGCTCGCAGTCATGTCTTCCCCCGTGGAGATGACGGAGCTCTATGATAACGCTCTGTTAGGGATCCTGCAGCACGTCGGAAACGTCCAGAACTTCCTGCAGGTTTATTTCGGTTTCCTCTACCGAAAGACGGACTTCTACCGGCTGCTGAGCGGACCACACGACCGCATGGGCTTCCCCCCCGGAGCCGCCGAGCAGATGGTCTTCAAGGTAAACATTTGAGCTTCACACTCCCTGGAGAAACTGTAAATAACACGGGATACACTCGTGTGCTGTGAGCGGACATGTTAGCACCATGGTACTGGAGCTAAAAAAGCATGGGGTTGTTTTGTTTTTACTGCTGTACAGTATTTGAAGTCAAAATTGTTTTATATTCACAGATTGAAACTTTCTGCTTAATAATATAATGTCAGAAGAGCATTCTTTGCCAATTATGAAGTCATATTAGCTGCTAATACTATCAAAGTACAACATTGTTCAGAGTCAGTCAAATAAACAGAGGTAATGTTGTTTTCAAGTCATACCTACATGTGATTTCAGTCCCAAAAATAAAAAATAGAGGTAAAGTTGGTTTTATATTCGGATATTCAGACATTCTCCTTAATAATATAATTTCAGAAAAGTCTTTGCAAATTCTAAATAGGGAACTCATATTAGCAGCAAATGACTATCAAAGTACAACATTGTTCACAGTGAATTAGACCGGGTTAATGTTGTTTAGAAGTCATACCTGCATGCTAATTCTGATCAAATATTCAAAGTAACATGGTAAACAATATAGAGACTTCTAAATGAAGGAATATGCGAATATAAAACAACTTTACCTCTATTATTCAAAATACTATGGTATAAACAATATAGGGAGCACATCATAAGGTGTCACTGAACGAATGTAAAAATATAAAACCAACTTTACCTCAATTTATTATGTATTAGGGCTGCACAATTTTGGAAAAATCTAACTGTGATATTTTTTATTTTGTGAGATATATATATCACGATATAAAGACAAATTCACCAGATGACTTATTATCTCTATTTGGAAAGAATTTATAATGTAAGATCGATTGGGATGATTCTGCAGTGGGAATGCATCTCTAACAATCAGTGTGGTATTTGCAGTGTGTTTCTGTATTTGCATGTGTTGTGAGTAGGGATGTCACCATCAGGTTTTTTTTTGCCTCTGAGTCATTTGATTAAGAGTATGTACCGATACCGAAACCTGATCCGATACTTCTATAATACATAAAAGAAAATAAAGAAGAGCGAAGGAACCGATTCAGAATGTTCCTTATTTTTTATATATTTCACCTTATTTTATTTTATTATAATTATTTTTATAGGGGTTTCACCTTTATTGATAGGACAGTGGAGATTGACAGACAGGAAAGTGTGGAGAGCAGAGAGAGGGGAAATATCGGCAAAGGACCTCGAGCCAGGAATCGAACTCGGGTCGCCACGAGCACCTGGGTGCTATATGTCGACGCACTAACCACTAGACTATTGGCGCCGACTAATTCACCTTATTTTAACATTCACCAACTCTGTTAACAAACAGAGCACTTTTGTGAGCCTCAACAATCAAGTTCTAAATAACATCAATAAGAGAATATGATATTAAGCCCAACCCATCACTGATCCACCCCAATACTCTGGGCATCAGCAGTCTGGGTGGGACACTTCTTTGGGGCTTCTCAGCACCAGCAAAGTGAGATAACAGCATCAGCATGGTTAGTTTTGATTTCATCTGTACTTTAAACAATTTACTTAAACCATTTTTTAAATCCATTTAGCCAATTTATTGTTCCGGGGAGGGGGTCACTTTTAGCTTAGCATAATGGATTGGATTTGACAATTAGCATTTCGTTCAAAAAAAGAGTATTAATTTGTCCATTTAAAGCTTCTGTAGTTATATACTATAATAAAACGACGGTTTCAAGGCGACAGAAAGAAGCTAATATCCCTTCGCCTGGTGCAGCAGCAGAGCATCCGGACTATTACACCAGAATGAGAGTTTAGTTCCTAGTAATATTGGCCTAGAAAATATTCATTTTCCATTGGATTTATTACTGTAACGGATCACATTATGGTTTTTTAGTCAAGGATTGGACCATTTTTCGGTTCAGCCAAAAAGAGGAGACGACAAATGTCATTTGCTTTCCATTTATTACAGAAACAGCACTGCAAGACACTTTTGGTTTTATATAATAAAATGAAGAAATAATCAGCTGATGAAAAATAAACTAAAATATTCTGTACTGTGAAGAATTCCTACTACTGCTGCTGATAACACTACATGCACTTGATGATGATAATTGTGGAACCAACATCACTACTTGCTATACACTTATTTAACAACACACTTTACATGCCAATTTGCACATAACAGCTGCACATATAACATTGTATGTAGTAATATAGCTGTACATACTCTTGTTATTTTTTTGTATATTTGCATTCACTACTTCTATTTTTAATATATATTTATTATCAGTTTTTTGTCCTGTCTCTGTAATGCTGTTTCTCTGTAGAAGCTCGTATGTGTAAACCTAGCTGGGAATAAAGCTCTGTATGATTCTGATACATGTAGAAATCTAACATTATCATTTGTTCAACCCATATTTATTTCTAGTCTCGTCTTTGATAAATGATTCAGTTATTCACTCAATCTTCATGTTTCATTGCTAGATGATCATTATTCAGTGGCATATTTTTAATGGCTGGTTGTCGCCACCTACTGGTTAAATAATGTATTTGCAGACTACAACTTTCATTTTTGAGTGTCATAAATGCATATGACTTAAATCTTTAGCATAAACATTAGTGGTGTTATCTGAACTATACACTGTCCTCACAGTACTGCTGTGTTATTTGACTGTTTGTAACTTAATAATTAACTCAAAAGACTTAAAACTGAATCTCTTAGGATTAATAAAAATATGCAAATCACTATAATTTATAACTTGTTGCGTGGGTGTTGATATCCTGATCTTTTAATGATTAATCGTGCAGCTTTAATGCATTAATGCAGGCTAAACGTAGTGACAGAAAACACCTTTAATAACCTTAGAAACCCACCACATCCCCAATAACCCACCACAGATTCTTCCGTCATCATTATATTGTACAGGAAAGCCTGAATGCTTTCATACATGTGATTTATATTATGCGAGAGGCGATCTCTCCGTGATCATTACAAATTTAGGATTAGTCTACCAGTAATCAAATGTATTAATCTGTGGGTCACGTGTGTTCCGAACAGTGGGTTGTGATCCGTATGAATCACGGATCAACCATGTTCCGTTACACCCCTAATTACTGGAGTGGAGTGTTTTATTTCCTGGAGTGTTTCTTTAAGACTCGTGTCACTCTGTGTGCAGACATTTAAGCTGTTTGAGAAGCTGGCGGAGCAGGACCGCGAGAGAACAGTCAAACTGACGGAGGAGAAAAGCGCAGCAGCTCCACCTGCTGTTCAGGAGCTGGAGCTTCAGTCAGAGCCGCAGGAGAGCAGAGAAACAGAAGACCACACTGCAGCATCAGCCTCTTCATCAGCCTCTTCAGCAGCAGCTGCAGCATCTTCAACAGATGAGAGCAGAAACACTCCAGATGACAACAGCAGCGGCGCAGAGAAAACAGCAGATGCAGACAAAGACAAAATGTATGTGTGCTCCAACATTATTTATTTATTTATTTATAACAGTGTACACTGTAAGCTGTTGCAAACAATGTACAGTTTTAAGGAAAAACTCACTTAATTTTATATATATATATATGTATATACAGTTGAAGTCAGAATTATTAGCGCCATTAGAATTTTTTTTCTCTTTTTTTAAATATTTCCCAAATGATGTTAAACAGATTCAGGAAATGTTCACAGTATGTCTGATAATATTTTTTTCTTCTGGAGAAAGTCTTATTTGTTTTATTTCGGCTAGAATAAAAGCAGTTTTTAATTTTTTAAACACCATTTTAAGGTCAATATTATTAGCCCCTTTAAGCTATATTTGTTTTCGATAGTCTCCAGAACAAACCATCACTATACAATAACTTGCCTAATTACCCTAACCTGCCTAGTTACCCTAATTAACCTAGTTAAGCCTTTAAATGTCACTGTAAGCTGTATAGAAGTGTCTTGAAGAATATCTAGTCTAATATTATTTACTGTCATCATGACAAAGAGAAAATAAATCAGTTATTAGAGATGAGTTATTAAAACTATTATGTGCAGAAATGTGTTGGAGAAATCTGCTCACCGTTAATCAGAAATAGGCAAAAAATAGACAGGGGGGCTAATAATTCTGACTTCAACTATATATATATATATATACTAGCGGTCAAAAGTTTGGGGTCAGTAGGATTTTTAAATGTTTTAAAATAAGCTTCTCCTCCTCACCAAGGCTGCATTTATTTCCTCACAAATACTGTACCAATTGTAAAATTGTGAAATGTTATTGCACTATAAAATAACTGTTCAACAGTTGTTTATAATTTAATATAATATTTTTTCTAGTGATTTAAAGATGAATTTTCAGCTTCATTACTCCAGTCTTCAGTCACACGATCCTTTAGAAATCACTCTAATATTAATTGTTATTATTATTATTAATAATGGTAATAGTAATAGAAGCAATAATGACTGGAGTAATAATTTAACTTGATACCACATACAGTTAACAATAAGTAATAAATAAATATTGAATTCATAAGTATTTGACAATTCAAAAAACATTTTTTTACATGTATTAAATGCTGTCTTGAACAGAATAATTTTATTTAAGTTAATAAAATTTTTTATTAAAAACAGACTAACCCCGAACTTTAATCGGTAGTGTATATATTTAATATATATATATATATATAATTTGTTTTATTCTTTACTTTATTTTCCACTTATTTGGATGTCTTTTGGTGTGCATGTATTTATAACATTCTGCTTCACCATCACAAATAAAAAATGCACCTTTAAATTTACTCAAAATGGGAAAGAGAGAAATGTTATTAATATTTCACAATATTCTTTATATTTTATAATATTTTTATTTATTCATTTATTGCTGTGCAGATAGTGTCTACTGAATATTTACTGTTTGCTGATAAATCATTTTTTGTCACGGCAGGAAAAATGACATTTTCATTCATTCATCCATTCATTTTCTTTTCGGCTTAGTCCCTTTATTCATCAGCGGTTGCCACAGCAGAATGAACTGCCAACTATTCCAGCATATGTTTTACACAGCAGATGCCCTTCCAGCTTCAACCCAGTACTAGGAAACACCCATACACACTCATTTGCGCACACACACTCACTCATACACTACGGCCAGTTTAGTTGATCAATTCCCCTATGACGCATGTGTTTGGACTGTGAGGGAAACTGGAGCACCCGGAGGAAACCCACACCAACACAGGGAGAACATGCAAACTCCACACAGAAACACCAGCCGGGACTCGAATCAGCACCCTTCTTGCTGTGAGGCCACCGTGCTAACCACTGAGTCATCGCACCGCCTAAATGACATTTTATTTAGCTTAAATATTATCTTATAAACATAGAAATTTCCAGTTATTAATGGAGTTGTTGTGCAGTCCTCAGGCTAACGCTGACAGCTACAACGGCGCTGTGCGGGAAAAGTACACCTGGTCTCAGGATTACACTGATGTGGAGGTGCGGGTGCACGTGGAGCCAGACATCATTAAAGGCAGACAGGTGAGTGTGTGTGTGTGTGTGTGTGTGTGTGTGTGTGTGTCTATGAGATCAGATCTGTGTGTGTGTCTGTGAGATCATATCAGATCTGTGTGTGTGTGTGTGTGTGTGTGTGTGTGTGTGTGTGTGTGTGTGTGTGTGTGTGTGTGTGATGATCACATCTCTCTCTGTCTATGTATGTATGTATGTGCAGGTGTGTGTAGATCTCCAGTCATCAAGAGTGTGTGTCTCCGTGGCTGATGGAGGATCACAGAAGGTGCTGATGGATGGTGAATTCACACACAGGATCAACACGGAGAACTCTCTGTGGAGTCTGGAACCCGGCCGCTGTGTTCTGGTACGCTCATTTCTGCAGCATCAGCCAACCAGCACACACACTAAGACTTGTGTAGTGACCTGTAATGTGGTGCAAGACAAATCTGGGGTGCATTTATTGTTACTTTGCTCACAGTAGGGCTGTGACGGTAACAGATTTTCTGTTACCGCGGTGATGAAGCAAGAAATCATGCGGTATGTCGGTTAACTGCGCATACCGCACATACACATATACACAGTGTTTTCTCTAGGATTTTTTCCAGCTGTGGCGGCAGGCCTTCTTTTTACACAGATCTACTAACTACCTGTGGCGTTATTTCAATGACAAATGTCGTGCAGTATTAGAAGTCGAGATCGCATTTATATAATAGCCTACAGCATGCGGATCTCTGCTTGCGCGCCGATTTTTTTCTGCTCGTGTTCAAAACTTCTTGCCTCCCCCTCAAATATAAGCCGCTTTAAGAGCGCGCAGATCTTCTTGTGCGCTCTCAAATAAACGCTGCTGAGGTGTATTTTCTTATATATATATATATATATAAGAAAATAAGCATTTTTAACGCACTGCTGTAATTTCTATATCCCAGTCCCTTTATCAACATTTTGAATGCAAGTCATTATTTTAAAGATTATGACTTGAGAATATGATTTTACCTCAGCGCTGCACTTTTCTCCTTCGCCCTCGCGCTGAGTTCAGGTGACGGAGTGTTGTGAAGTAGTTAAACTATCAAACTGGCACAGGAATATCAGTATATTAATATAGGCTTTTTAATAAACTCTCTTATATCTGCTGGTGCTGCTATTAATACGCAGAACTCGATTATGCTGGTGCAGCCGTTAATACACGGTTCAGGTAATCAAAAAGCCAGCTCTCCTACATGATGTTTAATTATGGGTGGGTCGCAGGTGGATAAGTTCAATCATTGGTTATGCAGACCACTTTGCCTAAAATATCAAAAAGTTCAAACGCTTTGATTAAACTAAAGCGAAACTGACCGTAAAGAGTGATAATATAGGCTGCTCTTTTAATTTTGATCATGCAGTTAACAAAGATTCAATATTCCAAACTGAATATTTCACTTTTATTTTATTTATATTACGATTGTATTTAACAGACCAGTTTGTGTTTTGGCCGCGGCATATAGCGGACCCTGAGGCACATCGCTTCACCTCAAAGTTTATTAGTTATTCTTGTTTATTTTGTAAATAACTGACCCACAAAAACTAAGATACAAATTGTACAAAACAAAATTCGTTCAAACAATATTTTTCTTCAGACGAAAATATCTGAATTGTGTATTTTTGTGCGTCCCCATCCGCTACACAACTGCAGTGTTTGTTTCGCTCCACGGGAAAAAAGGATTTAATGCTCCACTGTAATTCTGCTACACAAACCCCTGTGATATATTAGCTACATATTTTTATAAATGTCTTTACACAAAATTCTTATAGCCTATAGCCTACTTTGAGTCAAAATATATGCGATTGTTGACTCATCACCGTGGTCGCAGCTCGCACTTCTGTATAGCTTCTGTAAAAAAAGACCTACATTTGACCAGCTTTTTAGCAAAGCCTATATTAATATACTGATATTCCTGTGGCAGTTTGACACTGTAAATTAAACTGAGGAGAGTTTAACTACTTCACAACACTCCGTCACCTGAACTCAGCGCGAGGGCGAAGGAGAAAAGTGCAGCGCTGAGGTAAAATCATATTCTCAGGTCATAATCTTTAAAATAATGACTTGTATTAAACATGTTGATAAAGGGATTGGGATATAGAAATTACAGCGGTGCGTTAAAAATGCTTATTTTCTGTGGAGGGATTGATTTGAGTTAGTAGGCCTGCTTTATTAAAATAAGCTTAAAATAAAAACAGCCCATGCTGGTTATTAAAAAAGGATTCAGTGTTTTCGATTTGTAATTTAAGTGGAAAATACTTAGGGCAGGCCTTTTATTTAGTTTATTCTGTTTTTCTATACGATCCTGAAAGATTCACAAGCAAAAATAAATAATAAACTAAAATGGGCGGTGATGACGGTAATAACCACATCACCGCGGTTGACATCTCATTATGGCGGTAAGGCGGTGATGAGGTTATCGTCACACCCCTAGCTCACAGTTAAATGGTTAAAACTTGGTTTGTGATTCCTAAACCTGAATATAACCAGAATATAACCTGACCCGGAGCAGTTTAATCATGCAATGAAGGATACCACGATGACAAAGGACAATTAAAATAAAATGAAACTACTTTTATGGAACCTTAAACCCAGGATTGGTGCAACCTAAACTAGAATTTAACTGAGCTGCCAACTACTCCGTTGAACTTGCTTTTTGCAATACAATTCTGGTGGAGGTGTCACTTTGTCACAATCTGAACATAGCCTGAACATAACCTGAACATAGCTAGAACTTAAACAGGACATAATTCGAACATAACCTGAACATAGCAAGAATCTAACCAGGACAAAATTCAAACATGACGTTGAACATAACTAGAACTTAAACATAACCAAAGCAAACTCAAAAATAAGAATTTGTCCAGGTTATGTATGAAATATGTCCTGAACTTAAACTAACATAACGTGAACATAAAATAACTTAACCTGAACATAGCCGAACACAACCTTGACATAATTAAAACATAACTTGAAAATAAACTGAACATAAACAAACATAGCCTGAATAAAAATGGAACATAAACTGAACATAGCCAGAACATAACCAGGACACAATTTGAACATAATCTGACATAACCTGACCATAACCTAAACATAGCCTGAACATAACCAGGAAACAATTTGAACATAAATGGAACATAAGCAAAACATAGTCTGAACATAACCTGAACATAACCTGACCTGTAGCAAGTTGGTTATGACAAGATATAACAAGATCCCATAATGACAAGGAACCATTACAGCTGAACTACCTTTATGGTACCTAAAAGTCAGGATTGGTGAAGCTTAACTGGATAGCCAGCTAATCCGGCTTTGTGGAACCGGCCCCGGGTGTTCGTGTGAGCTTTTGTCTGTCAATGTTGCTGATGTTTGTTTTCTGCTGTTTCTCCTCCAGCTTTCTCTCAGTAAGTGCAGTGAGGTCTGGTGGAGCGCCGTGCTGAAGGGTGAAACTGAAATCGACGTTAACCAGATTAATCGAGAGCGATCCATGGCCACGGTGGATGAAGAGGAGCATGCGGTGCTGGACCGACTGACATTCGACTACCACCAGAAACTGCAGGGGAAACCGCAGAGCCACGAGATGGTGAAAAAATAAAAACACTTTTGCATCACTGATCTACTGCTGTAGGACAGAAAACAAGAAAGTTATACTCACAGAGAGGTTCCCTTTTACTCTGCAATTAGAGCTGTGGCTCACGAAGCCTAACATATTATATCATCACATTATTAAATGACTTTTAACGTTTTATAGAATTAATATAAACTTATGTACACTTGCAATATTATTTACTGTTAAATCATTTCTATTCAGTCAATATAATAGTGTATAAATGGAAAAATATAACAATACAAAAATAGTTTAAAATAAAATATATATTTGTGAATAATTTAGATTAGTTTACAGCATTTATTGGTTTAATTGTCATTTCAATAAATAAAATGTGATATTAGCAAATAACTCAATCCATTAGTTGATTTAAAATGAATTACTTTAATTTAACATATTGCATAACACTTAATTTAAATAATTAAATTCAATTTTAATATTATTATCATTTATTTAATTGTTACATTATTAAGGTGGAGCCTCAGAGCCAGACTAGAACATTATTAGAGCACAACCGAAACATAACCTGTACATATCCAGAACAAAACTATAACATTACCTGAACATAATTTAAACATAATTAGAGCGTAATCAAAACATAACTAGAACATAGAGCATAACCTGTACATATCCAAAACATAACTAGACTATAACCTGAATATAATTAGAGCATAACAGAAACATAACTTGAACATAACAAGAACATAACTGAAAGAAAACCAGAACATAACTGAAACCTAACCTGAACATAATTGAAACATAATTAGAGCGTAATCAAAACATAACTAGAACATAGAGCATAACCTGTACATATCAAAAACATAACTAGACTAGAACCTGAATATAATTAGAGCATAACAGAAACATAACCTGAACATAATTTAAACATAACCTGAACATAACTAGAATCTAACTAGAACATAATTAGAACATAATTAGAGCATAACTAGAACATAACCTGAACATAACCTGAACATAACCTGAACATAACCTGAACATAACTTGAACATAACTCGAACATAATTAGAGCATATCTAGAACATAACCTGAACACAACATGAACATAATTAGAGCACAACTGAAACATAACTAGAACATAATTAGAGCATAAATAGAACATAACTTGAACATAACCTCAACATAACTAGAGCATAACCTAAACATTACAGAAACATAACTAGAGCATAACCTAAACAATAACATAAACATAACTTAAATATAACTTGAGCTTAACCTAAACACAACAGAAACATAACCTGAACATAACTAGAGCATAACCTAAACATTACAGAAACATAACCTGAACATAACTAGAGCATAACCTAAACATTACAGAAACATAACCTGAACATAACTAGAACATATATTGTACCTAAGCTGACCCAGAGCAGAGTAGCTGTGCAGCATAAGTTGACCTACTTTCATGGTACCAAAAACCCAGGATCGTTGCAAGCTATTCCAGAATGTTTCAAACTTCTAAAGAACATTAAATGTTCATTCCTCATTTTGTCTGCAGTATCTGTTCTGATTATAATTATATAGGATTATTATCAATATGTGTTTTAAGAGCTTTTTTTGAAGGATATTCGTCATGTGTTCTGTTCCAGAAAGTGCACGATATGCTGAAGAAAGGCTGGAACGCTGAAGGATCTCCGTTTAAAGGACAAGAGTTTGACCCATCCATGTTCAACATCCCGCCCAGCGCTGTCCAGTTCTGATGTCACTTCCTGTCCCACACATTGATGCTGCAGAATCATCATCATCATCTCGGTTTGATGCCTGTGATCATTACATTTGCCCAGAGTGTATTATTATTATTATTATATATTAGTTTTGAGATGATGTCAGTGATGCGCAGGAGCAGCATGACAGAAGGTTTCCTCTAATATATTACAGGAAACACAAAGATGGTTTTATTTTCATTCTGTGCTGCTGGTAGATGCTCATTCAGTTCCCTCATTCAATTTTTGTGCCTGAGTCTATTAAACACTTTTGCAAACATTCAGTTTGTATTTGTATTATGTTGTCGGTTTCACTAAAAATAGGCGAATGTCATATACTACCTGACAAAAGTGTTGTCACCTATCCAAGTGTTTGTTGTTGACTGATTTGATTAGGACAGTAAGGTCTGACTCTGCTTAGACTAAAGTCTGCTCACTGAACCTTCAATAATGTCCAGTATAGAATATGTGCTCATGCTGCAGTGGAAACAGAATGAATATTGTGTCTGACTCCATCATGAGCTTGGAGGACTGCATCCATACATCTCTGACATGACTCAAATCACTGATTAATAAAGTCATCTGGAATGGTGAAGAAAGCCTTCTTGCAGGACTCCCAGAGTTCATCAAGAGTCTTTGTGTTCATCTTCAACGCCTCCTCCTCCTCTTACCCCAGACGTGCTCAATAATGTTCATGACTGGTGACTGGGCTGGCCAATCCTGGAGCACCTTGACCTTCTCTGCTTTCAGGAGCTTTGATGTGGAGGCTGAAGTATGAGAAGGAGCGCTATCCTGCTGGAGAATTGTCCCTCTCCTGTGGTTTGTAATGTAATGGGCAGCACAGATGTCTTGATTCCTCAGGCTGTTGATGTTGATCATCCACTCTGCAGATCTCTTGCACGAATGGAACCCCAAACCATGATGTTTCCTTCACCAAACTTGACCGATTTCTAAGAGAATCTTGGCTCCATGTGGGTTCCAGTAGGTCTTCTGCAGTATTAGTGATGATTGGGATGCAGATCAACAGATGATTCAGCAGAGAAATCCACCTTCTGACACTTTTACAAATGATTAACTAGAATTTAACTAGTCAAGTTATTATTGGTTGCTCTTACGATTGGGATCCACCACAAGACTTTTGTCAGGTAGTGTGTAACATGCTCACGTATTGAAGAAACTTAAACGCTTAATTAGACTTCATCCAAAAAGCACACTGGTTGACCAAACAACAGACAAAAGAAGAAAAGCCAGAAAAACTGCCAAAATTGTCTGTAACACTGTTCCTAAGGTATGTGTAAGATTTTTTTAATTTACACTTTTATTTTGTTTTGTTTTTAAGTTTTTTTTAGGATCTCCAGCAGAAAAGATATCCTAAGATGCCATTTTAAATGGTAAAGAAATCAGTGTTTTTGAAACAAATGAAGACAGCAGAATGAGGGATTTGAATTATTTAGCCTGACATGTTTACTGTGCTAAAATACTTTAAATATTTCCCAAAATCAAATATATTGTGTTCAAAGGGGAAAAGGTTTTTGTTTTTGACCCAGACATTTAAAAAGAGCATATATGTTAGAGCAGTGAAGACAATACCAAGAAACTGATATTTTTATCCAAGGTTATCATACAGTCAGAATCTTATACCGGCCCATACCTAGTTTGGAGCATACCTGTCAACATTGGGATGTGAAAATAAGGGATATACCCACATTAATAAGGGATCTGTTTCTTCACTCTATAGCTTACACATTCTGATTAAAGAGCAACGAATGAATCTCTTATTAATTTAGATTTTCTTTTCATTACATTAAATAACAGAGGTGTCACTTTAAAAATGCACACATCTAACATTATAATGAAAGCCTTCGATTGCTTTCTTAAATTTGTATGCTCATTTAGGACGACATTAGTTGTTTTTGAAAAAAAAACCCAGCAAGATCGACATCTTTAGATATTATTATTTATGTGTATATGTCTGTTCAAACACGCACCCAGAACCCAGACCATGTGTACGCATGCACAGGATCCGTTTGGGAAACATCATCTGTTTATCACTATAGAGCGCGTCAGCTGACAGTCACGCACCGCTACATGACTGTTTTGAGGATTGCATATGAAGGGGAGACAGCATCTGTAAAGTAAAGGAAAGGGAATCCCGCCATTTTTATATTTATTTCAAAGTGTTTTCATGCCAAAACAAAGCGAAAGCACAGAACAGACTCACATTTAAGAGCAAGGGCGGCCCCTGGTGGTTCAGCGATATGGGTTGTATATAGGGAGGATTTGCCACACGTCAGAGAAAGACTAAAGAGACGGAAGGATTACAGGAAAATACCTTTACGGGATGATAGCGGGATAGAACTGTGAAATACGGGAGAATCGCGGGAAAACCAGGAGGGTTAACAGGTATGGTCTGTGAAGGAAACCGGAGCACACGGAGGAAACCCTAACACGGGGAGAACATGCAAACTCCACACAGAAACACCAACTGACCCATCCGGGACTCGAACCAGCGACCTTATTGCTGTGAGGCGACAGTGTTAACCACTAAGCCACTGTGTCACCCTTCATAAATTATATATCAAGCTAAATTTAAGACATTTAAAGTTTAAAGAGTAAAATGTTTTCTTTTTATTTAAATCAAACTCAAGACAAAATTATTAGCCCCCCTTGTTTATTTTTTTCCTATTTCTGTTTATCAGAGAGCAGATTTCTTCAGCACATTTCTAATCATAATAGTTTTAATAACTAGATTTATTTTCTCTTTGTCATGATGACAGTAAATAATATTAGACTAGATATTCTTCAAGACACTAGTATTCAGCTTAAAGTGACATTTAAAGGCTTCACTAGGGTAATTAGGTTAACTAGGCAGGTTAGGGTAATTAGGCAAGTCATTGTATAACAGTGGTTTATTCTGGAGACAATCCAACACTAATATTGCTGAAGGGGGCTAATAATATTGACCTAAAATGGCTTTAAAACAATTAAAAACTGCTTTTATTCTAGCTGAAATAAAACAAATAAGACTTTCTCCAGAAGAACAAATATTAGAGGAAATACTGTGAGAAATTCCTGAATCTGTTCAACATCATTTGGAAAATATTTATTAAAAAACTTATAATAAGTCGGCAATAATAGCCTAGTGTTTAGTGTGTCGACATATAGCACGCAGGTGCTCCTGGTGACCCGAGTTCGATCTCTCCCTTCTCTCTGCACTCCACACTTTCCTGCCTGTAAATCTCCACTGTCCTATCCCCCCCCCCCCAAAAAAAAATAATATAAGAAATAATAATAATTCAAAGGAGGGCTAAAAAAATCTGACTTCAACTGTACATAGGTAATACATAATATAATTATAAGATAGATAGATAGATAGATAGATAGATAGATAGATAGATAGATAGATAGATAGATAGATAGATAGATAGATAGATAGATGTGTGTGTGTGTGTGTGTGTGTGTGTGTATTTCTAGATAATAATTTTCTTTATAATGTGTGTGTGTGTGTGTGTGTGTGTGTGTGTGTGTGCGTGCGTGCGTGCTGGCGTGCGTGTGTGTGTGTGCGTGTGTGTGTGTGACAACTGCTGACTTGCCAAATAACCTAATTAAGTCTTTAAATTGCACTTTAAGCAGAATACTAGTATCCTGCAAAATAAATTAAAATGTATATTAATTTAATATAGTGTATATATAGTAATATTATTATATATTATTAATATTATGTCATCATGGCAATAACTAAACTAAATGACTTATTATAAGTTTATTATTTAGACTATTATCTTTGACTATATATTTAAAGAACTGTCTTAAACTGTAATTAATTATAAGCAGGTGGTTCATTCCGCTGTGGCGACCTCTGAAATGGAGACTAAACCGAAGGAAAATGACTGAATGAATGAATTAAATGCACATAATATATAAATAATTCCCATATATGTCTCAGAAATCATCCAATTCAATATTCCAGTGCAGTTGGATGTTAAATTGAACACCCTTGCTCTATTAGTGATGGATGAGTGGAGGTGTGTGTGCGTGTGCGACAGTCAGATGAAGCCGCAGGTGTTCCTCCACACACACTCAGAGCGGCTCCACAGCGCCTCTAGTGGCCACAGCGCGTCCCTAAAGCCGATCTCTGGCTCTGAAGGCGCATTCAGTCGGCGAGAGCTCACGGTGCGGACGGTGGAGCCTCAGTCCAGCCCGAGCAGCCTTTAGTGCAGTCCTACACACACACTCACACTCACAGCTGGAAGAGGACAGACATGGCAACCACAACATGCACGCGCTTCACCGACGAGTACCAGCTCTACGAGGAGCTCGGAAAGTAAGTGTGTGTGTGTGTGTGTGTGTGTGTGTGTGTGTGTGTTCATCAGTGATGGAAATTATATATGAGGAGCTGTCAGAAACTCACATTCACTTCATTCCAGGATGTATGTGTCGCTTTAGAATGTGGGAAGTGTGTTTGTGCAGATGTGATGCTCTGTGGAGATGTTGGAGATGTTTGCACGCGTTTCTTTAGGCTGGCTTGATGCATGCGTGTCTTGCAGGATGTAGACGAGTGTGTAAGAAGAGGGAGAGAGTGTGTGTGCGAGCAGATAGCATGTTTTCTCTGTCAGAGATATTAGAGATGCGTTGATTTCGTTTTATTAGTGTTATTTGTATCTGTGTGTGAACGAGAGTGAGTGTGTGTGTGTGTGAGCGTGAGAGAGTTTGAGTGGGTGTATGTGCGAGAGAGAGTTTGCTTGTGTAAGCTGTGTATGGAAGAGATAGTGTGTGTGTGTGTGTGTGTTTTGCTTGTGTGAGCTGTGTGTGTGAAATAGAGAATGTATGTGTATTACAGTGAGAGAGAGAGAGAGTGAGAGAGTGTGTGTGTGTGTGTGTGTGTGTGTGTGTGAGCTGTCAGTTAACGTTAGCCTGAGCTGATGTGGGTTATTTGAGCATGTGCTCTCAGTCATATATAATAAAATAATAACAGTATATATAATTATAAATAAATACCAGTATTATTGTTATTATCAGAGGTGGGTAGAGTATCTAAAATCTTTACTCAAGTAAAACTAAAATTAACAATCTTAAAAGTTACTCAAGTAAGAGTAAAAAAAGTACCTTATGAAAAAATTACTCAAGTAAATAGTTACTTTTGATTTTATATATATATATATATATACACACACACACACACACACACACACACACACACACACACACACACACACACACACAGATTGTTAAAATTATTTACCCTCCTCTGATTTTTTCCCCCTCTTTAATTATTTCCCTAATGATGTTGAACAGATTCAGGAATTTCTCTCAGTATTTCCTATAATATTTTTTCTTCTGGAGAAAGTCTTATTTGTTTTATTTTTAATTTTGTTTTTAATAGTTTTAAAGCCATTTTAAGGTCAATATTATTAGCTCCTTCAGCAATATTTTTTTTGATTGTCTCCAGAATAAACCATCCTCAATGACTTGCCTAATTACCCTAACTTTACCCTAATTACCCTAGTGAAGCCTTTAAATGTCACTTTAAGCTCAATACTAGTGTCTTGAAGAATATCTAGTCTAATATTATTTACTGTCATCATGACAAAGAGAAAAGACATCAGTTATTAGAGATGAGTTATTAAAACTATCATGATTAGAAATGTGTTGAAAAATCATTCTGTTTAACAGATATTGTGGAAAAACATACAGGGGCTAATTAATTAAACATTATAAGTATATATAATGACACCATTTTATGATTTTCATTTTAAATAACGTATAAATGTCATGATTTTAATGATTAACAGCACGAATGACTAATGTGTACTGGGATAATTCCATTAAACAGCCACTTGGTTGTCCCATAGCAGACGCATAATATATGTTATATATTAGGGCGACACAGTGGCGCAGTAGGTAGTGCTGTCGCCTTACAGCAAGAAGGTCGCTGGTTCGAGCCAGCCTGGTTTAGGGGGTCTTTTTCTCAAAATGTGAACCTTTTTACAGTTATTCACCTTATTTACAATGTATGAGATTAAAATACTGTGTTTTAATGACATTTTAAGCACTATTTTCAGCTGGATTAGCTTGTTAGATCATCATCATAATGACACATTTATGGTACTGAAATATTTCCTAAAGATTTAGAATAAAGAAAAATGAATAAATACTTAAAAAAAAATGCAAATGTATTAGATTATAAATCATTAGAAAAACACAGGAATCTGTTAAAGTTTTAGATTAAAAACTGTAGCCTGTAGCGGCCTGCAGCCTACAAACTGGCCAGAACATTCATCTGTCCTCAATCAGAATTTGGCTATTTGAAAATACAAAATTAAAACATAATAATAATAATATTTAATAATAAACAATTTTTCTAGCCTCTCTTGTAAAAAAGTACATCGATTTGATCAAATTCATGGATAACAAAAATAGCCAAATTAATTTTAATAAAGGATTTTGCTTGGTCTTAAAGGCTTTTTCAATGGATTCAGTTCACGATTTATGATGGAATAGATAGGCATAGCAGTCAAAATAAGACAAATGAGCTCATGTATGGGACAAATTCTGGACCGTTATCATTGAGTGGTGGGTCTTTCCAACCAATCATATATGAAGTAAATCATTTCTCAATGCATTTACTGGGGCACTGGTGGTGTTTACTGGGGCACGTGCCCCAGTAAATGACGTCTAGCGACTCCCCTGGAAGTAATGCTATAGTAAACACTAGTAGTGTCCAAACTGGAGGGCCAGTGTCCTGCAAAGTTTAGTTCCTACCAAAGTGTGTTTCACACAGTTTTTGAGTGACGCTCCCGGCTGTTAGATCGCCCCCTGGGGGCTGGCTGCAGTACAAGCCATAAAGCCCGCCTTCTCCGTGTTAATGAAGGAGACTCGAGCTCAAATAAAAATAACTATTACACTTGCAGTAAAATGTCCTGAAAGATGGTTCTGGTCAGTTAAGGCTCTGGTTATCAGCTGATATAGGTGCAGGTCTTCATTTCTGTAAACAGTGTGTTTTTAGCAGTAATTCAATGCTATAAAAAGGGGGCGTGTCATCATGATTGACAGCTGTGATTGACAGTTTCTGACCGTCAGAGCTTCAGGAGGAGACTGAAGTGTTATTATTCGATTTCTGTGTTATTTTACCGTGATTAAATGAGTTCAGCAGTAAACTATACTGTCTGACTTACAGGATCTGGTGGATTACTGTTTCTTCGGTAAGGTCAGGGCTTTATCAGGCTTTATTAGTTTGCTGATACACACATAGCCATGATGGGGAAATACAGGTGATCGCTATCTAGCAGTGATTCTCCTTATGCGTCTGAAATAATAGTTAGGAAGACTAAACTAACGTTAGCTGATCTCCACATTGATCTGTAACGTTATTGGAACTTGATTTACAGGACGTCTCTGACATATTGAGTTTCGGCATGTCATTGAGTTCATCTACTGAATGTGCTGTTATAAAATATTGATGTTCTAGAATCTTATATAGCAAATAGAGCTGTGAATGTTATATATTAGGGCGACATTGGCGCAGTAGGTAGTGCTGTTGCCTCACAGCAAGAAGGTTGCCGGTTCGAGCCTCGGCTGGGTCAGTTGGTGTTTCTGTGTGGAGTTTGCATGTTCTCCCTGTGTTCGCGTGGGGGTGCTCCGGTTTCCCCCACAGTCCAAACACATGCGGTACAGCTGAATTGAGTAGGCTAAATTGTCCACAGTGTGTGTGTGAATGAGAGTGTATGGGTGTTTCCCAGAGATGGGTTGCCGCTGGAAGGGCATCCGCTGTGTAAAACAAATACTGGATAAGTTGGCGGTTCATTCCGCTGTGGGGACTCCGGATTAATAAAGGGACTAAGCTGAAAAGAATGAATGAATGTTATATATTATTTATATACATTATTTACTGTTGGCTTTTAATTTGAAAACTCCTAATAAACATCAAAATGAAGGTAAACTCCTCTATGACAGATATAATGAAGACATCCAATAAACCAAATGAAAACAGAGGCAAAAAATGATCAATACAGAAGCGCTGTTCAGCAGCTGACCGACATCAGTCCATGTATTAATACTGCTGAGTTTATCGTACACATTGACGAGGATTATTTTATATAGTGCAGGGTTGGGATGTGTAAATATCCTGTTGATATTTAGAAATCTTGCTGCGTTTATCTTTTAAACACATGATATTTCCCGCATGGTAAATCATTATTTATGGTGTGTAGGCTATATTTTGGGTCATGTTGATTGCTAATTAAAAATAAAAACCTTTCTAAAAATGTGTGTGTTGTTCATATGCTCTTGTTCATATTCTACAAGTGTTATTTCTACCCCTGTGAAAATAAACACCAACATCCTGTTATAAGAGAAATATTCTAGTGCTCATATTAGTCTACCTCAGGCTGGAGTGTAGGAAAGATCGTCTATTCTGCAGTCCAGCATGTATTGCTTTGATTAAATTATATCAGCTTACATCACAGTTTTTAAATGCTATATTATACGTGTTTAAATGTAAGTACTTATGTTTATATTAGTGAGCCTTTGTTATAGTGCAGATACGGGCGGTCAAGTGAGACGCTCGGGGGTTGGTGGGGGGCGTGGTTGATTTGATGTACAGCGTTTGGTTGGAAGCTTGATTCCATGGCTCCGCCTCTGGCTCCATCTGGTCGTCCCTTCTGCACATGCTCAGACTTCAGTTTCAGCAGTGTGTTATGACAGCTTGTGTCCATCACGAGGCGTTTCGCCTTCAGAGCGCTCAATGGGAAAAGGCGCTGTTACGTCGTCCGTATTTTTTACAGTCATTGGTCCAATCCCAATCAGACACACTAGATAATCAAGCCCTCATGCTGCGGTCACACTAGAGTTTGTGTGTGTGAAATTCTGTCATACGGCGCTGCGAGAAGGGGCGGGATTAAACAAGATGATTAGACATTAAGAAGCGAGCGATTGGTCCATATTTCACATATCTGAACAGAGAGGTCATGATTTGATCTCCGATTGGTCTCACGCAGTCATGTGATGCGATTTCATAGGTCAGAGTTCAAAAAAGCTTGAAGTTTGCAGCGCAGCGAACTGTGAAACTTGTGTTTACGGTCTGGTGCGTATGAATGGAGGTCTATGGGGAGAATAGTGTAGTGTGAGCGCAGCGTTACCATGCTCTCTAGAAACATCCATGCAGGTGTGTTGAGACAAATTAGAGCTAAAGCCTGCAGGACCCCCCTGCTGTATACACTATAGTGTTTTAACCCAATGTTGGGTCAGATGCAGTGTGGTCAAACACAACTGCTGGGTTAAAAGGTGTCATTTTAATTGAGTGTAAAAAATACTTGTCCACAGTTATTTATTTTTATTCTGTGTGTGTGTGTGTGTGTGTGTGTGTGTGTGTGTGTGCAAGAGAATGTGTATGTGTGATAGTGTGTGTATGTTTGAGAGAGAGAGAGAGTGTGTGTGTGTGAAAGAGATGTGTGTGTATGAGAGTGTGTGTTTGTGTATAAG
This sequence comes from Danio aesculapii, assembly GCF_903798145.1. Taxonomy (NCBI): domain Eukaryota; kingdom Metazoa; phylum Chordata; class Actinopteri; order Cypriniformes; family Danionidae; genus Danio; species Danio aesculapii. The sequence continues at coordinate 45,168,538 of NC_079444.1, forward strand.
AGAGAGTGTGAATAAGAGAGTGTGTGGGTGAGAGAGTTTGTGTGCGTGAGAGTGCGTGCGTGTGTGTTCCCTCTCTCAGCTCCTCTTCTTCAGTGTGAGTTTTGTTTCTTTTGCAGTTTCCTTCTAAATGTTTGCAGTGTGTTTTATCAGAACACACACACACACACACACACACACACACACACACACACTGGCAGTAATTGACAGATTTCTTTTAGATTTCTGTTTCGTTACAAGATAAACTTCTTCTTTCTTCTAAATGCTCGCATGATTCAATTTCAGTTCATCTTATTGTAGTTTATCTGCTCTGACTGACTGAAGAAGATCACTTTAATCAGTCATACATACACACACACACACACACACACACACACACACACACACACACACACACACACACACACACATGGTATAGGAGTATATGACAACAATATCAGCCTATAAATCCAAGTATAATTTTTCAGACTGTGTGTGTGTGTGTGTGCGTGTGTGTGTGTGTGTGTGTGTGTGTGTGTGTGTGTGTGTGTGTGTGTGTGTGTGTGTGTGTGTGTGTGCGCGTGTGTGTGTGTGTGTGTGTGTGTGTGTGTGTGTGTGTGTGTGTGTGTGTGTGTGCGCGCGCGTGTGCGCGTGTGTGTGTGTGTGTGTGTGTGTGTGGTGTGTGTGTGTGTGTGTGTGTGTGTGTGTGTGTGTGTGTGTGTGTGTGTGTGGAGCTACAGTGTTTCTGACAGCAGTAAAGCTCATCGAGCCTGCATTCACTCTCAGACTCATGAGCTCCAGACAGAGATTATTGACCCGGTCAGCTCTACAGCAGATGTTTCTGTTCCTCCTGTCATACGCAGGGTTGCCAGGTTCAAACATTAACACAGAAATAGGCTGTGTTTATTCATTCATTCAATTTCCTTCAGCTTAGTCCCTTTATTCAACAGGGGTCACCACAGTGGAATGAACCACCAACTATTCCAGCATATGTTTTACACAGCGGATGCCCTTCCAGCTGCAACCCTGTACTGGAATACCCCCACACACTCTTGCACACACTCATACATTAAGGCCAATTTAGCTCATTCAATTCCCCTATAGCGCATGTGTTTGGACTGTGGGGAAACCGGAGCACCCGGAGGAAACCCACACCAACACGGGGAGAACATGCAAACTCCACACAGAAACGGCGACTGACCCAGCCGGGACTCGAACCAGCGACCTTCTTGAACCAACAGCGCTACCCACTGCGCCACTGCGCTGCAGTATTAAATTGGGTAAATTTTAAATATAGTTTGTTGAATGCTTAAATCTGATTGGCTGAGGGACATTCTAAGGGGTGTGGTTATTTTCAGATAAACACACAGCTAAAGAAATTCCCAGCAGATTTTGAGTATCGGAGACTTTTATACAGCTTAAAGTGACGTTTAAAGGCTTATCTAGATTAATTAGGGTAAAGTTATGGTAATTAGGCAAGTCATTGTATAACAGTGGTTTATTCTGGAGACAATCCAACACTAATATTGCTGAAGGGGGCTAATAATATTGAGCTTAAAATGGCTTTAAAACTATTAAAAACTGCTTTTATTCTAGCTGAAATAAAACAAATAAGACTTTCTCCAGAAGAAACAATATTAGAGGAAATACTGTGAGAAATTCCTGAATCTGTTCAACATCATTTGGGAAATATTTGGACAAGAAAAAAATGAATAGGAGGGCGAATAAATCTGACTTGAACTGTATATTTCCAGCATGTTGCAGCTCTTCTTCTTCTCTCGAGCTGCTGTATTGTGTAACTCCAGCAGGCTGAGCTATAATTATCCGTTCAGGAATGACATCAGACGTGATCATGACTGTCTCCAGTGAGTCCAGAACGCAGGTCTTTCTGAAAATAGCAGTAAAGACAGCGGATGCTCCACATTCAGCTCCGCGGAGAATATCAGCAATATAAAGCGCATCAAACACCTGCGCCAAGAGCTCATTACACTGATCTGAGGCCAGTGATGAGAAACACAGAACTCAGTGTTCAGAATGACAGGATTCATTACTAGTACGACTCTGGAATATGCATATATATCAGTGTATGAATATTAACAATAATAATCATAGTTAGATTGCAAAATTCACAATTCATCATGATTAATTGCATCCAAAATTCAAATGTTTTTTTTTTACATAATATGTGTATTTGTACTTTGTATATTCATTATGTGTATATATAAATGCATGCATCAAATACATACAGAGTTGACGGTCTCAGAGTTGACAGTCTCAGAGTTGACGGTCTCAGAGTTGACGGTCTCAAAGTTGCCGGTAACCGAGTTGAAGGTCTCAGAGTTGTCCTAGAACTGATTGTCCTAGAGTTGACGGTAAAGAGTTCATGGTTTCAGAGTTCACCATCCCAGAGTTGACGGTCCTAGAGTTGACCGTCCTATTATTGACTGTCCTAGAGTTGACTGTCTCAGAGTTGACGGACTCAGAGTTGACAGTAACAGAGTTGACAGTAACAGAGTTGACGGTCTCAAAGTTGCTGGTAACTGAGTTGAAGGTCTCAGAGTTGTCCTAGAGTTGACGGTAAAGAGTTGATGGTTTCAAAGTTGACCGTCTTAGAGTTGACTGTCCTATTATTGACTGTCCTAGAGTTGACCGTCCTAGAGTTGACCGTCCTAGAGTTGACGGTCTCAGAGTTGACAGAAACAGAGTTGCCGGTCTCAGATTTGACGGTATCAGGGTTGGGGGGTCTCAGAATTGACAGTTTCAGAGTTGATGGTAGCAGATGGTAGAGTTGACCATATCAAAGTTGACATGCATCATAGTTGACGGTATAAGAGTTGACTGTCTCAGAGTTGACTGTCATAGAATTGATGGTAACAGAGTTGATGGTTTCAGAGTTGACTGTCCTAGAGTTGACGGTCTCCGAGTTGAGGGTTTCAGAGTTGACAGTATCAGAGTTGACGGTTTCAGAATTGACATCTCAGATTTAACAGTCTCAGATTTGATGGTCTCAGATTTGATGGTCTCAGATTTGACAGTCTCAGGGTTGACGGTAGCAGAGTTGACGTTAACATTATCAGAGTTTACTGTATCAAAGCTGACGGTCTCAGAGTTGAGGGTCTCAGAGTTGACGTCTCAGAGTGACAGTAGTAGAGTTGACGGTAAAGGTATCAGAGTTGACCGTTTCAGAGTTGACCGTATCAAAGTTGAGGGTCTCAGAGTTGACGGTAGCAGAGTTGACGGTAACAGTCTCAGAGTTGACTGTATCAAAGTTGACGGTATCTGAGTTAAGGGTCTTAGAATTGACGGTCTTAGATTTGATGGTCTTAGAGTTGACAGTAGCAGAGTTGATGGTAACGGGTATCAGAGTTGACCGTATCAAAGTTGACGGTCTCAGATTTGAGGGTCTCAGAGTTGACGGTAGCAGAGTTGACGCTAATGGTCTCAGAGTTGACCGTATCAAAGGTGATGGTCCCAGTTTTGAGGGTCTTAGAATTGACGGTCTTAGATTTGAGAGTCTTAGATTTGATGGTCTCAGATTTGATGGTCTTAGAGTTGACAGTAGCAGAGTTGACGGTAACAGTCTCAGAGTTGATCGCATCAAAGTTGACGGTCTCAGAGTTGAGTGTCTCAGAGTTGACGTCTCAGAGTTGACGTCTCAGAGTTGACAGTAGCAGAGTTGATGGTAACGGGTATCAGAGTTGACTGTATCAAAGTTGACGGTCTCAGAGTTGACGGTGGCAGAGTTGACGCTAATGGTCTCAGAGTTGACCGTATCAATTTTGACGGTATCTGAGTTGAGGGTCTCAGAGTTGAGGGTCTCCGAATTGACAGTCTCAGAGTTAAGGGTCTCAGAGTTGAGGGTCTCAGAATTGACATCTTAGATTTGACAGTCTCAGATTTAACAGTCTCAGAGTTGACGGTAGCAGAGTTGACTGTATCAAAGTTGATGGTCTCAGATTTGAGGGTCTTAGAGTTGAGGGTCTCAGATTTGAGGGTCTCAGATTTGACTGAATCAGAGCTGACGGTTTAAGAATTGACGTCTCAGAGTTGAGTGTCTCGAATTTGAGGGTCTCAAAGTTGAGGGTCTCAGAGTTGATGGTATAAGAGCCATAGACTATAAAATATAAGGATATAGCATCCGTGACGTCATCTTTAGGTTTCTGAAGAGCGCAAAAGAAGCTACAAGTAGGCGCGGCCAACCGTCGCCATTTTGTTCACGCGTCATCGCACCCACGGCGGGATACCAAACAAGGGCAAAGAGGCGGAGAGTGGGCGGAGCTACAGACACCTGCTGGCACTTTGCTAAGACCTGGCAGACAGACTTTACTTTGGGAGAAAGGCTTGATACTTTATTACCTGCGACTCGTTTGTGTTCTGACCACATGTGCTTGGCTGTACACTATATCAATAAAGCATTTAGGCTTTCAAAAACACTGTATTAATATATTGAGCCACTAAACATTGCTCTTATGACGTTTTTCTACAGGAGGAAAACGCGAATTACTTCCAAACACTTCAGATATAGTGTGTGTTAGTAAATGCAGGACTATTGATGAACTCCAGCATAACACTGTATGATAACGCTTCAGGTGACTGTTCTAGAGCCTACAGCTAATCAATCTGTCAGATTCTGGAGTGCTTTACGGGTCTAAAGAAAAATATTAATGATAAATGATCTTAAATAAAACAAATACATTTATAGAGATGGTATACAAGTATATAACTTTACTCACATGGGAAACGAGGCCAAGTGAACGGTTTGTGAGCACATTAAGTGCACACAGCATCCCATATCATCTGATAATTGTAAGAAATAAGTCCAAAAGGCAGCTGTCTGTGTAAAGCCACATAAAACAACACAAAAATACGATGAATATGCCGAGATCAGTGGCTAATCTGCCGGATTCAGCTGAGGTGAAGTGACGGCGACCAGCGAGACCTAGCTGTCACTCAAGTGGCCACGCCCTTAATTATGCAAACTTAATATAACCTAATATAAAGGAAATGGATGAGTTATAAAAAAATTCACCCCCCTCACAGTTGTCATGGAGGGTAATAATAGCTATATGAACCAAAATGGTTCTTTGTACCAGGCTGTAAACACCTTTTTTTCTGCTGTAAAGTTGGCCATTCTAACAGTGGGCTCAATCGACATTTGCTCTATTATGGAGCCAGGACTAGCGGAATTTTGATGAATTGCAGTTTCAGTTACTTCCGTATTGGCTTCCCGAGGGAGAGCGGGAGGTTGCCGCTTGATCAGAGCTAATGGTTTCAGAATTGGCATCTAAGATTTGATGATAGCAGAGTTGATGGTATCAAAGTTGAGGGTCTCCGAGTTGATGGACTCAAAGTTAACGGTATCAGAGTTGAGGGTCTTAGAGTTGCCGGTCTCAGAATTGACAGTTTCAGAATTGACGGTAACAGAGTTGACGATAGCACAGTTGACCATATCAAAGTTGATGTGCATCATAGTTGACGCTATGAGAGTTGACAATAACAGAGTTGAGGGTAACAGAGTTGACGACATCAGAACTGAAACCATTCAACCATTGAAACCATCAGAAATGATACCATTGGTGAATAATGACACACCTCAATGCCTTCCAGAGTTTTCCGGCACAGGAAGTGACATCACTTGCGGCAGGTCACATGCTTTTTCTATCAGCGCTTTACAGATTTTCTAACCGATGAAACAGAACATTGATGTAACAGAGTTACAGAATGTAGAGACAGACACAACATGTACTGATATTACAAATAATGCAGAACATAGATGTTTCATGCAAATGTTTACCTAATTTAGTGATTCTATAATGTTCTGTCCTCTGGTGTTTTTCAGAGGAGCTTTCTCTGTGGTGCGCCGCTGTGCGAAGCTCTGCACGGGTCAGGAATACGCCTCCAAAATCATCAACACCAAGAAGCTCTCAGCTCGAGGTAAATCCGCTTATAAATGATCTGTAGATGTTTGACAGATTGATCTATTTACTCTGAGATGGCGTGAAATAATAACTTGCACTACTAACATCAGTACTAATGGGGCCAGAAAGATTTTTGTAATGCTCTTTTTTAAATTTATTTATTTCTGTCCTGCAAGGCTGTGTTTATTTCATGAAAATTGTGAAATATTGTTATGATTTAAATGAGCTGTTTTATATGTGAATATTTATATAGTAGCTGTCATTTATATCTGTGACGTACAGCTGTGTTTCAGCATCATTACTGCAGTCTTCAGTGTTCATGCTCCTTCAGAAATCACTGTAGTATGAGGATTTGATTATCAGGAAACATTTATGATTAATATCAGTGTCAGCTACAGTTGTGCTGCTGCTCAGTTTAGATTCTATAGAGCAACATTTGTTTGAAAGGGAATATTTAGTACTTTTTTATGAATATATCCAAGGAGAAAAGGTATTACAGTAGTTATAGACACTAAATGAACATGTAGAGGTTAAGGATCTGTTGAACGGGGTGTGTGTGTGTATGTGTCTCAAAGTAGCACACAGAGAGCTTTCTGAATTTGTGGTGTTTTGGTGACTGTCACTTTAAATGCAAATGAGATGTAAAACAGCAGTGTGTGTGTGTGTGTTGCCAGTGCTGGTCAGCTGTGCATGTGTGCTTCGATCTTGTTAGCCTGCGCGCCCGCTCCCGTTCATATTACACCAGAGAGTTACCGACCACTCCCACGCTTTATTCGGAAATTTATTCCACCGCAAGAAATGTGATCGGGTTCCGTGGCTCCGGCGGTACAGCAGCAGGAATACAGAACTCTAGTTCATATTTACTACGTCTCCCTTCTCGTTCGGTGAAGGAAATACTGCCAAACTGCAGAGGTTGTGTTCTTCTTTGAGACCATGGCTGCGTCCTAAACCGCATACTTCCATACTATACAGTACGCTAAAATCAGTATGCGAGCCGAGTAGTATGTCCAATTCACAGAATTCGAAAATCAGCATGCGAGAAGTACCCGGATGACTTACTACTTCCAGCGAGAATGGGAAGTAAAGCGACGCAACTGACGCAGGTAGGTCATGTGACCATGACAAAATGGCGGATGTAGTACGTCCGAATTCCGTTCATACTTTTCACATTCATACTGTATAGAACGTACTTTTCTAACTGCAGAGTTATACGTTTACATTCAAATGTAGTATCTACTTAGTAGTAGGCGGTTTCGGACGCAGCCCAGGTAACTTGGTGCGCGACTCGCCATCTTACCTCACCTCTCTCTCTTTTTCTCCTCCACACTGTCCCATGATGACGATCACGCATACGAATTTTTAGGCATTAAATAAATAATATTTAATACTTGTCTCCTATATAAGTGCATTGTTTTTATGACGGTATATAGAGCTGCTCGATTATGGGAAAAATCATAATCACGATTATTTTGGTCAAAATCACGATTATTCAAAACGATTATGTGTTGAAGTCAAAATTATTCGCCCTCCTGTGAATTTGTTTATATATATATATATATATAAATATTTCCCAAATGATGTTTAACAGGAATTTTTCACAGTATTTCCTTTAATATTTGTTCTTCTGGAGAAAGTCTTATTTGTTTTATTTCAGCTAGAATAAAAGCAGGTTTTAATAGTTTGAGATTTATTTTAAGGTCAATATTATTATCCCCTTTAAGCTATATATATTTTGATTGTCTGCAGAAGAAACTACTGTTATACAATGACTTGCCTAATTACCCTAACTTTACCCTAATTACCCTAATTAAGTCTTTAAATGTCACTGTAAGCTGAACACTAGTGTCTTGAAAATATTTAGTAAATTATAATACTGTCATCATAGCAAAGAGAAAAGAAATCAGTGATTAGAGATGAGTTATTGAATCTGTTATGTTTAAAAATGGGTTGAAAATAAATCTTTACATTAAACAGAAATTGGTGGGGAAAGGGTCGCTAATAATTCAGCAGGGCTAATAATTCTGCCTTCAGCTGTATATATGCAGTTATTTTCCTCACTGTAAATAAGGGAAAGGGAAATAAATACAATAGAATAACAATATAAAACCCTGTGCTTTAAGCATCTTCACTATAAGGAAAACACTTCAGCTCCAGCAGTCCTTCAGTCAAGAGCAGTGAGGGATTTTCTCCATTTGTTGTTTGATTCATAATAGAAACAGGCAGCAGCAGGAATATTGCGCTGTCACTTTAAGAATAGGCTCTGATATGGTTTCTCTGTCACGTGTCTTTTGATTCTCAACTTGTTTGTTTAATACACAAATGAGGGTTAATATGAATAATCACTAAACACCGCGCTCTGACACACATGTGCATGTATTTGACCATTACAGCGCTCGCATTAAGATGGCATTAGATGTGTGTGCTCCGCTCATCTCCGAGACTAAGCGCGCACACACACAGAAGCATGCGGTCTCGCTCGCGCTTTTAAACATGACTGAATTGAATGTTCATCAATCAATGATGCGCATCCCGTGCTGCAAACGTTACATTACAGCACATGCTTTTAGTAGTGTTCACGTGGAACTGAGCTTTGCAGAGCAACAAATGGACAGCAACAACTGGAAAGGGGGCAGTATATGAAGGAATAATCGATTCTCCATTAATGCCTTTTCATAATCATTAGAAGCCAAAATCGACATCGGATTTTCGATTAATTGCACAGCCCTAACGGTATAACAGTATTGAAACTGACACCGTTGCTATTTTGAGATCCTGCGGTATACCATATTACCGCCCAAGCCTACACACATGCTCTGTTTTATAACATGTTAAACTTGTAAAACTCACTCTTGATCATGTTTGCTGATGAGTGATGATCCTAGCGAACTGAACAGATCTGTTATTCCTGGTTGCTTTGGGCTCGCTCTGTCTTGTTGATATAATTATATGCATTACTACGGAGACATGTTAATACACAGCTGTCAATCAATTCAGTGGGTGGGGAAACTCCTACGTCAAGTTGCGGTCGGTCTGAAAGCCGCTCCAATTGATCCACCGTTTTTATCTTGTTAAATTTGAAAAAAAAAGGACTGGGTGTGTTTATATCGACCCATTATGACGGTCTGTAGACTATACCTACACACATGTCTGTCCAAACAGCTTGAGAAGTCGATGTTTCACCAAATGTGTGTGAGCAGCTGGAGAAAACTGTAAGAGAATCAGTCTAGAGGAAGAGATGTGCGTCCTCATTGGCTGCTCTGAGTGTCAATCACCCAGCCGTGGCTCCGCCTCCTGTCTTCTAACTGTTGAAGCGCTGCTGCTGCTGCTGCTGCTGTCTTCATCCAGCTCAGTGTTGAGCCGACACCACAGACACTCAGAGCTGTCAGATGTGGTGAACTCTGCTGCAGTCAGCTTTTCCACTTCAACACATCACACAGTGTCAAACCAAGACCCCCTGTGTGTGTGTGTGTGTGTGTGTGTGTGTGTGTGTGTCTGTTTGTGTGTGCGTGTACTTGTGTTTTCACTTGTTTTTGTGTAAATGAGTGTGCCTGTTTATTTCTGTGTGTGTCTCTGTGTGTGTG
>NC_079444.1:45193012-45245512 GCF_903798145.1 Danio aesculapii
ATAGTAAATAATATATGAAGTAAAAATATAATATAATATCTCAAATCAGTCAATTACTTTATTATGTACAGATGAATGAATGAATGAATGAATGAATGAATGAATTACCTGGGCATGATTTAATCTATAGATGATTTAATCTGTAGTGTGTGTGTGTGTGCGTGTGTGTGCGTGTGTGTGCGTATGTGTGTGTGTGTGTGTGTGTGTGTGCGTGTGTGCAAGCTCAGACTAACCTGCACCCCCTGCTGTTTGCATGCAGTCACTGTATCCAGCAGATCCTGGAGGCGGTGCTTCACTGCCATCAGATGGGCGTGGTCCACCGAGACCTCAAGGTAAGTGACAGATCCGTCGAAGATTAATATTCATAAGGAGGTGTGGCTTCACGCTCTGGATATTCTGCATTGTGTTATGCATGCATCCATGGATGTGTGTGTGTGTGTGTGTGTGTGTGTGTGTGTAGCCTATAACTGATTCAGATGTTATATTGTTGGTTATTGAGTGTGATAGCAGTGTGAGTGAAGTGGGTGAGTTTTGAGTGGTGTGTGTGTGTTTTCTGGAATGCGGCTGGAGGTCATGAGTGTTTCACACATCCTACAGATTCTCAAGCAGAACTCTTCAAATCAAGAGTCTAGAAGCAGACATGCTGTCAGAGATGCATAAGAGAGATACAAAAACATCCAGCAGATGGAGCGTTAACACACACACACACACACACACACACACACACACACACACACACACACACAGACTTACACATGCACACAAATACACATATGCATATATATCTATACACACATACACTCACAGACACAGACGCACACACACTCACCCACACACATACATTTATAACCTCACACATATGCATATATAACTGCACACACACTCACACATACAGAAACGTATATATATGCATATAACCACACACATACACATTATGCATGCATACATAACCACACACACACTCCACATATGCATATATAACCACACTCATACACGTATGCATATATAACTACACACACATTCACATATACACACACTCACACGTACACATATGTATATAACCACACACATTTTTATATGCATATATAACCACAATCACACATACATATATCCATATATAACCACACATGTATGCATATATTCACACACGCACAAATACGCATGCATAAACATACATATATAAGCACACACACAAGCGTCTACATAATAACCACCTACTTGCATACAAAAACACATGCATACTTGTATAACCACACACATACACACAGAGTCATATATTTCTGTGTGTATAGAAATATTTATATATATGTATACACATGCACACACTTTTTAATATGATTCCCATAGTGTTTTGCTCTTGTGTGTGTGTGTGTGTGTGTGTGTGTGTGTGTGTGTGCGTGTGTGTGTGTGTGTGTGTGTGAGAGAGAGAATTGTTGAAGGTGTCGTAGATCTGCTTCAGCATTATTTTGAGTATTTCCCCTTGTGTCCCCTTCAGCCGGAGAACCTGCTCTTGGCCAGTAAATGCAAGAACGCCGCCGTCAAGTTGGCAGATTTCGGCCTCGCCATCGAAGTACAAGGAGACCAGCAGGCCTGGTTCGGTACGTGGACACTGCAGACTCTGTTTTGCGTTATTTGTTAAATATTTTGCATTCCAAACTCGCTGGAAATACATGATTCAGCCTACATTTTATGAGATGTAAAATATGTTGCTTCGGGTATGTTTTGATGCACACTTCAGATGACAAATCCACTAGAGGGCGCTGTCTATGTTTTTGCGGAATGAAAAATATGTTGCTACAGGTACTTTTTGTTTTACGTTTCAGTTGACAAATCCACTAGAGGACGCTGTCTGGATTTTGAATCTGTAGTATGTTACTTAGGATGTGTTTTGTTGTATGTTTCATATGACAATTCCACTAGGGGGTGCTGTCTATATTTTTGTGAATTCAAAATATGCTACTTAAATTTCGTTTCATTGTACGTTTTACTTTTTAGATTACATTTTTGCAAAACGTAAAATATGATACTACAGGCATGTTTTGGTTTACGTTTCAGATGACAAGTCCACTAGTCCATGGGGTTTACAGTTTCTGCAAATCTGATTTGTGTTTAGGTTACGTTTTATTGTGCGTTTCAGTTGACAAATCTTGTAGAAGCCGCCAAATTCAATCTGAATCTGAAATACGTTACCTATGGTGTTTTATTGAATGTTTCATATGAATAATCCACTAGAGGGCACTGTTTACATTTTTAATGTGAAATACGTTGCTTAGGTTACGTTTTATTGTAGGTTTCAAATGACAAATCCACTAGAGGGCACTGTTTACATTTTTAATCTGAAATACGTTACTTAGGTTACGTTTTATTGTACATTTCAAATAACAAATCCACTAGAGGGCACTGTTTACATTTTTAATGTGAAATACGTTACTTAGGTTACGTTTTATTGTACATTTCAAATAACAAATCCACTAGAGGGCACTGTTTACATTTTTTATGTGAAATACGTTACTTAGGTTATGTTTTATTGTACATTTCAAATGACAAATCCACTAGAGGGCACTGTTTACATTTTTAATCTGAAATATGTTACTTAGGTTACGTTTTATTGTACATTTCAAATGACAAATCCACTAGAGGGCACTGTTTACATTTTTAATGTGAAATACGTTGCTTAGGTTACGTTTTATTGTAGGTTTCAAATGACAAATCCACTAGAGGGCACTGTTTACATTTTTAATCTGAAATACGTTACTTGGGTTACGTTTTATTGTAGGTTTCAAATGACAAATCCACTAGAGGGTGCTGTCTACATTTTTGCACATTCTAAAATTTGTTGCTTCAGGTATGTTTTGTTTTAAGTTTTAGATGACAAATCCACTAGAGGGTGCTGTCTACAGTTTTTGCGAAACTGAATTATATTACTTACGCTACATTTCATTATACGTTTCAAATGACAAATCCACTAGAGGGTGCTGTCTACAGTTTTGCGTATTGTAAGATACATTGCTCCAGGTATGTTTTGTTTTACGTTTCAGATGACAAGTCCACTAGAGGGCACTGTCTACAATTTTTTGTGAATCTGAATTATGCTTAGGTTACGTTTTGTTGTGTTTCAGTTGACAAATGCTGTTGAGCCCGCTATTTACATTCTGAATCTGAAATACATTAATTAGGGTTTGTTTTGTTGTAGGATTTAGTTGACAAATCCACTAGAGGTCGCTGTCTACATATTTATTCTGAAATACAATACTTCGGTTACGTTTTGTTGAATGTTTCAGTGGACAAATACGCTAGAGGGCGCTGTCTACATGTTTCATCTGAAATACGTGACTTAGGTTAAGTTTTTTTGTACGTTTCAGATGACAAATCCACTAGAGGGCACTGTTTACATTTGTGTGAATCTGAAAAAGTTAATTAGGTTGTTTTATTTTACGTTTGACTTCAAAAATATAGTAAGAACTGTAAAATATGATGCTCCATGTATGTTTTGCTTTACGTTTCAGATGACAAGTCCACTAGAGGGCACCGTCAGTTTCTGCAAATCTGAATTATGTTTAGGTTACATTTTATTGTGTGTTTCAGTTGACAAATCCTGTTGAGGCTTCCATATTCATTCTGAAATATGTTACTTACTGTATAGGTTACTTTTTATTGTATGTTTCAGTTGACAAGTCCACTAGAGGGTGCTGTCCAAAGTTTTTTTGAATCTGAAATATTTTACTTAGGGTAGATGTCCTTATATGTTTCAAATGATGAATCCACTAGAGGGCGCTGTCGACAGTTTTTGAAAATCTGAAAAAAGTTACCTAGGTTACATTTTGTTGTACATTTTAAGTTGTATTTATTTTATGTTTTGCAAAGGACAATGAGAATTATTTATTATTAGTTAGTTAATATTAGTTTATTATTAGTGTCCCTGGAAATATCATTTATGTGATGAGGATGTTGTAATATTGCCCCCTAGTGTTCATTTTACCTAAGCATATGCTGATACACAGAGCTGGGTAGTAATGGGTTACTTCTAATAATTTGCCATGAGGACAGTACATAATATTTTTTTTTTGCAATTTAAAGGCTTAGCTGGGTTAATTAGGCAAGTTAGGGTAATTGGGCAAGTCATTGTATAACGATGGCTTGTTTAGGTTTAATATTGCTAAAGGGGGCTAATAATATTGACCTTATAATGGTTTTTAAAAAACAATTAAAAACTGCTTTTATTCTAGCTGAAATAAAACAAATAAGTCTTTCTCCAGAAGAATGCTGTGAAAAATTCCTGAATCTGTTCAACATCACTTGGGAAATATAGAATAAAATTCACAGGAGGGCAAATAATCCTGTCTCCGACTGTACAGATTCATGTATGTACATAATGCTCATATTTAGGAGGGTGTTTTCACTTTTGCACGCAGGATTTGCTGGAACGCCGGGTTATCTTTCTCCAGAGGTGCTCCGGAAAGAAGCGTATGGGAAACCGGTGGACATCTGGGCTTGTGGTGAGTTGTGTGATCGTTTGTCTGATGTGGAGAGATTTTCTCTGTTTCTCTGCATCTTCTCTATTTTTCACACTTTCATTACTCATATATCAGTAGGAGGAATGTGGCTACAATTCTGACTCAATTCAACCAAATGATTCATTAGAATCAGTGAACGAGAGTCATTCTCAACATAGACTATTTATACTATATATGCTCATATACAGTTGTTACTCTATATACAGGGGAGATCAAAACAGGGCACTGTGGTCATTGCGTCTTATTTCGTCTGCTAACAGGAGGGAGCCCAGGGCTCAAGGACCTTTTGGGCTCAAGGCTCTCTCCCGGGACAGCATGCCAAACTTGCTTATAATCAATCATCAGCTAAGTGTGAACTCTTGAAACATTGGCAGACATCCGCAAGGTGTTAACCAATCAGGAGCTTGCTCTAGTAATTATGTAATGTGTTTTCCCAAACTATTTAAGCATTTTATAGCGAGATGCTAATGGTCTAATCCGATTCAATGATTTATGCTAAGCTAAGCTAAAAGTGTTCCTGCCAGTCCCAGAGATCGGATGAATGGATTCAAACCTGACTGTTTCACCCTTGGTGACTTGTAAAATGAGCCTATTTACAACAAAAACATAGGAAAGAAGTTCATTCATTCATTCGTCCTTTGGCTTAGTCTCGATTTCGCCACAGCAGAATGAACCACCAACTATTCCAACATATGTTTTACGCAGTGAATGCCCTTCCAGCTGCAACCCACTACTGGGAAACACCCATACACACTCATTCTCACACACACACACTCATACACTACGGCCAGTTTAGTTGAGCAGTTCCCCTATAGAACATGTGTTTGGACTGTGGGGGAAACCGGAGCACCCGGAGGAAACCTACACCAACACGGGGAGAACATGCACACTCCACACAGAAACACACACTGACCCAGCTGAGGCTCGAACCAGTGACCTTCTTGCTGGGAGGCCACAGTGCTAACCACTGAGCCACCGTCAACTGAAGTTCATTCCTATGAAATTTTCAGTTTTGAGTGAACTGTCCCTTTAAGAACAACACTCTGTGAATTATCATATCATCATGGCTAGTGAAGTGTGTGTTTCTGGTTGTGTGTGTGTGTGTGCGTGTGTGTGTTTGCAGGAGTCATCCTCTACATCCTGCTGGTGGGATATCCTCCATTCTGGGATGAAGACCAGCACAAACTCTACCAGCAGATCAAGGCTGGAGCGTATGACGTGAGTGTCCTCCTCAATCAGTTAAAGCAGCAGAACCGGGCCCATCCCAATCTGACCCGTCCGCTGTTTCCTGCAGTTTCCCTCCCCGGAGTGGGACACGGTCACTCCTGAAGCCAAAAACCTCATCAATCAGATGCTGACCATCAACCCGGTCAAGAGAATCACAGCGCAGGAGGCTCTCAAACACCCGTGGGTCTGCGTGAGTACACACAGATACACACACACACATACACACATACACATGCTCACAAACACACACATACACGAGCACACACACATTCGCACACATATACACACACACACACACGGACATACAGAAACACACACACATACACGTGCACACATACACACACAAACACAGACACACACTCATGTACTCACAAACACACACACATACACACATAAACACGTATGCACACACACATACACACACCTGCCCACATATACACACACACACTCACACACACATATATACACAGACTCACACGCACACACACACAAAGGCACACACAAACACATACACGAACACACACAAAAACACACGCACACACATGAACACATGCATACGCACTTACACAAACACACACACACACACACACACACACACATACACATGCACGCATATACACTCACAAACACACACGCATACTCACACTCACACATAAACAAAAACTCGCATACACACACACACACACACACACACATACACAGACTCACGTACACACACAAACACACACGCACACTCACACACACACATAAACACAAACTCGCATACACACACACACACACACACACACATACACAGACTCACGTACACACAAACACGCACACACACATACACATACACGCATACGCACACACACACACACATAAAGACCGACTCACATGCACACACAAACACACATACATAAACCAAAGTACGCACACCTACACATATACATACACACTCACATGCACACACACAGAAATACACACACACAAGTACACACACACACACACTCACACAGACACAAAGAAGCTCTACTGGAGTCATCATGAAACGAGTCACAATGCAAAAACTGTAATATGCTGGTGAAAAATATTAAATCCAATTATAATAAAGGAATAATATTACAGAATAATATCATATTATTGTCATTTATGATGAAAATCTAAAGAAGTTGAAATCATTTCCTGCTGTGAAGCTGGACGTTTCAACATTGACGTCAATAGGAATTAGCTCTGTTTTGGAGCCGACCCCCAGTGGCCAGTCCATGAACTGCAGTTTCAGTCACTTCTATATTAACTTCATGAAGGAAAGCAGGAGGTTTCCGCTTGACCTTACTGTCGCTATGGCGATGCACAGGAGTTTGTAGCTCCGCCCTCTTCAGAAAAGAGCACAATCTCATTTGCATTTAAAGCGACAGTCACCAAAACGCCACAATTACGATCAAAGCCTGAAAGGGTCAGTTTCAGAGAGTTAGAGAACGTTATCTGTGTGCTATTCTCAGCTCAAACCCAAACACACACACACTAGACATCAGAGTCTTATTTTATATCTTATAAGAAGGGTTATAATCACTCCTCCTCTTTAAAGCATGTGACGAACTGTGACTATCAGAATCGGTTGAGTGTAACTGTTGTGTGTTCTCCAGCAACGCTCCACCGTGGCGTCGATGATGCACAGACAGGAGACGGTCGAGTGTCTGAAGAAGTTCAACGCCAGACGGAAACTTAAGGTTTGTGCTGTTTATAGTAAACATAAACAAATCTCTTTAATTCTGCTCGTGATTCTCCTTTTCTGGTGTTCAGGGAGCCATACTGACCACCATGCTGGTGTCGCGCAACTTCTCCGGTAAGTTCACGCTTTTGTTTTGAGAAATCAAATGATTGCAGAATCACTGAAGAGCCCCAAATCATGATGCAGAATATATAAAATATCATCATCATTACAATCATTCAATCATTACTGCATTAACACCAGCTGTAACTCTGACATATTAACGGATATACTGCAGTACTGTTTATTATGATTTCAGATTGTTTAATTATTATAAATTAATATTTTTTCTATAGTTTTATTTACTCTGTATTTTTCATTTGAGTTTTGTTTTATTTATTATTAGTTTTTTTATACATATAATATTTACATTTAATTCAGCTTTATTTTAATTACCTGACACAAGTTTTTTGTTGGTATAATTTTAGCAAATTACTCTTTAAAGAAATAGTTTGTGCAAATAATAATTATTTATATCCTTTTATACATTGATTTTTTTTTTATGTTGTACTATGTCTTTAAATATTAAACTGCAGCATACAAAAACAAGAGTTAGCTTTATTTTATTTTATTTTATTATACATGCAATTTATTTATTTATTTTGGTTTCTAATACAATGCTTTTTGTTTCATTATTTTATGTTTCATACAATGCATTTTATTTTATTTTATTTTATTTTATTTTATTTTATTTTATTTTATTTTATTTTATTTTATTTTATTTTATTTTATTTTATTTTATTTTATTTTACATGCGATGCAATTTATTTATTTATTTCACATTACATACAATGCATTTTATTTTATTTTTTATTTTTGTTTCACATGCAGTTAATTTATTTATGTTATATTTTTATACAATGCATTTTATTTTATTTTATTTTATTCTATATTAAAATGAATTTTATTTTGTTTTATTTTTTATACGTACAATGCATTTATTTATTTTATATTACGTACAATGCATTTTATTTTTATTATTTTTTATTTTTATTTCACATGCAGTTAATTCATTTATTTATGTTATATTTTTATTTAATGCATTTTATTTTATTTTAATTTATAATATTATTATTATTATTTATTTTTTGATTTTACAATTGAATGGTGACAAACAACTCATTATTAAAAACTGCTAAAAATAACCAAAAAAATGACCCAGGCAACTTGTGCAATGCATTCCAGGTATTAATAAATACTAACAACAGCTTTTTTGTTGGTTAAAATACAGTTTCATACAGGTTTTATACATTTGAATATATATGGCACATCAAATGAGCTCCTCTTGTGTTGCTTTCTACTTTAATAATCAACATTATTATTATTAGTAGTAGTAATATTGCTTTAAGATGACTATAAACACCTTATATTGTGTAAAAGATCAGGAATGACGTGAGGTTGAGCATACAATGAAAGAGTTCTGCTTTTGGGGTGAACTTTGTATTTAAATGATCTTAAAGCTACGCATCTGAGCTATTAACAAATGCTGCTGTGTGTGTGTGTGTGATCTCTCTGGAAATAAAACAGTGTAAGTGCACAGGGATGATTGTGGTGTTTGTCAGGTTTTCTGGATGTTTGCGTCTGATCAGTGGCATTTATAATAACATGTGATTTATTTCTGCTGTAGTGAAACATCTGCACACACACACACACACACACACACACACACACACACACACACACACACACGCACACACAAACTAACACATGCACACACAAACTCACATACATATTATGCATGCATCCCACCTACATACACTTATGCATGCTACACACACACACACACACATCATGCACATTTGCGCATTCACACACACAGTTGTGCATGTATCACACACACTAACACACACACACATGCATGCATCAATCAAAGACAGGCACACACAGGCACACACACACACACAGACAGTGGAGCAGCAGGCTGGTGGGCGATCAGCAGTGTTCCTGTCTGGTTCTGTCTGTCTCTGTTAGTTTGTAATGTTTTGTAGATTTTAAGGTTTTTTTCAAATTTTTGGTTTAATTTTTAATTTTAAATTTGCAAAAAAGAAGAGAAAAAAAGAGCAAATTGTTAATTTTTGTTGTAGGAAAAGCCAAAAATATCAATTTACATGAGCAGAACAGAAAGCGCAGAGGGGGACGTTTGTGGAGGTCTGGTGTGAGTTTCAGGAGTTTCATTAAAGAGAGGATGGATTTAGATTATGTGTTTTATAGTAATGTTAAGAGTTTAATGTGTGTATTCAGGAAGATGTGTTGTGCTCTGATAAAGATGGAGAACTAATATTTACTAAACGGCTTGAGTAAGGCTTGTACATTTGATAATTGTGTTTTTATATGATTTATTCATTAATTTTAGTGAACTTTACAAATGCTCATAATATACACTATTTTATTTATTTATTTATTTATTTATTTATTTATTTATTTATTTATTTATTTATTTATTTATTTATTTATTTTCTTCTTAATTTCTTTATTTGTTTTCTTTATTATTTCTTTATTATTTATTTTTTCTTTCTTTCTTTATTTTTCTTAATTTTTTCTTTCTTTCTTTTTTCTCTTTTTAATCATTTATTTATAATTTTTAATTAATAATTTTTTTTTATTTCTTTAATGTTTCTTTAATTATTAATTTTCAAATTTTATTTATTTATTATTAATTAAAAAAATCTTCATTTATTTTTTTCAATATTGTTTCTTTATTATTTATTTCTTTATTATTTTTTTATTAATTAATTAATTTATTTTTATTTTTTTCTTTATTTATTTATTTATTTATTTTTAAATGTTAATTATTTATTTTTTCTTTCTTCATTTTTTTCTTTATTTATTTCTTCTTTATTGTTTCTTTATTATTTATTTCTTTATTATTTTTTAATTAATTAATTAATTTATTTATATATTTTTTTCTTTATTTACTTTTTCTTTATTGTTTCTTTATTATTTAATTATTTGTTTGTTTATTTTTTAGATTTTTTTTTTCAATAAAAATTTTTTCTGATCTGGTTAAACTGCTTATATGTGCTGATCAAATTAATGTAATTGTATATTGGAAATAAGTTTCTCATCACTATATACTTTTTGCAACTGTCTTCATATTTTCTTGGTATGATTTATGACGAATATATTTTTTAAATTAAAACATAAAGCTGTAAACTATACTGAAATGAGTAAATTGCAGCATAAAAGAGTGTGCAGTTGTTTATTTTATTTTATTTTATTTTAGATACAGCACATTTTATTTTATTTGACGTGCAATGCGTTTTATTTTTATTATTAGATTTGTATTTATTTAATTTTATTTTATTCATTTGTTTAATTTAATGACATATTTTTTATTTTATTTTTTGCATAAAATGCTATTTAAGTAATTCTAACTGATTACTAGTAAAACCAACACCTCCGCTATATAGGGTTATGGATAATAAATAATAATCTAATCAAAAAGGCACACATTAACTGTCTTATGAGGGTTTTTAAATGAAAATGTGTGTGTGTGTGTGTGTGTGTGTGTGTGTGTGTACCTGCAGCACATTTTGAAGGGTGTATTTTTCTGTATTTTTCTGTTGCTGAAAAGTGCTGTTTTATTAACATGCATTAGTCTATGGTGAGTCCATTTAATGCATTTATTTGCGTAATTAATTAGTGTGTTGGGTCATAAATCAGTATGCGGATCTTGACTCATTCTTGTGTTCATAATTCAGACTCTGTTGTTTGTACTTTGTTTGTTCCACTACAGTAAATAAAGCACACAGTGTACAGTAGATCAACCAAAGATTGCAGATTAACCTGTCTGTCTTTATAATCCATCCCTTTAATGAGAGACCTGTGTGTATGTTCACTGTCCACGCAGTGAATCAGTAATGTGTGTGTGTGTGTGTGTGTGAGTGTGTGTTTGAAGAGAGAACGACTCCTGAGTCAACAAAACAAGTCTTGTCTTTATTTCAGACTGACAGGTGAATCTTCATGATCTGATGACCACTGTAATCCTCTCTGACTGCAGCTAATAATCTCATCTGTCCTCTTTTTCTCAGTGTCTCTGCAGTGCTTCTCAACCATGCACAAAACTCAAGAATATAATGCAAAGAGTCACTCGATTCACTTTTGCATGAGAGAATCAGCACAGATTATTTCTCTGCTGAAGGCTGGGAGATAGTTGCAGAAATGTGATGAATTTAATTACATGTCGAAGGGAATCTCCGCATGTGCAGCTAATCATTCATAATCCATAGAGAGTTTACACTGAGAAACTGCTGTGTGCAAATTCAAAATGATTCGACTCACAGTGAGATTTGATTCAGTTTGATTCCACTGATGCTCAGATGTATAACAGATGAAGTATTGAGTTTAATCTGTGTTTACTGTAATTGTGTGTAAAATACAGTAAACACTAGCCTAGAGCTTCATCTGATTGTTTAAAGTATCACAAACTAAACTAGAATAGCAATTAATAAATCTATGAGAATCAATGCAGAATCGATTCCTTAAGCCGTTTCTCGAAGCAAAAGAATTTCTATCATGATATACCACGAGGATTTTTTTTGATTATTAGAAAAATGTTCATCAATTTCAGAGTGTTTTCAAAGCCTACACTCAAACAAATATTATTTCTGATTGTTTAATTATTTAAAATGAGCTGAAACAACCAAATTCTGGAGCGATTTTTGGGAACAACTTAATTGTGTTATGTTCAATCCACTTAATCGTTAATAGTTAACTATTAGCAAATTTAGGTGGATTGAACATAAAACAGGGCGATGCAGTGGCGCAGTAGGTAGTGCTGTCGCCTCATAGCAAGAATGTCGCTGGTTCGAGCCTTGACTGGGTCAGTTGACTTTCTGTGGCTTTCGTGTGGGTTTCCTCCGGGTGCTCCGGTTTCCCCCACTGTCCAAAGACATGCGGTACAGGTGAATTGGGTAGGCTAAATTGTCCGTAGTGTGTGTGTGTGTATGTTTCCCAGAAATGGGTTGCAGCTGGAAGGGCATCCACTGCATAAAAACGAGGTGGATAAGTTGGCAGTTCATTCTGCTGTGGCGACCCCGGATTAGTAAAGGGACTAAGCTGAAAAGAAAATGAATGAATGAATGAATGAATGAACATAAAACAATTGAGTTGTCCCAAATCCCCTTCAAGAATTGTATTGATTCACACTGAAAAATGATTCATTGGATTTACTAATTTAATTTAATTTAATTTTGTTTATGGTAAATAGTTACAAACAATTGATATGTGCTGAATATAACCGAACAAATTAAGTTGAACAGTTACTACATTTAGTTTGTTTGGTTAAAAGTGCAGTGTGTAAGTTTGACACCCTGAAGTTGAACTGGTTATTGGACTCCTGGATCAAAACATACGCAAGGGCAGGTTGCCAGATTGATGTGAGTGAGCCTGAATGTCGAGCCTAAAGGCTGATTTGAATCGTGTTCTAAATAAAAGCAACGGCACACGATAGAGGGAATCCATCCTAAAAGGAGTTTGTGTCCTAACCTGAAATTAATATTTTAGAAACGACTTCTGTTTCTCTCAGCTGTTATTTCACAGCAGGATAAACTGACAATGATCAGCTCAGGTGCAGCTCATGTGCTTTATTCAGTGTTAAATACTTATAATGTGAGTTTGAATGCCATTTTACATCACATTTATTGCCATACTACTGAAAGCAGCAGCAGATAGTTCAGCTCAGATCTGGAAAATAAAATAATGTGTATTATTTATTACATTACAAACCTTAACATTTGGCTGGAGTGCAGTGAGTGCACTATTCTGTGCATCTGATTGGCTGTATTTACATTTCTGTCGTGTTTCGTCTGGCAAAAACAGCCTAATTGCTCATCACTGCGTATCTCATCATGTCGCGTGTTGTTACAATGTGACCTGCTCACCTAATGTTTACACTCGTAATATTAATATTATTTGCTGATTAATAACCTCATGTGGAACTCTGAATCTGCGTCTTATTTCAGAGTCTGCTACTGTCCACCAGAGGTCGCATTCCCGTCATGGACGCATGCTTAGAGAGCCTTCATGGCTAAATGAATGAAATACGCTGTTCATCTGGCAACCCGGGGTGCTGGAATATAATTGGCTAAACTGACATTGACCGAGTTTAATGACCAAAACAGAGACAGCAGTTCCTGCATGTAACGCACATGTTGAAAGCAGAACATCTGACTTCAGCATTGTTCCTCAGATAAACAAGAAAGTTCACTGAGCATGTTTCTGAATATCTGCACACATATGATGGTGTTTTATGATGCAGAAGAGTCAGAAACTGACATACAGCACCTTTAACTTCAGCCCATATCATCCACTTACCATAAACAAAACTAAATATAATTAGTGAATCGAATGAATCATTTTTTCAGTGCAGCTCATTTTAGATAAGCAGCTCAAATTATTTTCAGAGTGTATGTTCCTGTGGGTGTGTGATGTTTGTGTTAGCGTACGCTGGTTTAGCTGTAGTGTGTTCAGTGTGGTTCAGAAGCGCTGTTGTGTAGCTATGCACATATGTGTGTGTGTGTGTCTGGCAGTGGGCAGGCAAACCACGGCTCCCTCCACCATCTCTGCAGCCACTGGTCTTGTGGAACAAGGTAGCCTCGTCCCTCACGTCTCCATCCATCTGTATGTCTCTCCATCTTTCTCTCCATCCATCTGTTCATTAGTGATGGAAAGTTCTGATCTTACAGACGGTTCGTTTCAATGAACCGGTTCAAAAAACTGGATCACTGGTTGTTGTACACTAAAACGAAATAAAGACACTCTCAGAAATAAAGCTACGCGAGCCGTCACTGGGGTGGTACCTTATCAAAAGGTACACATTGATATCTAAAAGCTCCATATTAATACCTCGAGGGTACATATTAGTACCTAAAAAGTACAAAGGTCTTCCTCTAAAATGTTTAGGTACTAATATATACTTTTGAGGTACAATATGGACCCTTTAAGTTCAAATTTGTACCACCCCAGTGACGGACAAATCAACAATATACAGTCACCAATCATTAGCCAATCATCATACAGTCAAAAACATCATAAAGCAACTGAAATAGTAAGGGAATCATGCTTCATTTGGCTTGCAAAACATAATTGTAAGAAACTTTTCAGATCAATAAACCAATTCCTGAGTTATGCAGTTACTAGAACAGTACCTGAAGAACCGGGAGGTCTCAGGCATGGAGATGTGAATCGTTTCAAATGATTCAGTTCGATTTGGTGAACTGGTTCGACTGATTCACTCAGAAGATAGATTGTCCGGCCTCCCATTCAAAAAGTGGACAGCATATTTTGATGACCCAGTATGCTACCCATCAGATTTTGCTTCCAGTGTAAATTTTAATGTGGAGTAGTGTGATATGAAGCTGTAATATCGCCCTAATGTACCTAATCCTCAACCTCAGAACCATTCAAATACAGTGTTGGTAGCATAATCTGATGGGTAGGATATAATGTCAGGACACCTGTTAAATGATTCCTTCACAATCGGCCATCACTACTGTTCATCTGTTCATTTCTCCATCCTCTCTCATCATGACTGATATTCAGCATGGAGAATGGAGCATGATAGGGATGCAGTGCTGAATGACCATTAGAGCTCTCTCTCTCTCTCTCTCTCTCTCTCTCTCTCTCTCTCTCTCTCTCTCTCTCTCTCTCTCTCTCTCTCTCTCTCTCTCTCTCTCATCTCTCTCTCTCTCTCTCCTCCTGAGTGTGTTCAGTGTGTCTTGATTTTAGGTTTTCTGCCTGCTGGTTTTTGCACGAGAGCTCCTGCATGGAGATGCTGATGAGCGACTGCATGCGCCTCCTTTAATTCTGACTTTTAATAATGTTTTTGACTTTCAGTCTGATTCCAGCGTCTGTGCAGCATTTTCAGTGATGATTTAATGAAGATTATCAGGGCTTATTTTGAGCTCCATGTCTGCTGTTAATTGCAAAACAATAGTTTATTTAGAGTTTTTAGTGCCGGGCAAAGATTGTTTTGACATAATGTATGTGTTTGTATTATATTTATTATGTACAGGGCTCAGTATATTTGAGTTCACCCCTCACTAATCTCTCTTTTATGTTCATTTATTTAATAGGAAGCTCTACAATATTATATCTGTGCATATACATTAGATTAGTCAGTACTGAAGCCAAATCTGGAGCTCATCTAACAAAATAACTCACTCACAAAATAAAATAGCTAATAAAATAACTAGCACAGCCAAATATATGTTAGAGAAAAATATTAAACACAAATTTTAAAAAAAGATGAAAAATTGAGTTGAATTTTTGTAGGTTTTAAAGTTTTTTGCAATATTTTGCTTGAATTTAATTGTATTATCATTCAATTTTTAAATATGTTTGGTGACTAAAATATGATTTTAATAAATAAATCTGTTTAATAAATCTGTTTTGTTTAAATGCACCCAAATACACTGCCTATATTCACTGAGAAATGGAGGAAAATATTCATTTTTTAAATGTGCTGAACTCAATTATGATGAGCACTGTATAATGTGATAGACACACACACACACACACACACACACACACACACACACATACATAAAAGCAAAACTAAACTTCTATTTATTAACTAAAACTATACATGCAACTTGTTTTGTCACAGATAAAAGCAAAACTAGAGATATTAAAATGTAATAATTTAGATATTGAAATGTATATATCATTTGTATCATATACATGTTTTATATCTGAGAACATGTTTATTTCTATTTAGATATATGCATGCATGTGTGTGTATATACATAATCAACATGCACAGCGCACACACACATATTATGTATTATGTGTTTTAGTTGTGATTAATGTTTGC
This sequence comes from Danio aesculapii, assembly GCF_903798145.1. NCBI lineage: Eukaryota > Metazoa > Chordata > Actinopteri > Cypriniformes > Danionidae > Danio > Danio aesculapii. Next base: position 45,209,319 of record NC_079444.1, read on the forward strand.
TCAGCGCTAAGATTTCATTAATTAGACAAGTCATTGTGCTTACCTGATTATATACAGTGCTCAGCATAAATGAGCACACCTCATTTTCATTCATTTTCTTTTCGGCTTAGTCCCTTTATTAATCTGGGGTCACCACAGCGTAATGAACCGCCAACTTATCCAGCATATGTTTTACGTAGCAGATGCCCTTCCAGCTGCAACCCATCACTGGGAAATACCCATACACACACATACACTATTGACAATTTAGCCTACCCAATTTCCCTATAGCGCATGTGTTTGGACTGTGGGAACATGCAAACTCCACACAGAAACACCAACTGACTCAGCCGAGGCTCGAACCAGCAACCTTCTTGCTGCGAGGCGACAGCACTACCTACTGCGCCACCTCGTCGCCTCACACCTCATTTTGAAAACAATTATTTATATGCATTTCTCAGTGAATATAGACAATATATTTTGGTGCATTTGATTTATTAAAGAAATAGAAAGAAAATACATGTAAATTCATGTGAAATATTGAAAAAAAACTCTCTCTCTCTCTATTCATTCAGTTAGGATGCTGAGTATTTAGATTTATTCATTTAGCAACAATTAATTAATGAATAGCTTTATTTTAGCTGATAAAATCAGCAGCAATCCTTTAATATGTGCTGCACTTTTAAATACAAGAGCACTGTGTGTACCTGGACTAGTGGAGTGTGTGTATTCATCCCTGAAATATGAAACAGCATCATTAAACTCTTATGACTGATGTTTCACTGTTTAGAATAACAGCTCGTAAGTGCCGGATCTTTAATCTTCATTATTTGTAGACTTTTGCCCACAGATACCTGCCTCTACTCTTTCTGTGTGTGTGTGTGTGTGTGTGTGTGTGTGTGTGTGTGTGTGTGGGTTGTAACCTCTAGGTGTCACTGCACTTTTGTCATTAAGGACAATGCTTGAAATGATGGTGTGTTTTAGATGGTGTGTTTTTGAAATAAGACCAAAGATGTGTAACACTACTGTGTGTGTGTTGAAAAACACACATGTGAATGCCTGAAGCCGTGCCGCTTTCTCCTTTACTGAAAACAAATGCTTTCTTACTGAGAGTTTGGGTCTTGTTTCTTCTTGTTTCAGATATCTCTAAAATCAAGGAGCATCTCTTGACAAGCACAAGATATAGTCATGTTCTCAGATATAATGAGACAACATTAAGTGAGTTTCTCCTTAAAACAAGCAAAATAATCTCGCTTCTGATTTGAAGCTGAGCTGCACAATAGTTTCAACATCACAATATGCAAATCTGCAATAATAACATCAATGCCAAGATGGGATTATAAATAACCAAGAACCTTCATTCAGAACACATGATTGTAAAAACTGCAAAGTTTAACTCTAATTTCATTCATTCATTCATTTTCTTTTCGGCTTTAGTCCCTTTATTAATCAGGGGTCACCACAGCGGAATGAACCACCAACTTATCCAGCATATGTTTATGTAGCGGATGCCCTTCCAGCTGCAACCCATCACTGAGAAACATCCATTCACACTCATACACTATGGACAATTTAGCCTACACAATTTCCCTATAGCATGTGTTTGGACTGTGGGGGAAACCGGAGCACCCAGAGGAATCCCACGCCAACATGGGGAGAACATGCAAACTCCACACAGAAACACACACTGACCCAGCCAGGACTCAAACCAGTGACCTTCTTACTGTGAGGCCACAGTGCAACACTAAGTGTTATCGCATCATTTAGTTCGCGCAAGTTTGTTATTTCAGATGGAGGTGTGTGGCGTTACGCACCCATTCAGATGCACCCAGTTGAATGCTGCGAGTGTACCGGGAGTCACGTAACAAGAACTGACCAATCAGCTTCAGCTTATATGAAACATACACATTTCAGTAGACTAATCATCTCAGACGAACACAGAACACCCAAACACTGCAGAGCTTTGTCATTTTCCCCATGAATAACACTTGTATCAGAGTGACAGCAGTGTTTTGTCAGCTTGTCATCCTCTGAGGAAACGTTGACGGTCCGCCCACCCCTCAAACCCCGGTTCACAGTAAAATGATCAAGCGTTGACCAGTCGGCGATGATAAAAAAGCTTTGGGACCACTGCACTATAACACACTATTAAACACACTATTAGAGTCTTGATTAATACATTCACAAACTACACATTTAGAAAGATTCATCTTAGTATTATTGGCAGAGATAAACGCACACACAGTTGAAGTCAGAATTATTAAACCCCCGCTTTGAATCTTTTTTCTCTTTCAATTATTTCCCAAATGTTGAAGAGATTCAGGAATTTCTCACAGTATTTCCTCTAATATTTGTTCTTCTGGAGAAAGTCTTATTTGTTTTATTTCGGCTAGAATAAAAGCAGTTTTTATAGTTTTAAAGCCATTTTAAGGTCAATATTATTAGCCCCCTTCAGCAATATTAGTGTTGGATTGTCTCCAGAACAAACCACTGTTATACAATGACTTGCCTAATTACCCTAACTGACCCAGTCAGGGCTCGAACCAGCAACCTTCTTGCTGTGAAGCCACAGTGCAACACCACTGAGCCATTCCACTTTCATTCCACTATAGCGACTAATGTAATGAATGAAATATATATATATATATGTATAGTTTTTTCCAATATCTAGTTTGAAATAGGTTTATTTAGCTTGTTTTAAGGTAAAACTCTCTTCATTTTGACTCATTTCTGAAATCTTTGCTTGTCTAGAAAATGCTTCTTGATTTCAGAGTTTGTAGATATTTGGTTGAGAAACTAGTTACAAACTCTCAGAACAGTATTTGCCAGCAGTGTTCCCTCTTAATCTGTTCTTCCTTCATCTCTCTCTCTCTCTCTCTCTCTCTCTCTCTCTCTCTCTCTCTCTCTCTCTGCGTCTTACATTTGTGTGAAGGTAAGATTCTCTCTGTTTTCTCCCTCAGTTCTTTCCTTCTTCTCTGCACGGGTTAATAAAGTCAGGAGTATCTTGTGTGTGTGTGTGTGTGTGTGGGTGTGTGTTGCTGCTGGCTTCATTTTATCTCAGTTTATTTTAGTGATGCAAAGTATTCAGTGTTTTATAAACATGATCTAAAATAACGTAGCTTTTAGATCTACTGAAGCTGAATCCTGAATGAGTGAACATGCTGTGTGTGTGTGTGGTGTGTGTGTGTGTGTGTGTGTGTGTGTGTGTGTGTGTGTGTGTGTGTTAATCCTCTGCTGTGGGACAGTGAGTGAGGGATGAGTGTGTTCAGTGTGTGTGATCATCAGCTGTGTGATGTTGTGCCGCTGCTGTTCTGATGTTTGCTCTGTCTCTCTCTCCGTCTGCAGCAGCCAAGAGTCTGCTCAACAAGAAGACTGAAGTCAAGGTACAGTACAGCTCTCGCTCTCTCTACAGCTCTCTCTCTTTGTCTCTCTTTTTCTCTGTGTATCTCTCTTAAATATTCCCCAAATAATGTTGAACAGATTGAGGAATTTCTCACAGTATTTCCTCTAATATTTGTTCTTCTGGAGAAAGTCTTATTTGTTTTATTTCAGCTAGAATAAAAGCAGTTTTAATAGTTATAAACCCATTTTAAGGTCAATATTATTAGCCCCCTTCAGCAATATTAGTTTTGGATTGTCTCCAGAATAAACCACTGTTATACAATGACTTGCCTAATTACCATAACTTTACCCTAATTAACCTAGTTAAGCCTTTAAATGTCTATTATCTAGTCTAATATTATTTACTGTCATCAAGACAAAGAGAAAATAAATCAGTTATTAGAAATGAACTACAGGAAATAAATGGTTAAAGGAGGGACAAACACTTAATAAACCCAAAGATTCACATACTTTTTTATTCTAGCCAAAATAAAACAAATAAGGCTTTCTTCAGAAGAAAAAATATTAGAGGAAATACTGTGAAAAATTCCTGAATCAACATCATTTGGGGGAAATATTTGAAAATAATTTACAGTAGGGCGAATAATTCTGACTCCTACTCTATATATAGATAGTTTTAGGTCTGTTTGCAACCTTAAAGGGCACCTGTGATGAAAATCATCTTTAGTGCGCTGTTTGGACAGAGCTGTGTGTAGTATAGTGTGTCCACAGTTATATTGGGCTGATATAAACACAGTAAGCCTCTTTTTTTTTTTTTTTTTTTTTTCTGACGTTAAAATAAGATCCAAATCCCTCCCATTTTGAGGCCCACTGCAATGTAATGTAGGAGTGCGGTTTCCCCGCCCACTGAATTTACCTATTAACCTGTCTTCATAGTAACGCCTATATTCATATCAACAAGACAGGACGTGCACAAAGCAACCGGGAATAAAAGATCTGTTCAGCTCTCTGTGATCATCAATCATCATCAAATGTGAGATCAAGAATGAGTTTCACAAGTTTAAAACATTTCTAAAACAGTGTGTGTTTGTACTGAATTACAGCGATTCAGCACAGCCGCATGTCAGTACAGTTATAAAAGAAGACGCTTCAATCGCGATCTGTAGACGTTAAATCAGGTTTATTTTGTACATTAACATGGCACAGGGATCCATACAGCAGTGGTGTCCTGTCACATTCATGTGCAAAACAGTACAAAGTTAAACGCGCGCGCTGTGTGTGTGAACTTGGTTACAACATTGTGTGTGGCTCATCATTGCAGAAAGGCTTGAATTAACTCCACCACAAATACATCAAATAATCACTGGCAAAGCTCTTACTGTAGGTATTTTTCACAAACGTTACGTGAGATCTGCTTCAAAATGACCACAGAGGTCTGTCACACAAAAAATATGGAGATTGAGGCCCACTCTGACCGGCACGGTGGGTGGGGAGAAACAGCAGTAAAGGTACAGGCAACAAAAACAGCTGCAGTGTGTTCAGAGCAGACAATTCTGATGTTCTGATGCTGCGTTCACACCTGATGCAGAAGAAGCGTCAAGCGTGAGGAATTGACATGTTAAGTCAATGCAAAGACGTGAATAGACATCCTGCGGCGTGATACGCACGAATGAGGTGGTGCAATTCCCTGGCGCAAGTTGAGCATTTTGCGCGATTGAAGGGCTAACCTACCTGCCAACATTTGTCTCCAGAAATCCGGGAGACTGGGGGGAGGGTCGGGGCGTATAGGCGGATGTATGGATGTATGACGGATGTATGTAAACACCCCCCTTTTTACATGTTTTTTTTTTTATTACAAAACCGGAAATGGGTATGAAATACAGGAGACTCCCGTGAAAAACGAGAGTGTTGGCAGGTATGTAACGCCTGGTTTGCGCGAATTGCTCGAGTTCGAAAATCTGAATTTCAGTGGACATTTGCGCCACGTTAACCAATCAGAAGCTTTTCTTGTAGGGGCGTGCTTATGATGTAGCGCCTGTTGTTGGTGTACCAGAGGGAAATCCTCCAGCCGACACCGACAACAGTTCATCAAACTGGGCTCAGCTCAGTTGGAAACACCGCTGAAAGCCTCCATCATCCAGGTCCAGTTTCTGGAGGAGTTTGAGCTCACAGTGCTGGTGCACCTCTGGATGGATCTAGTGGGCTCAGACACGGCTCCATACAAATCGACACTGTTTTCCAGCCTTCATAAAGCACATAAACACAGCTAATCTCTCCGTAAAATCCATGAAGCCCTGGCCATTACGTGAATCCATGTCTGTTGTTCAGTGAATGTGACGCGCGAATGAAGCGAGTGAATTGAATATGGCCGATCAGACACATAATTATTTTGCTTTTATTCAACAAATGCACAGCACCAACTTCTCCCCTGGAAAAGACTGGATGGTCAGTTGTAACCCAATCCCAAGGTTTTACAGCACAAAGGAATGTGGTCAGAACTGGACTCAGAGAAAACTTCTATAAGCTCCGGGTCTAAGACTGATGTTTCACTGTAAACTTTCATTCCCTCTTTATGTGTAATCAGGTGTTTTGCAACGTTTCCCTTGCTCCTGTGTTAATATTATGGTTTAAATACTTCTGCAAACAATGTTTAACTCTACCGCAGCTAAAGAAGCTCATAGATAGTTCATGTTTGGTGTTCTTGCAAAGCTAATTTGGTGTACTGAACGATTGTTTACATTTCATGTTAATACATTAACACATATGTGTAACACATTAACATTTTAAGAAACTTGTACATTTCTGCCTCTGTTTACATCAAAATACCTATGCAAGTCACTACACTTCTGAACAAAGGACTATAAAACATGCCTCAGGGAAGTTTAACTTCGGATTGGTCAACTTGACCCTGGAGGGTGGGTATAAACCATCCTTATAAAAGCTTGTGCCTAAGGCCTCCTCCCTGAGAAACAGAGAAACCCCTAAGAGCTAGAAACCCCCGGAAACAAGAAGCCTGAGGCCAGAGAAGAACACCAAAGCTAGAAGGCCCAGGCCAAAGAAAGACTTGAACCCAGAGGACTCCAGGGAGCAGGCGGGGACCCAAACAAAATGGGTTAATGGCACAGCTCAGACACTCTCATATCGATAAACCTTTTTCGAGTCTAATTAAGTTTAGTGTGCCGCAAAACCATAGTCAACCACTGCTAGCCTTTTGCTGCTTTCAAAACTTGAAATGACCAACTCCACACCCACTCAAGCCTCGCGAGGACAAGTGAAGTTTAATTTTAAACTAATTTCGAGAGGAGCATGTGCTCATGATTGACCCAGCTGGTTTACCTTAGCTAATCATGATCCTCCAATCAAAGGATCCCAAGTCACTATATAAATCCTCATTTCCTCTCTACAACTATCTTCGTCTGGAAGAAACCCCCCTCCTCTCCTTCTTCCACCTTTAATCCAGAATGGGCGGCACGGTGGCCCAGTGACTACTGTTGCCGCACAGCAAGAATACCAATGACGTTGGGTCTTCGCTGGGCCATCTGGTATTTCTGTGCGGAGTTTGCATGTTCTCCCCGTGTCCGCGTGGGTTTCCCCCGGGTTCCCCGGTTTCCTCCCACCATCAAAGGGGGGAACCCTGGGCCCGAGGATCCCTTGAGCTCAGGGCTCTCTCCCAGGACACCACGCCAAACAAGCCATGTATAAATCGTGAGCTAAGTGTGAACTCTTGAAAGGAACTGAACACCAGCCAACCACATGCTCGACAGAGGGAGTTCTTCACATGACTCAAGGAACGCAAGTAACACTTCCAGATTAGCACTGAACTGGCGTATGCAACCCTAAAGAGACCATAGAAGGGTTAAATTGATTATTTGTGGTTCTTACAAAATCTGAGGCTTTCAAACTCAAACTCACTTGTATGAGTGTGTGTTTGTGTCAGGTGTTGGTTTCTGTTAGATTAGTCAATAAAGTGTCATATTGTATAAAGAACAGTGCCTGTGCATATTTATGAATCTTATGTCTTAAACTTCGATCCTGCTACCCTGCTTATACAGAAATGGGTTTTTATTTTGATAGCAATAGCTGTAATTAAAGTCAACTGTCCGTTTGAACGATCGCTGGATGGATGATTCGTTTGTTCGGATTTAAATAGTCGATTCTTTTGAAGCCCCGTTCAAATTAACCGTCGATTCCCTTTGAGCTAATTCGTTAAAATGTTCACGTGTTTATTTACTCGCGAATAGCAGGTTTTATCCGCACGTTCTGCTTCTGGTGTGAACACAGCTTGAAAGGGATAGTAAATAATCTGATGGGTGTTTTGAGCTGAATCTTTACAGACACATTCTGGAGACACAAAAGACTCATCTTTATGTTGGCAGCTCGCTCTCTGCAGCTCTCACATGGTCGCCCACTGAAGCTAAGCAGGGCTGCGCCCGGTCAGTACCTGGATGGGAGACCACATGGGAAAGCTAGGTTGCTGCTGGAAGTGGTTAGTGAGGCCAGCAGGGGGCGCCCAACCTGCGGTCTGTGTGGGTCCTAATGCCCCAGTATAGTGAAGGGGACTCTATACTGTCAGTGAGTGCCGTCTTTCGGATGGGACGTTAACCTGAGGTACTGACTCTTTGTGGTCATTAAAATCCCAGGATGTCCTTTGAAAAGAGTAGGGGTTTAACCCTGGCATCCTGGCCAAATCTGCCCACTGGCCCCTGTCAGTCATGGCCTCCTAACCATCCCCATATCATAATTGGCTTCATCACTCTGTCTCCTCTCCACCAATCAGCTGGTGTGCGGTCTGGCGCAAAATGGCTGCCGTCACATCATCCTGGTGGATGGTGCACACTGGTGGTGGATGAGGAGATTCTCCCCTATGTGTAAAGTGCTTTAAGTGTCCAGAAAAGCGCTGTATTAATGTAAGAATTATTATTATTATTAATGTGTTAGTTACTTACTGTATAGGTTACTTTTTATTGTATGTTTCAGTTGACAGTCCACTATGCTGTCCAAAGTTTTTTTGAATCTGAATATTTTACTTAGAGTACATGTCCTTATGTGTTTCAAATGATGAATCCACTAGAGGGCGCTGTCGACAGTTTTTGAAAATCTGAAAAAAGTTACCTAGGTTACATTTTGTTGTACATTTTAAGTTGTATTTATTTTATGTTTTGCAAAGGACAATGAGAATTATTTATATATTTGTTAATATTAGTTTATTATTAGTGTCCCTGGAAATATCATTTTATGTGATGAGGATGTTAATATTGCCCCCTAGTGTTCATTTTACCTAAGCATATGCTGATACACAGAGCTGGGTAGTAATGGGTTACTTCTAATAATTTGCCATGAGGACAGTACATAATATTTTTTTTTTGCAATTTAAAGGCTTAGCTGGGTTAATTAGGCAAGTTAGGGTATTGGGCAAGTCATTGTATAACGATGGCTTGTTTAGGTTTAATATTGCTAAAGGGGGCTAATATATTGACCTTATAATGGTTTTAAAAAACAATTAAAACTGCTTTTATTCTAGCTGAAATAAAACAAATAAGTCTTTCTCCAGAAGAATGCTGTGAAAAATTCCTGAATCTGTTCAACATCACTTGGGAAATAGAATAAAATTCACAGGAGGGCAAATAATCCTGTCTCCGACTGTACAGATTCATGTATGTACATAATGCTCATATTTAGGGGTGTTTTCACTTTTGCACGCAGGATTTGCTGGAACGCCGGGTTATCTTTCTCCAGAGGTGCTCCGGAAAGAAGCGTATGGGAAACCGTGGACATCTGGGCTTGTGGTGAGTTGTGTGTTCGTTGTCTGATGTGGAGAGATTTTCTCTGTTCTTCTGCATCTTCTCTATTTTTCACACTTTCATTACTCATATATCAGTAGGGAGAATGTGGCTACAATTCTGACTTATTCAACCAAATGATTCATTAGAATCAGTGAACGAGAGTCATTCTCAACATAGACTATTTATACTATATATGCTCATATACAGTTGTTACTCTCTATATACAGGGAGATCAAAACAGGGCACTGTGGTCATTGCGTCTTATTTCGTCTGCTAACAGGGGGAGCCCAGGGCTCAAGGACCTTTTGGGCTCAAGGCTCTCTCCCGGACAGCATGCCAAACTTGCTTATAATCAATCATCAGCTAAGTGTGAACTCTTGAAACTTGGCAGACATCCGCAAGGTGTTAACCAATCAGGAGCTTGCTCTAGTAATTATGTAATGTGTTTTCCCAAACTATTTAAGCATTTTATAGCGAGATGCTAATGGTCTAATCCGATTCAATGATTTATGCTAAGCTAAGCTAAAAGTGTTCCTGCCAGTCCCAGAGATCGGATGAATGGATTCAAACCTGACTGTTTCACCCTTGGTGACTTGTAAAATGAGCCTATTTACAACAAAACATAGGAAAGAAGTTCATTCATTCATTCGTCCTTTGGCTTAGTCTCGATTTCGCCACAGCAGAATGAACCACCAACTATTCCAACATATGTTTTACGCAGTGAATGCCCTTCCAGCTGCAACCCACTACTGGGAAACACCCATACACACTCATTCTCACACACACACTCATACACTACGGCCAGTTTAGTTGAGCAGTTCCCCTATAGAACATGTGTTTGGACTGTGGGGGAAACCGGAGCACCCGGAGGAAACCTACACCAACACGGGGAGAACATGCACACTCCACACAGAAACACACACTGACCCAGCTGAGGCTCGAACCAGTGACCTTCTTGCTGGGAGGCCACAGTGCTAACCACTGAGCCACCGTCAACTGAAGTTCATTCCTATGAAATTTTCAGTTTTGAGTGAACTGTCCCTTTAAGAACAACACTCTGTGAATTATCATATCATCATGGCTAGTGAAGTGTGTGTTTCTGGTTGTGTGTGTGTGTGTGCGTGTGTGTGTTTGCAGGAGTCATCCTCTACATCCTGCTGGTGGGATATCCTCCATTCTGGGATGAAGACCAGCACAAACTCTACAGCAGATCAAGGCTGGAGCGTATGACGTGAGTGTCCTCCTCAATCAGTTAAAGCAGCAGAACCGGGCCCATCCCAATCTGACCCGTCCGCTGTTTCCTGCAGTTTCCCTCCCCGGAGTGGGACACGGTCACTCCTGAAGCCAAAAACCTCATCAATCAGATGCTGACCATCAACCCGGTCAAGAGAATCACAGCGCAGGAGGCTCTCAAACACCCGTGGGTCTGCGTGAGTACACACAGATACACACACACACATACACACATACACATGCACACACACACACACACATACACGAGCACACACACATTCGCACACATATACACACACACACACGGACATACAGAAACACACACACATACACGTGCACATACACACACAAACACAGACACACATCATGTACTCACAAACACACACACATACACACATAAACACGTATGCACACACATACACACACCTGCCCACATATACACACACACACTCACACACACACATACACAGACTCACACACACACACACACACACACACAAACACATACACGAACACACACAAAAACACACGCACACACATGAACACATGCATACGCACTTACACAAACACACACACACACACACACACACACACACATGCACGCATATACACTCACAAAACACACGCACACTCACACTCACACATAAACAAAAACTTGCATACACACACACACACACACACATACACAGACTCACGTACACACACAAACACACACGCACACTCACACACACAAAACACAAACTCGCATACACACACACACACCACACACACACATACACAGACTCACGTACACACAAACACGCACACACATACACATACACGCATACGCACACACCACACACATAAAGACCGACTCACATGCACACAAACACATACATAAACCAAAGTACGCACACCTACACATATACATACACACTCACATGCACACACACAGAAATACACACACACAAGTACACACACACACACACTCACACAGACACAAGAAGCTCTACTGGAGTCATCATGAAACGAGTCACAATGCAAAAACTGTAATATGCTGGTGAAAAATATTAAATCCAATTATAATAAAGGAATAATATTACAGAATAATATCATATTATTGTCATTTATGATGAAAATCTAAAGAAGTTGAAATCATTTCCTGCTGTGAAGCTGGACGTTTCAACATTGACGTCAATAGGAATTAGCTCTGTTTTGGAGCCGACCCCAGTGGCCAGTCCATGAACTGCAGTTTCAGTCACTTCTATATTAACTTCATGAAGGAAAGCAGGAGGTTTCCGCTTGACCTTACTGTCGCTATGGCGATGCACTGGAGTTTGTAGCTCCGCCCTCTTCAGAAAAGAGCACAATCTCATTTGCATTTAAAGCGACAGTCACCAAAACGCCACAATTACGATCAAAGCCTGAAAGGGTCAGTTTCAGAGAGTTAGAGAACGTTATCTGTGTGCTATTCTCAGCTCAAACCCAAACACACACACACTAGACATCAGAGTCTTATTTTATCTTATAAGAAGGGTTATAATCACTCCTCCTCTTTAAAGCATGTGACGAACTGTGACTATCAGAATCGGTTGAGTGTAACTGTTGTGTGTTCTCCAGCAACGCTCCACCGTGGCGTCGATGATGCACAGACAGGAGACGGTCGAGTGTCTGAAGAAGTTCAACGCCAGACGGAAACTAAAGGTTTGTGCTGTTTATAGTAAACATAAACAAATCTCTTTAATTCTGCTCGTGATTCTCCTTTTCTGGTGTTCAGGGAGCCATACTGACCACCATGCTGGTGTCGCGCAACTTCTCCGGTAAGTTCACGCTTTTGTTTTGAGAAATCAAATGATTGCAGAATCACTGAAGAGCCCCAAATCATGATGCAGAATATAAAATATCATCATCATTACAATCATTCAATCATTACTGCATTAACACCAGCTGTAACTCTGACATATTAACGGATATACTGCAGTACTGTTTATTATGATTTCAGATTGTTTAATTATTATAAATTAATATTTTTTCTATAGTTTTATTTACTCTGTATTTTTCATTTGAGTTTTGTTTTATTTATTATTAGTTTTTTTATACATATAATATTTACATTTAATTCAGCTTTATTTTAATTACCTGACACAAGTTTTTTGTTGGTATAATTTTAGCAAATTACTCTTTAAAGAAATAGTTTGTGCAAATAATAATTATTTATATCCTTTTATACATTGATTTTTTTTTATGTTGTACTATGTCTTTAAATATTAAACTGCAGCATACAAAAACATGAGTTAGCTTTATTTTATTTTATTTTATTATACATGCAATTTATTTATTTATTTTGGTTTCTAATACAATGCTTTTGTTTCATTATTTTATGTTTCATACAATGCATTTTATTTTATTTTATTTTATTTTATTTTATTTTATTTTATTTTATTTTATTTTATTTTTATTTTATTTTATTTTATTTATTTTATTTTACATGCGATGCAATTTATTTATTTATTCACATTACATACAATGCATTTTATTTTATTTTTTATTTTGTTTCACATGCAGTTAATTTATTTATGTTATATTTTTATACAATGCATTTTATTTTATTTTATTTTATTCTATATTAAAATGAATTTTATTTTGTTTTATTTTTATATACGTACAATGCATTTATTATTTTATATTACGTACAATGCATTTTATTTTTATTATTTTTATTTTTATTTCACATGCAGTTAATTCATTTATTTATGTTATATTTTTATTTAATGCATTTTATTTTATTTTAATTTATAATATTATTATTATTTATTTTTTTGATTTTACAATTGAATGGTGACAAACAACTCATTATTAAAAACTGCTAAAAATAACCAAAAAAATGACCCAGGCAACTTGTGCAATGCATTCCAGGTATTAATAAATACTAACAACAGCTTTTTTGTTGGTTAAAATACAGTTTCATACAGGTTTTATACATTTGAATATATATGGCACATCAAATGAGCTCCTCTTGTGTTGCTTTCTACTTTAATAATCAACATTATTATATTAGTAGTAGTAATTGCTTTAAGATGACTAAACATTATATTGTGTAAAAGATCAGGAATGACGTGAGGTTGAGCATACAATGAAAGAGTTCTGCTTTTGGGGTGAACTTTGTATTTAAATGATCTTAAAGCTACGCATCTGAGCTATTAACAAATGCTGCTGTGTGTGTGTGTGTGATCTCTCTGGAAATAAAACAGTGTAAGTGCACAGGGATGATTGTGGTGTTTGTCAGGTTTTCTGGATGTTTGCGTCTGATCAGTGGCATTTATAATAACATGTGATTTATTTCTGCTGTAGTGAAACATCTGCACACACACACACACACACCACACACCACACAACACACACACACACGCACACACAAACTAACACATGCACACAAACTCACAACATATTATGCATGCATCCCACTACATACACTTATGCATGCTACACACACACACACATCATGCACATTTGCGCATTCACACACACAGTTGTGCATGTATCACACACACTAACACACACACACATGCATGCATCAATCAAAGACAGGCACACACAGGCACACACACACACACAGACAGTGGAGCAGCAGGCTGGTGGGCGATCAGCAGTGTTCCTGTCTGGTTCTGTCTGTCTCTGTTAGTTTGTAATGTTTTGTAGATTTTAAGGTTTTTTTCAAATTTTTGGTTTAATTTTTAATTTTAAATTTGCAAAAAAGAAGAGAAAAAAAGAGCAAATTGTTAATTTTTGTTGTAGGAAAAGCCAAAAATATCAATTTACATGAGCAGAACAGAAAGCGCGAGGGGGAGTTTGTGGAGGTCTGGTGTGAGTTTCAGGAGTTTCATTAAAGAGAGGATGGATTTAGATTATGTGTTTTATAGTAATGTTAAGAGTTTAATGTGTGTATTCAGGAAGATGTGTTGTGCTCTGATAAAGATGGAGAACTAATATTACTAAACGGCTTGAGTAAGGCTTGTACATTTGATAATTGTGTTTTTATATGATTTATTCATTAATTTTAGTGAACTTTACAAATGCTCATAATATACACTATTTTATATTATTTATTTATTATTTATTTATTTATTTATTTATTTATTTATTTATTTATTTATTTATTTTCTTCTTAATTTCTTATTTGTTTTCTTTATTATTCTTTATTATTTATTTTTTTTCTTTCTTTTTTTTCTTAATTTTTTCTTTCTTTCTTTTTTCTCTTTTTAATCATTTATTTATAATTTTAATTAATAATTTTTTTATTTCTTTAATGTTTCTTTAATTATTAATTTTCAAATTTTATTTATATTATTATTAAAAAAATCTTCATTTATTTTTTTCAATATTGTTTCTTTATTATTATTTCTTTATTATTTTTTTATTAATTAATTAATTTATTTTTATTTTTTCTTTATTTATTATTTATTTATTTTAAATGTTAATTATTTATTTTTTCTTTCTTCATTTTTTTCTTTATTTATTTCTTCTTTATTGTTTCTTTATTATTTATTTTTATTATTTTTTTAATTAATTAATTAATTTATTTATATATTTTTTTTTATTTACTTTTTCTTTATTGTTTCTTTATTATTTAATTATTTGTTTGTTTATTTTTAGATTTTTTTTTTCAATAAAAATTTTTTCTGATCTGGTTAAACTGCTTATATGTGCTGATCAAATTAATGTAATTGTATATTGGAATAAGTTTCTCATCACTATATACTTTTTGCAACTGTCTTCATATTTTCTTGGTATGATTTATGACGAATATATTTTTTAAATTAAAACATAAAGCTGTAAACTATACTGAAATGAGTAAATTGCAGCATAAAAGAGTGTGCAGTTGTTTATTTTATTTTATTTTTTTAGATACAGCACATTTTATTTTATTTGACGTGCAATGCGTTTTATTTTATTATTAGATTTGTATTTATTTAATTTTATTTATTCATTTGTTTAATTTAATGACATATTTTTATTTTATTTTTTGCATAAAATGCTATTTAAGTAATTCTAACTGATTACTAGTAAAACCAACACCTCCGCTATATAGGGTTAGGATAATAAATAATAATCTAATCAAAAAGGCACACATTAACTGTCTATGAGGGTTTTTAATGAAAATGTGTGTGTGTGTGTGTGTGTGTGTGTGTGTGTGTACCTGCAGCACATTTTGAAGGGTGTATTTTTCTGTATTTTTCTGTTGCTGAAAAGTGCTGTTTTATTAACATGCATTAGTCTATGGTGAGTCCATTTAATGCATTTATTTGCGTAATTAATTAGTGTGTTGGGTCATAATCAGTATGCGGATCTTGACTCATTCTTGTGTTCATAATTCAGACTCTGTTGTTTGTACTTTGTTTGTTCCACTACAGTAAATAAAGCACACAGTGTACAGTAGATCAACCAAAGATTGCAGATTAACCTGTCTGTCTTTATAATCCATCCCTTTAATGAGAGACCTGTGTGTATGTTCACTGTCCACGCAGTGAATCAGTAATGTGTGTGTGTGTGTGTGTGTGAGTGTGTGTTTGAAGAGAGAACGACTCCTGAGTCAACAAAACAAGTCTTGTCTTTATTTCAGACTGACAGGTGAATCTTCATGATCTGATGACCACTGTAATCCTCTCTGACTGCAGCTAATAATCTCATCTGTCCTCTTTTTCTCAGTGTCTCTGCAGTGCTTCTCAACCATGCACAAACTCAAGATATAATGCAAAGAGTCACTCGATTCACTTTTGCATGAGAGAATGAGCACAGATTATTTCTCTGCTGAAGGCTGGGAGATAGTTGCAGAAATGTGATGAATTTAATTACATGTCGAAGGGAATCTCCGCATGTGCAGCAAATCATTCATAATCCATAGAGAGTTTACACTGAGAAACTGCTGTGTGCAAATTCAAAATGATTCGACTCACAGTGAGATTTGATTCAGTTTGATTCCACTGATGCTCAGATGTATAACAGATGAAGTATTGAGTTTAATCTGTGTTTACTGTAATTGTGTGTAAAATACAGTAAACACTAGCCTAGAGCTTCATCTGATGTTTAAAGTATCACAAACTAAACTAGAATAGCAATTAATAAATCTATGAGAATCAATGCAGAATCGATTCCTTAAGCCGTTTCTCGAAGCAAAAGAATTTCTATCATGATATACCACGAGGATTTTTTTTGATTATTAGAAAAATGTTCATCAATTTCAGAGTGTTTTCAAAGCCTACACTCAAACAAATATTATTTCTGATTGTTTAATTATTTAAAATGAGCTGAAACAACCAAATTCTGGAGCGATTTTTGGGAACAACTTAATTGTGTTATGTTCAATCCACTTAATCGTTAATAGTTAACTATTAGCAAATTTAGGTGGATTGAACATAAAACAGGGCGATGCAGTGGCGCAGTAGGTAGTGCTGTCGCCTCATAGCAAGAATGTCGCTGGTTCGAGCCTTGACTGGGTCAGTTGACTTTCTGTGGCTTTCGTGTGGGTTTCCTCCGGGTGCTCCGGTTTCCCCCACTGTCCAAAGACATGCGGTACAGGTGAATTGGGTAGGCTAAATTGTCCGTAGTGTGTGTGTGTGTATGTTTCCCAGAAATGGGTTGCAGCTGGAAGGGCATCCACTGCATAAAAACGAGGTGGATAAGTTGGCAGTTCATTCTGCTGTGGCGACCCCGGATTAGTAAGGGACTAAGCTGAAAAGAAAATGAATGAATGAATGAATGAATGAACATAAAACAATTGAGTTGTCCCAAATCCCCTTCAAGAATTGTATTGATTCACACTGAAAAATGATTCATTGGATTTACTAATTTAATTTAATTTAATTTTGTTTATGGTAAATAGTTACAACAATTGATATGTGGCTGAATATAACCGAACAAATTAAGTTGAACAGTTACTACATTTAGTTTGTTTGGTTAAAAGTGCAGTGTGTAAGTTGACACCCTGAAGTTGAACTGGTTATTGGGACTCCTGATCAACAACATACGCAAGGGCAGGTTGCCAGATTGATGTGAGTGAGCCTGAATGTCGAGCCTAAAGGCTGATTTGAATCGTGTTCTAAATAAAAGCAACGGCACAACGATAGAGGGAATCCATCCTAAAAGGAGTTTGTGTCCTAACCTGAAATTAATATTTTAGAAACGACTTCTGTTTCTCTCAGCTTGTTATTTCACAGCAGGATAAACTGACAATGATCAGCTCAGGTGCAGCTCATGTGCTTTATTCAGTGTTAAATACTTATAATGTGAGTTTGAATGCCATTTTACATCACATTTAATTGCCATACTAACTGAAAGCAGCAGCAGATAGTTCAGCTCAGATCTGGAAAATAAAATAATGTGTATTATTTATTACATTACAAACCTTAACATTTGGCTGGAGTGCAGTGAGTGCACTATTCTGTGCATCTGATTGGCTGTATTTACATTTCTGTCGTGTTTCGTCTGGCAAAAACAGCCTAATTGCTCATCACTGGCGTAATCTCATCATGTCGCGTGTTGTTACAATGTGACCTGCTCACCTAATGTTACAACTCGTAATATTAATATTATTGCTGATTAATAACCTCATGTGGAACTCTGAATCTGCGTCTTATTTCAGAGTCTGCTACTGTCCACCAGAGGTCGCATTCCCGTCATGGACGCATGCTTAGGAGAGCCTTCATGGCTAAATGAATGAAATCACGCTGTTCATCTGGCAACCCGGGGTGCTGGAATATAATTGGCTAAACTGACATTGACCGAGTTTAATGACCAAAACAGAGACAGCAGTTCCTGCATGTAACGCCATGTTGAAAGCAGAACATCTGACTTCAGCTGGTTCCTCAGATAAACAAGAAAGTTCACTGAGCATGTTTCTGAATATCATGCACACATATGTGGTGTTTTATTGATGCAGAAGAGTCAGAAACTGACATAGCAGCACCTTTAACTTCAGCCCATATCATCCACTTACCATAAACAAAACTAAATATATTAGTGAATCGAATGATCATTTTTCAGTGCAGCTCATTTTAGATAAGCAGCTCAAATTATGTTCAGAGTGTATGTTCCTGTGGGTGTGTGATGTTGTGTTAGCGTACGCTGGTTTAGCTGTAGTGTGTTCAGTGTGGTTCAGAAGCGCTGTTGTGTAGCTATGCACATATGTGTGTGTGTGTGTCCTGGCAGTGGGCAGGCAAACCACGGCTCCCTCCACCATCTCTGCAGCCACTGGGTCTTGTGGAACAGGTAGCCTCGTCCTCACGTCTCCATCCATCTGTATGTCCTCTCATCTTTCTCTCCATCCATCTGTTCATTAGTGATGGAAAGTTCTGATCTTACAGACGGTTCGTTTCAATGAACCGGTTCAAAAAACTGGATCACTGGTTGTTGTACACTAAAACGAAATAAGACACTCTCAGAAATAAAAGCTACGCGAGCCGTCACTGGGGGTGGTACCACTTATCAAAAGGTACACATTGATATCTAAAAGCTCCATATTAATACCTCGAGGGTACATATTAGTACCTAAAAGTACAAAGGTCTTCCTCTAAAATGTTTAGGTACTAATATATACTTTTGAGGGTACAATATGGACCCTTTAAGTTCAAATTTGTACCACCCCAGTGACGGACAAATCAACAATATACAGTCACCAATCATTAGCCAATCATCATACAGTCAAAAACATCATAAAGCAACTGAAATAGTAAGGAATCATGCTTCATTTGGCTTGCAAAAACATAATTGTAAGAAACTTTTCAGATCAATAAACCAATTCCTGAGTTATGCAGTTACTAAGAAACAGTACCTGAAGAACCGGGAGGTCTCAGGCATGGAGATGTGAATCGTTTCAAATGATTCAGTTCGATTTGGTGAACTGGTTCGACTGATTCACTCAGAAGATAGATTGTCCGGCCTCCCATTCAAAAGTGGACAGCATATTTGATGACCCAGTATGCTACCCATCAGATTTTGCTTCCAGTGTAATTTTAATGTGGAGTAGTGTGATATGAGCTGTAATATCGCCCTAATGTACCTAATCCTCAACCTCAGAACCATTCAAATACAGTGTTGGTAGCATAAATCTGATGGGTAGGATATAATGTCAGGACACCTGTTAAAATGATTCCTTCACAATCGGCCATCACTACTGTTCATGCTGTTCAGTTCTCCATCCTCTCTCATCATGACTGATATTCAGCATGGAGAATGGAGCATGATAGGGAGCAGTGCTGAATGAACCATTAGACGCTCTCCTCTCTCTCGTCATCATCCCCTCTCCGTCTCTCTCTCTCCTCTCCTCTCTCGTCTCTCTCTCTCTCCCTCTCTCCTCGTCGCTCATCTCTCTCATCTCATCTCTCTCTCTCTCCTCCTGAGTGTGTTCAGTGTGGTCTTGATTTTAGGTTTTCTGCCTGCTGGTTTTTGCACGAGAGCTCTGCATGGAGATGCTGATGAGGCGACTGCATGCGACTCCTTTAATTCTGACTTTTAATAATGTTTTGACTTTCATCTGATTCCAGCGTCTGTGCAGCTTTTCAGTGATGATTTATGAAGATTATCAGGGCTTATTTGAGCTCCATGTCTGCTGTTAATTGCAAAACAATAGTTTATTTAGAGTTTTTAAGTGCCGGGCAAAGATTGTTTTGACATAATGTATGTGTTTGTAATTATATTTATTATGTACAGGCTCAGTATATTTGAGTTCACCCCTCCCTAATCTCTCTTTTATGTTCATTTATTTAATAGGAAGCTCTACATAATTATATCTGTGCATATACATTAGAATTAGTCAGTACTGAAGCCAAATCTGGAGCTCATCTAACAAAATAACTCACTCACAAAATAAAATAGCTAATAAAATAACTAGCACAGCCAAATTTATATGTTAGAGAAAAATATTAAACACAAATTTAAAAAAAAGATGAAAAATTGAGTTGAAATTTTGTAGGTTTTAAAGTTTTTTGCAATATTTTGCTTGAATTTAATTGTATTGTCATTCAATTTCTAAATATGTTTGGTGACTAAAATATAATTTTAATAAATGTATCTGTTTAATAAATCTGTTTTGTTTAAATGCACCAATATTGCCTATATTCACTGAGAAATGGAGGAAAATATTCATTTTATAAATGGGCTGTACTCAATTATTCTGAGCACTGTATAATGTGATAGACACACACACACACACACACACACACACACACACACATACCTACAAGCAAACTAAACTTCTATTTATTACCTAAAACTATACATGCAACTTGTTTTGTCACAGATAAAAGCAAAACAGAGAGATTAAAATGTAATAATTTAGATATTGAATGTATATATCATTTGTATCATATACATGTTTTATATCTGAGAACATGTTTATTTTCTATTTAGATATATTCATGCATGTGTGGTGTTATACATAATCACATGCACAGCGCACACACCATATTATGTATTATGTGTTTAGTTGTGATTAATGTTTGCTCAGCGCTAAGATTTCATTAATTAGACAAGTCATTGTGCTTACCTGATTATATACAGTGCTCAGCATAAATGAGCACACCTCATTTTCATTCATTTTCTTTCGGCTTAGTCCCTTTATTAATCTGGGGTCACCACAGCGTAATGACCGCCAACTTATCCAGCATATGTTTTACGTAGCAGATGCCCTTCCAGCTGCAACCCATCACTGGGAAATACCCATACACACACATACACTATTGACAATTTTAGCCTACCCAATTTCCCTATAGCGCATGTGTTTGGACTGTGGGAACATGCAAACTCCACACAGAAACACCAACTGACTCAGCCGAGGCTCGAACCAGCAACCTTCTTGCTGCGAGGCGACAGCACTACCTACTGCGCCACCTCGTCGCCTCACACCTCATTTTGAAAACAATTATTTATATGCATTTCTCAGTGAATATAGACAATATATTTTGGGTGCATTTGATTTATTAAAGAAATAGAAAGAAAATACATGTAAATTCATGTGAAATATTGAAAAAAAACTCTCTCTCTCTCTATTCATTCAGTTGGGATGCTGAGTATTTAGATTTATTCATTTAGCAACAATTAATTATGAGATAGCTTTATTTAGCTGATAAAATCAGCAGCAATCCTGTAATATGTGCTGCACTTTTAAATACAAGAGCACTGTGTGTACCTGGACTAGTGGAGTGTGTGTATTCATCCCTGAAATATGAAACAGCATCATTAAACTCTTATGACTGATGTTTCAACTGTTTAGAATAACAGCTCGTAGTGCCGGATCTTTATCTTCATTATTTGTAGACTTTGCCCACAGATACCTGCCTCTACTCTTTCTGTGTGTGTGTGTGTGTGTGTGTGTGTGTGTGTGTGTGTGTGTGGGTTGTAAACCTCTAGGTGTCACTGCACTTTTGTCATTAAGGACAATGCTTGAAATGATGGTGTGTTTTAGATGGTGTGTTTTTTGAAATAAGACCAAAGATGTGTAACACTACTGTGTGTGTGTTGAAAAAACACACATGTGAATGCCTGAAGCCGTGCCGCTTTCTCCTTTACTGAAAACAAATGGCTTCTTACTGAGAGTTTGGGTCTTGTTTCTTCTTGTTCAGATATCCTCTAAATCAAGGAGCATCTCTTGACAGCACAAGATATAGTCATGTTCTCAGATATAATGAGACAACATTAATTGAGTTTCTCCTTAAAAACAGCAAAATAATCTCGCTTCTGATTTGAAGCTGAGCTGCACATAGTTTTCAACATCACAATATGCAAATCTGCAATAATAACATCAATGCCAAGAGGGATTATAAATAACCAAGAACCTTCATTCAGAACACATGATTGTAAAACTGCAAAGTTTAACTCTAATTTCAATTCATTCATTCATTTCTTTTCGGCTTTAGTCCCTTTATTATCAGGGGTCACCACAGCGGAATGGAACCACCAACTTATCCAGCATATGTTTATGTAGCGGATGCCCTTCCAGCTGCAACCCATCACTGAGAAACATCCATTCACACTCATACACTATGGACAATTAGGCCTACACAATTTCCCTATAGCAGTGTTTTGGACTGTGGGGGAAACCGGAGCACCCAGAGGAATCCCACGCCAACATGGGGAGAACATGCAAACATCCACACAGAAACACACACTGACCCAGCCAGGACTCAAACCAGTGACCTTCTTACTGTGAGGCCACAGTGCAACACTAAGTGTTATCGCATCATTTAGTTCGCGCAAGTTTTTATTTCAGATGGAGGTGTGTAGGCGTTACGCACCCATTCAGATGCACCCAGTTGAATGCTGCGAGTGTACCGGGAGTCACGTAACAAGAACTGACCAATCAGCTTCAGCTTATATGAAACATACACATTTCAGTAGACTAATCATCTCAGACGAACACAGAACACCCAAACACTGCAGAGCTTTGTCATTTTCCCCATGAATAACACTTGTATCAGAGTGACAGCAGTGTTTTGTCAGCTTGTCATCCTCTGAGGAAACGTTGACGTCCGCCCACCCCTCAACCCCCGGTTCACAGTAAAATGATCAAGCGTTGACCAGTCGGCGATGATAAAAAAGCATTTGGGACCACTGCACTATAACAACACTATTAAACACACTATTAGAGTCTTGATTAATACAGTTCACAAACTACACATTTAGAAAGATTCATCTAGTATTATTGGCAGAGATAACGCACACACAGTTGAAGTCAGAATTATTAAACCCCCGCTTTGAATCTGTTTTCTCTTTCAATTATTTCCCAAATGTTGAGAGATTCAGGAATTTCTCACAGTATTTCCTCTAATATTTGTTCTTCTGGAGAAAGTCTTATTTGTTTTATTTCGGCTAGAATTAAAGCAGTTTTTATAGTTTTAAAGCCATTTTAAGGTCAATATTATTAGCCCCCTTCAGCAATATTAGTGTTGGAGTTGTCTCCAGAACAAACCACTGTTATACAATGACTTGCCTAATTACCCTAACTGACCCAGTCAGGGCTCGAACCAGCAACCTTCTTGCTGTGAAGCCACAGTGCAACACCACTGAGCCATTCCACTTTCATTCCACTATAGCGACTAATGTAATGAATGAAATATATATATATATATGTATAGTTTTTTTCCAATATCTAGTTTGAAATAGGTTTATTTAGCTTGGTTTTAAGGTAAACTCTCTTCATTTTGACGTCATTTCTGAAATCTTTGCTTGTCTAGAAAATGCTTCTTGATTTCAGAGTTTGTAGATATTTGGTTGAGAAACTAGTTACAAACTCTCAGAACAGTATTTGTCAGCAGTGTTCCCTCTTAATCTGTTCTTCCTTCATCTCTCTCTCTCTCTCTCTCTCTCTCTCTTTCTCTCTCTCTCTCTCTACGTCTTACATTTGTGTGAAGGTAAGATTCTCTCTGTTTTCTCCCTCAGTTCTTTCCTTCTTCTCTGCACGGGTTAATAAAGTCAGGAGTATCTTGTGTGTGTGTGTGTGTGTGTGGGTGTGTGTTGCTGCTGGCTTCATTTTATCTCAGTTTATTTTAGTGATGCAAAGTATTCAGTGTTTTATAAACATGATCTAAAATAACGTAGCTTTTAGATCTACTGAAGCTGAATCCTGAATGAGTGAACATGCTGTGTGTGTGTGTGTGTGTGTGTGTGTGTGTGTGTGTGTGTGTGTGTGTGTGTGTGTGTATATAGATGATGTGTGTGTGTGTGTTAATCCTCTGCTGTGGGACGGTGAGTGAGGGATGAGTGTGTTCAGTGTGTGTGATCGTCAGCTGTGTGATGTTGTGCCGCTGCTGTTCTGATGTTTGCTCTGTCTCTCTCTCCGTCTGCAGCAGCCAAGAGTCTGCTCAACAAGAAGACTGAAGTCAAGGTACAGTACAGCTCTCTCTCTCTCTACAGCTCTCTCTCTCTCTTTGCCTCTCTTTTTCTCTGTGTATCTCTCTTAAATATTTCCCAAATAATGTTGAACAGATTCAGGAATTTCTCACAGTATTTCCTCTAATATTGTTTCTTCTGGAGAAAGTCTTATTTGTTTTATTTCAGCTAGAATAAAAGCAGTTTTTAATAGTTTTAAAGCCATTTTAAGCTCAACATTATTATCCCCTTCAGCAATATTAGTGTTGGATTGTCTCCAGAATAAACCACTGTTATACAATGACTTGCCTAATTACCATAACTTTACCCTAATTACCCTAGTTAAGCCTTTAAATGTCTATTATCTAGTCTAATATTATTTACTGTCATCAAGACAAAGAGAAAATAAATCAGTTATTAGAAATTAACTACAGGAAATAAATGGTTAAAGGAGGGACAAACACTTAATAAACCCAAAGATTCACATACTTTTTTATTCTAGCCAAAATAAAACAAATAAGACTTTCTTCAGAAGAAAAAATATTAGAGGAAATACTGTGAAAAATTCCTAAATTTGGGGGAAATATATTGAAAATAATTCACAGTAGGACGAATAATTCTGACTCCTACTCTATATATTGATAGTTTTAGGTCTGTTTGCAACCTTAAAGGGCACCTGTGATGAAAATCATCTTTAGTGCGCTGTTTGGACAGAGCTGTGTGTAGTATAGTGTGTCCACAGTTATATTGGGCTGATATTAACACAGTAAGTCTCTTTTTTTTTATTTCCTGACGTTAAAATAAGATCCAAATCCCTCCCATTTTGAGGCCCACTGCAATGTAATGTAGGAGTGCGGTTTCCCCGCTCACTGAATTTACTTATTAACCTGTCTTCATAGTAACGCCTATATTCATATCAACAAGACAGGACGTGCACAAAGCAACCGGGAATAAAAGATCTGTTCAGCTCTCTGTGATCATCAATCATCATCAAATGTGAGATCAAGAATGAGTTTCACAAGTTTAAAACATTTCTAAAACAGTGCGTGTTTGTACTGAATTACAGCGATTCAGCACAGCCGCATGTCAGTACAGTTATAAAAGAAGACGCTTCAATCGCGATCTGTAGACGTTAAATCAGGTTTATTTTGTACATTAACATGGCACAGGGATCCATACAGCAGTGGTGCAGAAAGGCTTGAATTAACTCCACTCAAATACATCAAATAATCACTGGGAAAGCTCTTACTGTAGGTATTTCTCACAAACGTTACGTGAGATCTGCTTCAAAATGACCACAGAGGTCTGTCACACAAAAAATATGGAGATTGAGGCCCACTCTGACCGGCACGGTGGGTGGGGAGAAACAGCTTTAAAGGCACAGGCAACAAAAACAGCTGCAGTGTGTTCAGAGCAGAAAATTCTGATGTTCTGATGCTGCGTTCACACCAGATGCTGAAGAAGCGTCAAGCGTGAGGAATTGACATGTTAAGTCAATGCAAAGATGTGAATAGACATCCAGCGGCGTGATACGTGCGAATGAGGTGGTGCAATTCACTGGCGCAAGTTGAGCGTTTTGCGCGATTGAATGGCTTACATACCTGCCAACATTTGTCTCCAAAAATCCGGGAGACTGGGGGGAGGGTCGGGGCGTATAGACGGATGTATGGGGGGGGGGTTGTTTTTATATGTTTTTTGTTTTTTTTTTAAATTACAAAACCGGAAATGGGTATGAAATACAGGAGACTCCCGTGAAAAACGAGAGTGTTGGCAGGTATGTAACGCCTGATTTGCGCGAATTGCTCGAGTTCGAAAATCTGAATTTCAGTGGACATTTGCGCCACGTTAACCAATCAGAAGCTTTTCTTGTAGGGGCGTGCTTATGATGTAGCGCCTGTTGTTGGTGTACCAGAGGGAAATCCTCCAGCCGACACCGACAACAGTTCATCAAACTGGGCTCAGCTCAGTTGGAAACACCGCTGAAAGCCTCCATCATCCAGGTCCATTTTCTGGAGTTTATGAGCTCACAGTGCTGGTGCACCTCTGGATGGATCTAGTGGACTCAGACACGGCTCCAAATGAATCAACGCTGTTTTCCAGCCTTCATAAAGCACATAAACAGCAATCTCTCCGTAAAATCCATGAAGCCCTGCCCATTACGCGAATCCATGTCTGTTGTTCAGTGAATTTGACGCGCGAATAAAGCGAGTGTATTGAATATGGCCGATCAGACACATAATTATTTTGCTTTTATTCAACAAATGCACAGCACCAACTTCTCCCCTGGAAAAGACTGGATGGTCACAACACAAAGGAATGTGGTCAGAACTGGACTCAGAGAAAACTTCTATAAGCTCCGGGTCTAAGACTGATGTTTCAATGTAAACTTTCATTCCCTCTTTATGTGTAATCAGGTGTTTTGCAATGTTTCCCTTGCTCCTGTGTTAATATTATGGTTTAAATACTTCTGCAAACAATGTTTAACTCTACCGCAGCTAAAGAAGCTCATAGATAGTTCATGTTTGGTGTCCTTGAAAAGCTAATTTGGTGTACTGAACGATTGTTTACATTTCATGTTAATACATATTGGGTGTAACACATTAACATTTTAAGAAACTTGTACATTTCTGCCTCTGTTTACATCAAAATACCTATGCAAGTCACTACACTTCTAAACAAAGGACTATAAAACATGCCTCAGGGAAGTTTAACTTCGGATTGGTCAACTTGGCCCTGGAGGGTGGGTACAAACCATCCTTATAAAAGCTTGTGCCTAAGGCCTCCTCCCTGAGAAACAGAGAAACCCCTAAGAGCTTGAAACCCCTGGAAACAAGAAGCCTGAGGCCAGAGAAGAACACCAAAGCTAGAAGGCCCAGGCCAAAGAAAGACTTGAACCCAGAGGACTCCAGGGAGCAGGCGGGGACCCAAACAAAATGGGTTAATGGCACAGCTCAGACACTCTCATATCGATACCTTTTTTCGAGTCTAATTAAGTTTAGTGTGCCGCAAAACCAGTAGTCAACCACTGCTAGCCTTTTTGCTGCTTTCAAAACTTGAAATGACCAACTCCACCCCACTCCAAGCCTCGCGAGGACAAGTGAAGTTTAATTTTAAACTAATTTCGAGAGGAGCATGTGCTCATGATTGACCCAGCTGGTTTACCTTAGCTAATCATGATCCTCCAATCAAAGGATCCCAAGTCACTATATAAATCCTCATTTCCTCTCTACAACTATCTTCGTCTGGAAGAAACCCCCCTCCTCTCCTTCTTCCACCTTTAATCCAGAATGGGCGCCACGGTGGCCCAGTGACTACTGTTGCCTCACAGCAAGAATACCAATGACGTTGGGTCTTCGCTGGGCCATCTGGTATTTCTGTTCGGAGTTTGCATGTTCTCCCCGTGTCCGCGTGGGTTTCCTCCGGGTTCCCCGCTTTCCTCCCACCATCAAAGGGGGGAACCCTGGGCCAGAGGATCCCTTGAGCTCAGGGCTCTCTCCCAGGACACCACGCCAAACAAGCTATGTATAAATCGTGAGCTAAGTGTGAACTCTTGAAAGGAACTGAACACCAGCCAACCACATGCTCGACAGAGGGAGTTCTTCACATCACACAAGGAACGCAAGTAACACTTCCAGATTAGCACTGAACTGGCGTATGCAACCCTAAAGAGACCATAGAAGGGTTAAATTGATTATTTGTGGTTCTTACAAAATCTGAGGCTTTCAAACTCAAACTCACTTGTATGAATGTGTGTTTGTGTCAGGTGTTAGTTTCTGTTAGATTAGTCAATAAAGTGTCATATTGCATAAAGAACGATGCCTGTGCATATTTATGAATCTTATGTCTTAAACTTCGATCCTGCTACCCTGCTTATACAGAAATGGGTTTTTATTTTGATAGCAATAGCTGTAATTAAAGTCAACTGTCCGTTCCAATGATCGCTGGATGGATGATTCGTTTGTTCAGATTTAAAGAGTCGATTCTTTTGAAGCCCCGTTCAAATTAATCGTCGATTCCCTTTGAGCTAATTCGTTAAAATGTTCACGTGTTTATTTACTCGCGAATAGCAGGATTTACCTGCACGTTCTGCTTCTGGTGTGAAAACAGCTTGAAAGGGATAGTAAATAATCTTATGGGTGGTTTGAGCTGAAACTTTACAGACACATTCTGGAGACACAAAAGACTCATCTTTATGCCGGCAGCTAGCTCTCTGCAGCTCTCACATGGCCGCCTGCTGAAGCTAAGCAGGGCTGCGTCCCGGTCAGTACCTGGATGGGAGACCACATGGGAAAGCTAGGTTGCTGCTGGAAGTGGTTAGTGAGGCCAGCAGGGGGCGCCCAACCTGCGGTCTGTGTGGGTCCTAATGCCCCAGTATAGTGAAGGGGACACTATACTGTCAGTGAGTGCCGTCTTTCGGATGAGACGTTAACCCGAGGTCCTGACTCTCTGTGCTCAT
Source organism: Danio aesculapii (assembly GCF_903798145.1). Taxonomy (NCBI): domain Eukaryota; kingdom Metazoa; phylum Chordata; class Actinopteri; order Cypriniformes; family Danionidae; genus Danio; species Danio aesculapii. Next base: position 45,237,951 of record NC_079444.1, read on the forward strand.
TAAAATCCCAGGATGTCCTTTGAAAAGAGTAGGGGTTTAACCCCGGCATCCTGGCCAAATCTGCCCACTGGCCCCTGTCAGTCATGGCCTCCTAACCATCCCCATATCATAATTGGCTTCATCACTCTGTCTCCTCTCCACCAATCAGCTGGTGTGCGGTCTGGCGCAAAATGGCTGCCGTCACATCATCCTGGTGGATGGTGCACACTGGTGGTGGATGAGGAGATTCTCCCCTATGTGTAAAGTGCTTTAAGTGTCCAGAAAAGCGCTGTATTAATGTAAGGAATTATTATTATTATTATTATTAATGTGTTAAATCTTGAGAAAGGGGTAAAATAGGAGCCCTTTAAAACACAAATTTCCAAGCAACGCAACAGAATCATGATCATTTGTGCTGTTCCTATCATCACAGCGCTCATCCTCAGTATAAAGCGCTGCACGTTTCCCCTTCATTTCTCTCTAAACCTGTCTAATTTCCCCATAGTGCATTGTTGATCTCCTCATTTGTCCGTCCGTCATCAGCCGGAGCGCACAGATGTCCACCTGCGGCCGTAATGAGCTGTTAGACAGAGTGCATTTGCAGCTTCATTTGTTCTGATAGCAGATAATCCTCTCAGGCGCAGGAGAAAGGTCGGCTTTCACCTCTATTGCACCGCTGAGTTATGAGACCGTGACTGCTCTCTATTAGGGATTGGATGCGGGGTCTAATCTGGAGAATAATCCCGCCGCATTAATCGGGCCTTACGCAATCTTTTACGCATGCAAGTTATGCCATGAAAGCACTCAAGGAAAATCCTGCAACTGTGCGGTGTTCTAGCTGGAGACTCGCGGTGATTATGCTGACATTAGGACCGAGTGTTTACAGGTCAGAGGTCAGCCGTCCTGCTCATGAGTTTGTTTTCCCTCTCACCATTTCAGTTTTGGGTTTTCTGTTGAAATTTTTGGTGGTTTAGGACTGACGTGGACTGATGTTTGAGCTGTGATGTTGTCTTAGTAGCTGATAGCAGTGATTCAGCAGTGTTCCCTCAGTAGACAGCACTCGTTTCTCACTACAGTAAAGGGCAAATGGTGTTTAGACAGTGTTTATTAAAGGTAAACAGCAGGTTGTGTGTGTGTGTGTGTGTGTGTGTGCGTGTGTGTGTGTGTGTGTGCGTGTGTGTGTGTGTGTGTGTGTGTGTGTGTGTGTGTGTGTGTGTTGATGTATGTGTATGTGTCCATGTATTGTGTATGTGACTGTACGTGCACGTGTACATTGTGTGTGCCAGAGAAAGTGTGTGTTTGTGTGTGTGTGAGAGAGAGAGATTGTAGGAGTGTGTGTGCGCAAACATTCATTTATTTTCCTTCAGTTTAGTCCCTTATTCATCAGGTGTTTCCACAGCAGAATGAACCACCAACTATTACAGCATATGTTTTACACAGCGGATGCCCTTCCAGCTGCAACCCAGTACTGGGAAATACCCATACACACTCATTCACACACACTAATACACTACGGCCAATTGAGTTCATTAATTCCCCTATAGTGCATGTGTTTGGACTGTGGGGGAAACAGGAGCACCCGGAGGAAACCCACACCAACATGGAAACTCCACACAGAAACACCAACTGACCCAGCCGGGACCCAAACCAGCAACCTTCTTGCTGTGAGGCCACAGTGCTAACCACTGAGCCACCGTGCCACCATCGTCCTTTATTTTGTTGTTGTTGTTGTTTGTGAACACTGTTTGCCTGACTCAGAGACAGCACAGTTGGTTTAGTGTCGTTGAGTTGTGTAGTTTGGTGTGATTCAGACTCAGACTCGGCTCTTCATGTGTTCTCCTGATCTCTCTGATGATCTGTGTGCATCAGTGGATCTGCAGGAGCTCTTCTGCTCCAGGAATAGCAGCCGCTCACAGAAATAAACTCTTCACTCGCTGCTTAGCAACCGCTGCTCCTCCACACTCCTCCATCCTGACACTTTCCTCCTTCCTCCACTGTCTGTGCTTTTCATCTATCTATCTATCTATCTATCTATCTATCTATCTATCTATCTATCTATCTATCTATCTATCTATCTGTCTGTCTGTCTGTCTGTCTGTCTGTCTGTCTGTCTGTCTGTCTGTCTGTCTGTCTGTCTGTCTGTCTGTCTGTCTGTCCGTCCGTCCGTCCGTCCGTCCGTCCGTCCGTCCGTCCGTCCGTCCGTCCGTCCGTCCGTCCGTCCGTCCGTCCGTCCGTCCGTCCGTCCGTCCGTCCGTCCGTCCGTCCGTCCGTCCGTCCGTCCGTCCGTCCGTCCGTCCGTCCGTCCGTCCGTCCGTCCGTCCGTCCGTCCGTCCGTCCGTCCGTCCGTCCGTCCGTCCCTCCATTCATCCAATAAACCCGTCCGTCCGTCCGTCCGTCCATCTGTCTGTCTGCTTAATCTGTCTGTCCATCCACCCATTCATACAATAAAACTTCCATCCATTCATCCATCCATCCATCCATCCATCCATCCATTCAATAATAAATCCATCCAATAATTCATCCATCCATCCATCCATCCAATAATCCGTCCATCTATCCATCCAATAATCTATCCATCCAATAATTTATCCATCCATCCATCCATCCATCCATCCATCCAATAATTCATCCATCCAATAATTTATCCATCCATCCATCCATCCATCCATCCAATAATTCATCCATCCCTCCAAAAATCCATCCATCTGTCCATCTATCCATCCATCTAATAATCTGTCCATCCATCCATCTGTCCATCCATCCAATAATCAATCCATCCATCCATCCAATAATTCATCCATCCATCCAAAAATCCATCCATCTGTCCATCTATCTATCCAATAATCTGTCCATCCATCCATCTGTTCATCCATCCATCTAATAATCCGTCCATCTATCCATCCATCAATCCATCCAATAATCCATCCATCCAATAATCCAGCCACCCATCCAAAAATCCATCCATCCATCCAATAATCCATCCATCCATCTGTCCGTCCGTCTGTTCATTCAATAATCCATCCATCCATCCAATTGTTTGTATGTGTGAGTGTGTGTATGTGTGTGTGCGATCATTACTGTTCATCATGGTGTGTGCTTGTGTGTGTGTGTGTGTGTCTGTATCTGTGTCTGTGTATATGGGTGTGATTACTGTTCACCATAGTGTGTGTGTATATGTATGTGTGTGTGTGTAGCTCTCTCATTCACTCCATCATCGCTCTCTCTCCATTCAGAAAACGAAACGCAGCTGTGTGTGTGTGTGTGTGTGTGTAAGGACTCTCCTCCAGTTTGGTTTTATTAGTCCTGCTTTATAACTGAACACAAGGGAACAACTGCACATATTTGGGGGATATAGGGACTAGAAACAAGACTCTCCTCTCTCTCTCTCTCTCTCTCTCTCTCTCTCTCTCTCTCTCTCTCTCTCTCTCTCTGTCTCTCTCTCTCTCTCTCTCTCTCTCTCTCTCTCTCTAACAGTGTGTTGTGTTGTGTTGTGTTGTGCGCAGCCTCAGTCCAACAGTGTGAAGAGCAGCAGCGTCTCCAGTCCTAAAGGAAGTGTTCCTCCTCCTGCTCTGGTATTTACTCTCCTTCCTCTCTCTCTGTGTGTGTGTGCTCTCGCTCGTCCTCTTGCCTGATGCCTCTCCTCTACATCTGTGTGTGTGTGTGTGTGTGTGTGTGTGTGTCCACGTCGGCCTGCCTTCGTCTCAGTCATTCAGCCAGAGTTCAGCATGTTATAACACACTTTAATAATGCAGCTTTGATGCTCAGTGTTAGTCTGCTTTGTGTGTGTGTGTGTGTGTGTGTGTGTGTGTGTGTGTGTGTGTGTGTGTGTGTTTGTATAATACACTTTACAAGAGTGTTGATGCTCAGTGTGAACAGCTGTGTGTGTTTGTGTGAGTGTGCAGATAAAGTGTGTGCATGTGTGGATATGCATGTATATGCATATGTGTATGCTTGTGTGTATGCATGTGTGTGTCTTCATGTGTGCGTGTTTGTCCATAATCCATTTTTGATGCAAAGTGTTTGTGAGAGTGTGTGCATATATGGAAATGTTGTATGCATGCGTGTGTATATGGATGTGTGCGTGTGTACTTGTGTGTATGCATGTGTGTGTACATGCATGCGTGTGCGTGTTTCTGTATAATACACTTTTAATTGTGAGAGTGAGAGTGTGTGCATATGTGGATATGCTGTATGCATGTGTGTGTAAATGGATGTGTGCGTGTGTACTTGTGTGTATGCATGTATTAATGTGTGTGTGCCTGTATGCATGTATTTATATATATGTGCATGTGTGTGTGTGTGTGTGTGTGTGTGCGCATGCTTTTATAATACACTTTTGATGCCATGTATTGATGCTAATGTTTATTTCATTTATTATATATAGTTCATTCATTCAATTTCATTCAGCTTAGCCCCTTTATTAATCAGGGGTCACCACAGTGGAATGAACCGCCAACTTATCCAGCACTTGTTCTACGCAGAGGATGCCCTTCCAGCTGCAACCCATCTCTGGGAAACACCCATACACACTCATACACACACACTCATACACTATGGACAATTTAGCCTACCCAATTCACCTGTACCGCATGTGTTAGGACTGTGAGGGAAACCGGAGCACCCGGAGGAAGCACACACGAATGCAGGGAGAACATGCAAACTCCACACAGAAACACCAACTGACCCAGCCGGGGCTCGAACCAGCGACCTTTATGCTGTGAGGCGACCGCACTACCTACTGCGCCACTGCGTCACCCTATAGTTTATGTTAAATTAATCAAATTGAACCATTTTTAACATTATATTTCCAGAGCTTCAGTGTTTAAAACTCCTCTTAAAGCTGAGGAAAGTCATTAGTTGTGTATTATATCATGATCATCAGTAAGAGGAAGGCCCAATCCCAATTCTACCCCTTAGCCCTTCCCCTTACCCCTCGTTTTTGTGCGTTCACGTGAAGGGGTAGGGGTGTCCAATTCTCTTCATCTTGAAGGTGGAGGACTAAGGGGAAGGGCTAGATACCCATTGAAACAGAGCTTTCTCAGGACCACACATGAAACCAAGGGGTAAGAAAATGTCCCAGAATACACCAGCTACAACGGCAGCATGGTTGCACATGGATGTAAGTGCGTGTAGCTGATCTGGGATCAGTTTATTGTACGGAGCGCGTCTGTCAGTCAGCGCTTATACATGCATTCACTGGTTCAGATGTAGCATATGAAAGGCGATGATCGACGCAAAGCTTTAATGGAAAGAAAGTGGTATAGAATGGTAAAATACAGGAGAATTTCGGCAAAACGTGAAGGTTTACATAAATGAAGTGAACAGGAAGTGTTTGTGGAGAAACAGTTTTGCGAGGGAACGCAAAAAAACTTAAACATAACACAACATAACACAACATAACACTTTATAATAACTACACACTATAAATCATTTATTAAGCATTAGCAAATAGTGAATTCATTATCTGTTAAGCATTAACTCTACATTAATAAATGTTAGTAAGCAGTTTATAACTGCAGCTACACATGCTGTATTCTTGCCTTACAAACACATTAATAATGTGCTTAATAGCTGTACTTTCATACTTTGTTGATGATTTATTTTTCATTACTAAATGAAGTATTGCATTATTTACAAACCAGTTATTTAAAAATAGTTGGTGTTTTTTAAGATCATTCAGAATGAGTTAGTAAATGATTAATAAACTATTAAAATTAGCATTTATAATTCTTATTATTCATGCATATACTAATAGTTAATTTGTATGTTAATAAATGCTTTATTAACTCAACTTCATTCAGTTTTGTGACCTAATCTAAAGTGAGGACTATTTATGCTTTATAAATCCCTTATAAATGACAATTAAAGGCTCAGTTAAATTCTAAACAGGAAAAACAAACATAAACAACATTATTCATACCTATTCATCTGAAGATACACAAATGAAACTGTATCACATAAAAAATAAATCTCTGCAACCTTACGTGAAATAAAATTACTGTACAGTTTAAACACTGCATCTTATTACACTGTTAAATTACTATATTGCTGTTGTTTTATCCAGTTTTATGTTATATTTTGACACTCCTGTTATTCAGCAATGTTTAAACTTTACAGTAGTTTTACTTTTTACATAAGATTGTAAAGATTATTGTTCATTTGATATTAAGCCTTTAATTGTCATTTATAAGGGATTTATAAAGCATAAATAGTCCTCACTTTAGATTAGGTCACAAAACTGAATGAAGTTGAGTTAATAAAGCATTTATTAACATATAAATTAACTATTAGTGTACGCCTGAATAATAACAATTATAAATGTTAATTTCAATAGTTTATTAATCATTTACTAACTCATTCTGAATGATCTTAAAAACCATCGACTATTCTTAAATACAACTGGTTTGTAAATAATGTAATTCTTAATTTAGCAATAAAAATAAACCATTAACAAAGTATGAAAGTACAGCTATTAAGCACATTATAAATGTGATTGTAAGTCAAGAATACAGCATGTGTAGCTGCAGTTATAAACTGCTTACTAATGCTTGTTAATGTAGAGTTAATGCTTAACAGATAGGGAATTCAGTAGATGCTAATGCTTAGTAAATGATTCAGCGTGTGTAGTTATTATAAAGTGTTACCAAATATGTTTTCCCATCACTCCAATCACCAATTTTTTCCCCACCATCACGTCCCTTCCGAGTCTCAATAGCAGCCCATGTTCTGTTGTCATTAATATTTTAATAAATTGTAACAGGTATAACTGTCCGAGATATGAACAAAAGCAAGTGATGACCAGTAATTATTGGCTAGAAATAGCAACAGCAGTGGGAAAGGAGGAAAGTTTATGTTAAAAAGTTTGGAAAAAACCTGAGAGGGATGATTTAGTTTATGCCAACAGAGGCCATGACAAAAGTAGAGACCGTACACAATTACAGAATATGTTTTTCCAGCAGTCATAGCTTTTACACTGATGTATATGTTTGTGGATCAGTCTAAATCTAAAAGAAAACATCAGTATTTTTAGTAAGTGTACTTTTTTTGCTTTTATTCTTGCCATAATAAAAAATATTTGTAGAGCAACTCATATTCTCTTGTGATTAATATTATAATAAACTTTAAATGGTAAAATTGTCTGAGATATTATTGGAGAGAAAAGAAAGAAAGCATTATATATACCTTATGTTACTCACAGTAATCTCTTTATATTATTGGAACATATACATACATTAATCATGGACTAATACATTGCTTGAGTTCATTAGGAAAAGGTTTTGAATAGCACCTGATTGACCAATCTTTTTCTCGTTGTGTGATATGTTATATTAACGGAAGTTCTTATTATGGGGTCATTTACTGTAACATTTTGATCAAGTTCTGCTGACAGGGGAAGAATGGCTACAAGATATTGCAGGGAGGGGGCCTTGCTCCACACTTCCTGTCTACCAAAAAAAAAGATAGCCATGTGTAGGGTCACAAGAATCAGATGGTTGTGAAATATGTTAAAGGTGCACTTAACTATTCAAGTTTTCTGAACAGACAGAGAATGGTGAAGGAGGAAGTACAAAATATGCAGAGAA
>NC_079444.1:45250252-45297796 GCF_903798145.1 Danio aesculapii
GTGTGTGTGTTTATTTGTGTATAAGTGGTGGCAGTGTAATATAGTGTGTGTATAATATAACAGTGTGTGTGTGTGTGTGTGTGTGTGTGTGTGTGTGTGTGTGTGCAGTTGTGTTCTGGCTGAGAGTGCAGGAGCAGCACAGATGATCAGCAGCTCTTCAGTGTGTGTGTGTGTGTGTGTCACAGCGCCCCCGTGTGGCGGAGGTTTAATCCTGCAGATGTGCCTCTGCTGCTGATCTCAGACCTGTGTTAGTGTTTCTCCATCTGTGAGGATGATTCTGACATTCAGCGCAGTGCTGTTTGGGTTGTGCTGTACCAGAGTCTCGGTTTGTTCGTTGGTTGTTGATGGTGTGTGTGTGTTTGTGTGTGTGTGTGTGAGCAGACATTGATTGATGCTCTTGTGTGTCCCTGCAGGAATCTTCAGACAGCAGCAACACCACCATCGAGGATGAAGACGTCAGAGGTGAGATGCAGCTCTTAAACTCAGCATGACGCTCTTCTTATGTGTGTATGTGTGTGTAGTAGTGCGTGATGTAAGCGATGTGTCTGTGCACTTTAATATTTTGTAATAATTCATTTCTCATTATATCTGATCAAATACCAAAGCGTTCCCCTCGAAAATGACATTTCTTCACTTCTGGTCACATGGAATGCCATTAGGGCGGAGCTATCAGACATTTATGACTGGGCTATCAGTAATTTAGGGCGGAGCTAATCGTTTTTTAGGGCGGAGCTATCAGTCATTTATGGTGGGGCTATCAGTAATTTAGGGCGGAGCTATTAGTTCTTCAGGGCGGGGTTAATCGTTTTTTAGGGCAGAGCTATAAGTCCTTTAGGGCGGGCAATCAGTAATTTAGGGCGGCTATTAGTTCTTCAGGGCAGAGCTAATCATTTTTTAGGAGAGAGCTATAAGTCCTTTAGGGCGGGGCTATCAGTCTGAGGGTGCCTCTATTAGTCGTTTATGATGGGCTATCCGTAATTTAGGGCGGAGCTACAGTCATTTTGGGTGGAGCTATTAGTCTTAGTCCTTTAGGGTGGAGCACTCAGTTCTTTTGGTTGGAGCTTTAAGTCCTTTAGGGCGGAGCCATCAGTCTGTTAGGGTGCCACTATTAGTCGTTTCAGGTGGGGCTATCAGTTCTTTAATGTGGAGCTATTAGTCCTTTAGGGCGGAGCTATAAGTCATTTAGGGCAGGGCTATTAGTCCTTAAGGGCGGGGCTATTACTCTTTTAGGGCGGATTTATCAGTCATTTAGGGAAGGGCTATTAGTCCATTAGGGCGGGGCTATTAGTCTTTTAGGGTGGAGCTTCAGTCATTTAGGCAGGGATATTAGTCCTTTAGGGCAGGGCTATTAGTCCTTTAGGGCGGAGCCATCAGTTTGTTACGATGCCACTATCAGTCGTTTATGGCGGGACTATCAGTTCTTTAAGGTGGAGCTATCAGTCATTTAGGGCGGAGCTATCAGTCATTTAGGGCAAGGCTATTAGTCCTTTAGGGTGGAGCTATCACTCAATTAGGGTGGCTCTATCAGTTATTTAAGGTGGAGCTATTAGTCTTTTAGGATGAAGCTATCAATCATTGAGGGTGGAGCTATCAGTCCTTTAGAGCGGTGCTATTAGTCCTTTAAGGTGGAGCTATCAGTCATTTAGGGTGGAGCTATCAGTCATTTAGGGCAAGGCTATTAGTCCTTTAGGGTTGGGGCGGAGCTATCAGTTATTTTGGGGCGGGGCTATCAAGAACATGGAGTGACCATCTTTAAGAATAGAAATATAATACATTACTACAAAATTTCATCTAAATTTGATATTTACATTTTCTCTTGATTTCTCCTGTTTATTAAAATTATATTTAATATTTTCACTAACATATTCATTTATGTCTGATTTCTGGACTGTGATCTTCAGTGTTTGGTTAGATTAGTTCATCAGTTTTGTTTCTTGATACTGACTAATCAAATGTATTACTGGACGAGAGATTTGTGTGTTTATGTGTGACTATTTGCTATTTGCAGTACAGTTCCACACACACACACACACACACCACACACAACACACACACACACACACACAACACACACGCACACACACACACACACACACAAACACGCACACACACACACACACGCACACACACACACACCTCATCTTTGACCTTTGGTTCACTTTTGAAGTTTGAGTTCCTCCCATATGACAGATGTGAAGCTGTAGTGTGTGTAGTGTGTAGTATGTTGTGTGTTGTGTGTCTCTGTAACCCTGAGGCCTTGACCGCTTCTGTCAGTTTCATAAGAAGTGCTGGATTAAACTCTGCCTCTTCTGAGATGTGTTCAGGGCACCTTCAGTGTATTTTTATCTCCTGGAAAAGTGAAAGATGTGTGTGTGTGTGTGTTTAATTTAGACTGTAAATGGTTCAGCTGGTACATTATTAATAATATTATTTTGAAATAATAAGTCAAAATTAAGTGTGTTTTTAAGCAAGAATTAAGCAAAATAATCTGCCAATGAAACAACACAAAAATAATGTCATTTCAAAGTGAAAACACCAACTGTTTTTATATTTTATTAATATTTATTTTATATTTTCACATTCTTAATTAAACATTTGCCCAAATGATGTTGAACAGATTCAGGAATTTCTCTCAGTATTTCCTCTAATATTTGTTCTTCTGGAGAAAGTCTTATTTGTTTTATTTCAGCTAGAATAAAAGCAGTTTTTAATAGTTTTAAAGCCATTTTAAGGTCAATATTATTAGCCCCCTTCAGCAATATTAGTGTTGGATTGTCTCCAGAATAAACCACTGTTATACAATGACTTGCCTAATTACCCTAACTTTACCCTAATTACCCTAGTGAAGCCTTTAAATGTCACTTTAAGCTGAATACTAGTGTCTTGAAGAATATCTAGTCTAATATTAAACAGAAATTGGGGAAAATAAACAGTAGGGCGAATAATTCTGTATATATTAGATGAAGATGTGATATGAGATTTTTGTCATATGGCCCAGCTTGTAGTTGATTTTTGTCGTGTTGTAGAGTTGTCTCCTGTCCTGTAAATGACTCCGCTTTTGTACTAGATTAAAGTGTGCTCATCCCTGCTTGTCCTCTTTTCTCTTCAATATTCTCCACCTTCTCCTTCCGCTCATATCAGTCAAATTAAATTCCCTAGTGATGTCAGCCAATCAGCTGCAGGCTCCACCCCCACTCTTGTCTATAGGTCTTTTGCTGTGTCCCAATTTGCATACTATCCATCCTATATAGTATTGGAAAATTGAATTAGTATGTCCCAAAATGTAGTATGTTAAAAAGAGTACACCAGAGGTTCCTGCATGGTGTGAGAATTAAATTGGAACTACAAACTTGGGTAAAAAGTGAAAACAAACTACAAACATGGTGGACACGCGAGACCAACCATCAGGCTTTGGGAAAGATGTTTGAAGATGTTCTAGCCTATTCATAATCATATTTTTATGTGTGTATGTCTGTGTTTTATTAACAGCACGCAAGCAGGAGATCATCAAGATCACTGAGCAGCTGATAGAAGGCCTTAATAATGGAGACTTTGAGGCCTATGCGTAAGTTACATCATACAAATGGAAGCCATTTTGGCTCAAAAATTGCTATGTACAAAACAAATCTGAAGATGATCCTCTGTGATGCTTATTTAAAAATGTTGTGTTGCATCTTAGCATAAAATATCACTTTTAGCTGCCTATGTGTAATTGCAGCTGCATGAATAATAATAATATATACAATAATAATGCTGTTTTCTCAGGAAAATGTGTGACCCTGGACTGACGTCTTTTGAAACCCGAGGCTCTGGGGAACCTGGTGGAGGGCATGGACTTCCACAGATTCTACTTTGAGAACTGTAAGTGTGCTCAGGCACAAACACTGACATCAATTGAATGCAGAATTGAAATGCCAGTTTTAACTCAATGCACATGGCTGATTTTAGAAATACGGAGGTAATTCGCATCTCCAATGGAAACCTCCTTTTATGTTTTATTGAAACAGTTTTGAATATTCAAACAAATTATATTAAGTTATCTCTAAATACAGTGTTTGTATGTGATATTGATATCGTCGACTATGTTACTGTCAACTCTGATATCATTGACTCTGATATCATCGACTCTGTTACTGTCAACTCTGATACCATCAACTCTGTTATCGTGAACCCTGTTATCGTCAACTCCGTTACTATCAACTCTGTTACTGTCAACTCTGTTACTGTCAACTCTGTTACTGTCAACTCTGTTACTGTCAACTCTGATATCATTGACTCTGTTATCGTCAACTCTGTTACTGTCAACTCTGTTACCATCAACTCTGATATCATCGACTCTGATATCGTCAACTCTGATATCGTCAACTCTGTTCCCGTCAACTCTGTTATCGTGAACTCCTTTACTATCAACTCTGTTACTGTCAACTCTGTTATCATCAACTCTGATATCATCGACTCTGATATCGTCAACTCTGTTACTGTCAACTCTGATATCATCGACTCTGTTATCGTCAACTCTGTTACTGTCAACTGTTATCGTCAACTCTGATATCATTAACTCTGTTATCGTCAACTCTGTTACTGTCAACTGTTATCGTCAACTCTGATATCATTAACTCTGTTATCGTTAACTCTGATATCATCAACTTTGTTATCGTCAACTTTGATATGATCAACCTGTTGTCGTCAACTCTGTTATCGTCAACTCTGTTTATCGTCAACTATGTTATTAACGACTCTGGATCATTGACTCTGTTATCATCAACTCTGATATCATCAACTCTGTTATCATCAACTTTTGTTATCATCAACTCTGTTATCGTCAACTATGTTATTGTCGACTCTGTTATTGTCGACTCTGTTATCGTCAACTCTGTTATTATCAACTCTGTTATCGTCAACTCTGTTATCGTCAACTATGTTATTGTCGACTCTGGTATCATTGACTGTTATTGTCAACTCTGTTATTTTCAACTCTGGTATCGTCAACTCTGATATCATCGACTCTGTTATCATCAACTCTGTTATTGTCAACTCTGATATTATCGACCCTGTTATCGTCAACTCTGATATCATTGACTCTGTTATTGTCAACTCTGTTATTGTCGACTCTGTTATCGTCAACTCTGTTATCGTTGACTCTGTTATCGTCAACTATGTAATCATCAACTCTGTTACTGTCAACTCTGTTATCGTCAACTCTGTTATCGTCAACTCTGATATCATCAACTCTGTTGTCGTCAACTCTGTTATCATCAACTCTGTTATTGTCAACTATGTTATCGTCGACTCTATCATCAACTCTGATATCATCAACTCTGTTACTGTCAACTCTGTTATCGTCAACTATGTAATCATCAACTCTGTTACTGTCAACTCTGTTATCGTCAACTATGTTATCGTCAACTCTGTTTTCATTGACTCTGTTATTGTCAACTCTGTTATTTTCAACTTTGGTATCATCAACTCTGATATCATCGATTCCAATATCATCGACTCTGTTATCATCAACTCTGTTATCATTGACTCTGTTATTGTCAACTCTGATATTATCGACCCTGTCATCGTCACATCTGATATCATCAACTCTGTTATCGTCGACTCTGTTACTGTCAACTCTGGTATCGTCAACTCTGTTATCGTCAACTCTGTTATTGTCAACCCTGTTATCGTCAACTATGTTATCGTCAACTCTGTTATTGTCAACCCTGTTATCGTCAACTATGTTATCGTCAACTCTGTTATTGTCAACTATGTTATTGTCAACTATGTTATCGTTGACTCTATCATCAACTCTGATATCATCAACTCTGTTATCGTCAACTTTGTTCTTGTCAACTCTGTTATTTTCAACTTTGGTATCATCAACTCTGATATCATCAACTCTGTTATCGTCAACTTTGTTCTTGTCAACTCTGTTATTTTCAACTTTGGTATCATCAACTCTGATATCATCAACTCTGTTATCGTCAACCCTGTTATCGTCAACTATGTTATCGTCAACTCTGTTATCGTCAACTCTGTTATCATCAACTCTGATATCATCAACTCTGTTACTGTCAACTTTGTTCTTGTCAACTCTGTTATTTTCACTTTGGTATCATCAACTCTGTTATCGTTGACTCTGTTATTGTCAACTCTGATATTATCGACCCTGTTATCGTCAAATCTGATATCATCAACTCTGTTATCGTCGACTCTGTTACTGTCAACTCTGGTATCGTCAACTCTGTTATCGTGGACTCTGATATCATCAACTCTGATATCATTGACTCTGTTATCGTCAACTCTGGTATCGTCAACTATGTTATCGTCAACTCTATCGTCGACTCTGTTATCATCAACTCTGATATCCTCAACTTTGATATCATCAACTCTATTATCATCAACTCTGATATCATCAACTCTGATATCATCAACTCTGTTGTCGTCAACTCTGTGATCGTCAACTATGTTATCGTCGACTCTGGTATCATTGACTCTTTTATTGTCAACTCTGATATCATCAACTCTGTTATCGTCAACTCTGACAATATCAACTCTCTTACCGCCAACTCTGCTACAGTCAACTCTGTTACTGTCAACTCTGTTACCGTCAACTCTGTTACTGTCAACTTTGATATCATCAACTCTGTTATCGTCAACTCTGTTATTGCAACTCTGATACCGCCAACTCATAAATAATTGTGTGTCTTTGTCAGCACTTTCCAAGAACAGTAAACCCATCCACACCACCATCCTGAACCCTCATGTGCACCTGATTGGTGAAGATGGCGCCTGCATCGCCTACATCCGCCTGACTCAGTTTTTGGATGGCCAGGGCCTCCCGCCAGCAGCCAATCAGAGGAGACCGGGGTGTGGCAACCCGCCGGGGAATCCAGATGGCAGAACATTCACTTTCACTGCTCTGGCGCTCCAGCGGCTCCTCTGCAGTGAAGGTGACACCACTTTAAAGGGCCCCTGCTATGCAAAACTCACTTTAATACAGGGTTTAAACCCAGTTGTGTGTTAGTAATGTGTGAATATCTCCAGCCTCTAATGATAAACATGAATTAAATGGGTTTGTTCTAATCAGACTTGATAAAACAGTCTGCAGATACACTTTGACATTCTCCCCTTGTATGTGTGTCATCCCGAGGGGGAAAGCCACCGCCCACTAGTCTCCATCTTATTAGCATAAACAGCAAGCCCTGAGTGAGAAGCAGCCGTCTGTCCATTAGCCATTAAGTGTTTGAGCTGCTGAAGATAATGTCAGCATAGACCTAAGAGGATATAGATGTGGAGTTTTAGATGGGTGTACATGAATACGATTAATAAATGGTAAGAATACAGAGTTGGAACTCTAAAAAGTAAAATACATACAGTATATTTGTATTTAGTAATATTATTTTTAGTATTTTTAGTATATTATGTTTTCTTCTGAGCATTCTTCAGCTGATTTGTTTTGTTTTCAGAGCGGTGCTGCAGTGAATCATAGATGATGGACCAATGGGATGCCGGCGCTCTGAAAACTCCAGCCTAGAAACCAATAGTCTCTCTTTCTCTCTCTTTCTCTCTCTCTCATCTCTCTCTCTCTCTCTCTCTCTCTCTCTACCTCTCTCTAATTTTCAATTCAGTTCAATTCAATTCAAATGAGCTTTTGAATTTGCCAAATGCATTGGAGATTACATAAGCAAAGAAAAAAATTAAGTAATCATTGCATAATAATGTACACTGTGCGTACGTAAATTTGAGAATTACATACACAAATAAGTCAAATATAAGTCTTAATATGGTAATGAAACAAAAATACTACTAACAAATATAAAATAAACACAATGCACGGCTGTACATTCATTGAGATGGTTTGTAAAAGGTTTCTGACCAGAATATCTAGAATTAGACCTCTCTCTCTCTCTCTCTCTCTCTCTCTCTCTCTCTCTCTCTCTCTCTCTCTCTCTCTCTCTCTCTCAATTTAATTCAACATTCAAGGATAAATAATAATAATAAATTACAATCAATTTCAATCAATCAAAATCTCTCTCTCTCTCTCTCTTTCTTACTTACTTCTCTCTCTCTCTTTCTGCTGGCTTCTTCTCAAACAGCATCGAGATCACCCCTGACCCCCTGACCTTTGACCGGCCCGATTGACCATCATTACACCAGGACAGCGGCCATAGACTCCTAACTAGAGTTATAATTATCCACACCATTGCCTTCATTACCCACAATCCTTTGCGCTTCACTCGCCCAGGTGCTCCCGAATACAGTAGATCATGTTTTAATAAATTACTATTATTATTATTACTGTATTTATTGTTATTGTTACTAGCATAATGATTATTGCTTCCATCAGAGTGTTGCTGTTGTACTTGAGATTGTATATTTGATTATTGTTTTGTTTTTAAAGCATGGCTTATTATCAGTTTATTGAATTATTTTATTTTTCAGGGTGTAAACTGAAGTCTAGTTTGGCAGCGCTGTGTATTTGCAGGGTTCAATCGTTTACACAGATGAGCATTTGTGGTTTTCCTTCTATGTGATTGGTGGTTGTGTGATCAGGTGATTCAGGGTTACCGTCCAATCAGATCTCTCAGAGGCAGCTGACATCGTCATATCACTGAGATGTAGATCTGTTTATGGCTCCCAAAAAAAAAACTACATTACCCATGATGCTCCACCAATCAGAGAAAACATCCACCAATCAGAGAGTTGCAATAAACAACATGCAACAAGCTCCGCCCACTCCTATTGTCCCACTGTCAGTGAGGTAATATGATAATACTGAAATGTTTATGTGTATGTATGTGTCTCTTTCATTGGTAGATTTTTTTTAAAGCTTTATGGGTAATTTTTGCATGTATTCTCCTGGTCCTTGTCATTATTTTAAAATAAGGATTAATATTCATATTAATATTTTATTTTTATATATTTATATTTTAATTAATTAAATCTAATTTTAGAAAGTCATATAATTCATAATATGAATGAATTGCATAATACATGCTGAAAAACTACATTACCCATGATGCTGTGAAAAAAAATCCACCAATCAGACAGTTGCAACATGCACCAATAATATATTTAGCTCCGCCCACTCCAATGATGCACTGCCAGTGATGTAATCTGAAAATACTGAAATGTTTGTGTGAATTTGTGTCTTTCTGATTGGTAGATTTTTTTTTACAGAATTATGGGTAATGTAGTTCTTTGCATGCATTCCTCAAGTTCATCATTATTTAAAAAAATTATTAATCCAAATTGATGGGTTCAACAACCAAGCGGAGTTTGTCTCTAAAGCACAGCATGGAGTGCACTTGTATTCCCTTTTTGGCTCCTGAAAGTATTGTTTACATTCAGTTTTCTAATGCAGAATTCAAAATAAAAAGATTAAAAATCCATGAATCAAAGCAAGCAGAATCACATTACAACAATCATATTTACATTTTCATATTTAAATTTTACAAATTAATTTAAATTTATAATAATAATGAATTATGAATAATGAATGAATAATACAAACTACATTACCCATAATGCTTTAAACAAATCTACCAATCAGAGAGTTGCAATGAACTACATGCAACAAAAACATATTTACAGTAGCTCCGCCCATTCCATTAAGCACTGCCAGTGATGTAATCTGAAAATACTGAAATGTTTGTGTATGTATGCGTCTCTCTGATTGGTAGATTTGTTTAAAGCATTATGGGTAATGTAGTTGTTTGCATGTATTATTTTAAAATGAGGATTAATGGAAATATAGAGGTTCAACAACCAAGTAATTCTTGACTGAGCGAGTTTGTCTCTAAAACAGCACAGAGTGCATTTGATGCCCTTTTGGCTTCTGGAAGTAATGTTTACATAAATGTTTCTAATGCAGAATTTGAAATAAAATAAATTAGTAATCTGTGAACTAAAGCAAGCAGATCTGAGGAGAAACACCACATTAAAAACTGTCATTTGAAGCACAGAAGTAAATGAAAATTAGAAACATACACGATTTAACAATCATATATTAATTAATTTATTTTACAAATGTATTTTAATTAATAATAATAATGAACTGCGTAAAAAACTACATTACCCATAATGCTGTGAAAAAAATCCACCAATCAGAGAGTTGCAACATGCACCAAAAAAGATCATTAGCCCCACCTACTCCCATTAAGCCCATCAGGGATCTAGTCTGAAAGTACTGAAGCGTTTGTACATATATGTGCATATTTTCTGTAGTAAACATAACAAGTGTTGTTTCTTTAAATATGATCAACAACTTTAAATGACGATTTCTGAGCTGATTGTGTCATGTGCGGTGCTTCATGAGAGTGGGCGGAGCTTAAGATCTCTTTGGCGCACTTTACAAATTTGAACTCTCTGATTGGTGGAATGTTATACAGCATTATGGGTAATGTATTTCTGCACATATTCCCCAAAATAAGCATTAATGCAAATAGACAGATTCAACAAAGCAATTAAGAACCTTGGAGCTGTTAAAATCTATTTCTGCATGGAGAAAATCAACGTTTTTACTATAATAGTCCTACTTTAGTAATGATGTCCAGCAGATGAAGTCTCCTCATTGATTATCAGTGCTGATCTGCTTTTATTTGAGTTGCTGTATGTTTGTTTGATTGAATGAAGTCTTTTTAAAGTCAAATGTGAATTTTCTGTTCGATTAGTGAAACAAGTCCTTATGTTTGTGCTTTGACAGAGCATTGTATGTGTTTTTAAGGACCTTTATTGTAGAGCCTCAGAAAACTAGAGTGTTTGAGATTTAAATAGCCATTCTGGTTACCATAGTAACCTTAACGAGACGATTTTTAACGAGTTTCCACCTCCATCACAGGAGTGTTGTTGTGACTCAGGCACCTGCTCATGTTCTGTTCATGTAGGAACTTTTGATATATGTGGTTATTAGGAGGTTGTAAATGTATCTTACCTAAGCGTGTGAATGTGTGTGTGTGTGTGTGTGTGTGTTTGCACTGATACCCTGAATGTGAATGTAGAGCCATAAGCCATAACACACAGTCAGAATCTTGGATTTATAATAATGTTTTTATTGTTAATGCTTTGACTTTGAGCTTTGGGAACAGTGGTATCGTTTGTTTTTGATGTGCTGTCCAAAACCTCTCTCCTGCTGAACGTGGGCCGCTTGCTGAAGTCACATGACTTTTGTTTTGCGTTGCTTTATTTTTCTCAGAAGTGTGACTTTTATTTTGTAGTTTGCAGTTTCAGGCAATATAAGAGGTGACCGATGAAACATCATCAGCAGTCAGCATGGTGACATCCGCTGTTATACAGTGCATTAGTGCACACTCTTTTTT
Source organism: Danio aesculapii (assembly GCF_903798145.1). Taxonomy (NCBI): domain Eukaryota; kingdom Metazoa; phylum Chordata; class Actinopteri; order Cypriniformes; family Danionidae; genus Danio; species Danio aesculapii. The sequence goes on from NC_079444.1 coordinate 45,261,559, forward strand.
TTCAGCAGTGCTGGTTGTGGAAGTATTTCCCCATTCATTCTTCCCTTTAGGGATTTTTAATAAGTCTTAATTAAAGATTTAAACCATTAGTGAGTATTTTAAGCGTTAAATATATAACACAAAGATACAAGCCTTTAAAGATGCAGTATCTAAATAACGCTTTTGACCTCAGTGTTGCACACACTTGCAGCCAATCAGTAGTAAGGGGCGTGTCTATGATTATAGCAAAGGTATTAAAAGGGGCGTGGTCATATTGAGTTGTGCGTATTTTGATTTGGTGCTTTCACATATCAACATCATTTGGCATAATTCGGACTGTTTCCAAAAGAGAGTTTTCAGCCAATCAGCAGTAAGGGGCGTGTCTATAACTATTGGAGGTATTAAAAGGGGCATGGTCACCTTAAGTTGTCAGCGTTTTTGATTTGGTGCTTTGGCGAGTCCCAAAACATCATTTCAGCCAATCAGCAGTAAGGGGCGTGTCTATAACTACAGTGTAGATATCAAAAAGGGGCGTGACCATGTAGAGTTTTGGGTATTTTTGATTTGGTAGTTTTGAATATTAACATCATTCGGCAAAATTCCCAAAACACAGTTGCAAGCCAATCAGCAGTAGGGGGCGTGTCTAACTAGCTGAGAAATTAAAAGGGGCGTGGTCATGTTGAGTTATGAGCAATTTTGATTTGGTGCTTTCACATATCAGCATTATTTTACAAAATTTGTTTGGAGTCCCAAAACATCATTTCAGCCAATCAGCAGTAAGGGGCGTGTCTATGGCTATAACTACAGCGGAGATATCAAAAAGGGGCGTGGTCATGTTGAGTTATGAGCATTTTTGATTTGGTGCTTTCACATATGAGCATTATTTTACAAAATTTGTTTGGAGTCCCAAAACATCATTTCAGCCAATCAGCAATAAGGGGCGTGTCTATAACTACAGCAGAGATATCAAAAAGGGGCGTGGCCATGTTTAATTTGGTGCTTTGAAATATCAGATGTGATTGGCAAAATTTGCTTTGCACTTTAAATAAGGATGAAACTACAATGCCATGATGCATTGCACATGACACAATAAAACAGATGACAGAAATATTTAAATATTCTTTTAAATCCTTTGTGTGACCTCTAGAAGCGAAATATCTTTGGTGTTTATATTATAAAATCAGTATTTATAGAAAATCGTATTTGAGAGTGTAGCGAGACAGTCGCTGTGCTTCATGAAAGTGGGCGGAGCTAAAGAGATATTTAACAAGTTACCAAAAAAAAAATGTACAACTGATCTGTTTTTACAGTCCTTGTTAAGTTATAATAAAGTTTACATATGGAGAAAATGAAATGAGTTTTTACTTCCACAACTGACTGCTGTGCTGTATTTCTACACGTGTTTAGTTTTGCTGTTAATAATTGAACCTATCTTGTAAATCCTCCGCTGCGTAGAGTTGACATATTATAAGTGGATCTGTTTGCATGAACTACAACATCACAATAATACATGATAGTGCTTGTGCGCTTGTTTTTATACTGAATGCTGGTGATTCTGTCGAGTTTCTGAGCTGTGTAAGTGCATATCGTTATTTTTGTCTATGAAAATGATGATGAATTGATAATGATTATTATTATGATGGTACAGCATAGCTTTTGTAAAGGCGTTTGTTGTTGTTTGAGCAGTGTCGGTTGAGCCCAAGTCAAATGTGAATCATGTTCATTAGTGTGGGTCAGTTGCAGTGTCGCATTATGCATGTGTGTTTATTGTGAAATGAATCAGTTTAGAAAAGGGACCTTATGAACTACCAGATCACCCCAAAAAATACAATTTACTCAATATTACTCTCCTTCAAGGTTTTTATAAACATAATGAGTTTCTTTCATCTGTTGAACACAAAAAGAAGATGATTTGAAGGAAATTGAAACACTCCAAAAATGTTAAGTCCCAAAACACACTTGCAGCCAATCAGCAGTAAGGGCGTGTCTATGGCTATATCTGAGATATTAAAATGGGCGTGGTCATATTGAATTATGGGCATTTTTAATTGGTAAATTAAAATATCAACAGCGTTTGGCAAAATTTTAACTGATTGCCAAAACACAGTTGCAGCCAATCAGCAGTGAGAGGCGGTCTATAACTACAGTGAAGATATCAAAAACCCAATGGTTGAATCAAAAATATTTGGTGCTTTGTTTGGTTATTTTAACCTTTATTGGGTTATTTATTAATAACTCACCCAGTTGGGTTAAATATTTGTTGCTTTGTTGGGTTATTTTTGAACCTTTATTGGGTTATTTATTTAATAACTCAATCAGTTGGGTTAAAAAATTTGAAATTTCAACAGTCAACTGATTTACTGACACGATGAGCAGCTGTATTAATATGGTGTGTGTAAATTGTTGCTCTAACACAATAATGTTGTTGTTTTTTATTAAATTGCCTTTCCGTGTTGTGTTTTTCTATCCGTTTCATCAGCACTCTAAATTAATGATGTAATAAACTCACGCTTCATGCCAGATCTATATTAAATGGATAAAAACGCTGTGTCAGGAACTTAAATGTAGAGGAAGTAAAGCATTTTGAATATTTTTAAAACGGCATGTTATTATTTACACAGCCCTAATTATAAAATTAATAGTAGCATTAGGAATACCAGAATGGAAAAATAACGATTAATCAAAGTAACCCCAATGCATTGGGTTAAATTTTATAACCCAATGCATTGGGTTAAAATAGCCCATAGTTGGGAAGGTGCTATAATAACCTATAGTTGGGCTATATGTTGGGGTATTTTTTAACCCAACTACACTGAAAAAAATTATTCAAAGATGATGCCTTGGCTTCACTCATTTTTTTTTACGTGAAGTGATTGTAAACAATTTATTTGGGCTGAATTTAATCAAACAAATTAAGTTGAACATTGCTCAGTTTAATTTGTTTGTTTAATTTCAACACAAATAAATTGTTTGCAAACAGTTTTGCATGCAACACTTTTTTCAGTGATTTTAACTGAGCATTGACTTCCATTGTAAGAAAAACTAATGGAAGTCAATAGTTTTCCAACATTCTTCAAAATATCTTCTTTTATGTTCAATGGACACACAAGTAAGGAGGAAAGAATAAAATTTTTGTGGGAACTGAACCCATTTAGTGCGGCGCGGTGGCTCAGTGGTAGCACTGTGGCCTCACATCAAGAAGGTCGCTGGTTCAAGCCCCCACAGGGCCAGTTGGTCATTTTCTGTGTGGAGTTTGCATGTTCTCCCCGTGTTGGCCGTGGGTTTCCTCCAGGTGATCCGGCTTTCCCCACAGTCCAAAACACATGCGCTATAGGGGAACTGATCAACTAAATTGGCCGTAGTAGTGTATGAGAGTGTGTGTGTGGGTGTTTCCCAGTACTGGGTTGCAGCTGGAAGGGCATCCGCTGTGTAAAACATATGCTGGAATAGTTGGCGGTTCCTTCCGCTGTGCGACCCCTCATAAATAAGGGATTAGTATGTGTTTAATGACATTTAATCGACCCTTATTATGCTTTCTCAAATATAGTGCAAGCCTGTAGGGGGCGCTCTTTACCACACTGTTACATTGAGAAGGCATGCATAATATTACCAGATCTCCAGGATATTCACTTATTTTTAATGCACTAACAAACTTATTGAGCGATGTGCTTATTAATGTAAATACACTGAGGAGTGTGTAATCAATTCAAATTGGCTAATGATATAATCCAGTGTGTATGTGTGTGTGTGTGTGTGTGTGTGTGTGTGTGTGTGTGTGTGTGTGTGTGTGCGTGTGTGTGTGTGTGTGTGTGTGTTTCTCTTGTGGTGTTTCATAATGCTGCTCTTACAACATCAAGTCAGTAACTATTTGTCATATTCACGTTTTTTCCTAATTTTTTAAACACTTTAACTTAAATCTTCTCTTGAAATGTCTCTCTAGAGTTTACTATTATTAATTGTATATAATCTGAAATCCTTCATAGGGATGATGTGGTTTTATTCAGTATAGATTGTTATAAAATCTTAGTTTCTCCTGATTTTTCCCGTTGATATTCACACCTGATCTTCCAACGTGTTTCATTTCTCTAAGTGTGCTCTCTAAGAAATGTGTTTGTTATCAGTATTATCAATAAAAGGCTTGTGTCTGAACACATGCGGTGGTGGTTGTTTGTAATACACTAGCAGTTAAGAGCTATACTGTTCTGCTGACGCTGTTGCTTTTGCTATCAAACGTATGGAGCTTTATCTGAATGAACAGGGAGGACGAGCTGACTGCTGATAAGATGGAGGAAAACAGCTTGTGAATTTATTTCGGAGTGGTGCTAAAGTCTTACATGCTTCTGAGTTACCAAACATCTGAGTTCTGCAGAAACTGGTGTAAAACAGTAACTGTACGCCTGTCCAGGTCAAGCAATAATGTCTGTTTATACACTGTAAAATATATCTGTAATGAATACTTTCTGTATTACAAGTGTTTTGGGTTTATTTACCATTGTGAATGCATTAGGGGATGTATTTGATGTTGAACATGGCCTGGCAGTTTATTACAAGGTGTTTGTAGCGTAATATACAACACCAACCCACCAAATACATCACTTTAAACTATTAAACATGTTCATAAAAGTCTCTTTTTACAAATTTTGAAGGTTAAAAGTTGTTAAGATCAAGATCCCATGATGCAATTGTATCACAAATATGTAAAACACTAATTTACAGATATTTATTTACAGTGCATGCTTATGGTTTCTGTTTTTATTTGTAGCATTCGGTTCTTGTGCATATAAATAATAACATATTTAGATAACTTATAATTAAACTTACTATGCAGTTTTCTTTTTCTATGCTATGTTTTATACACTGTTAAACCCAAAAAGTTAAGGTAACTCAAACCATTTGAGGAAAGTGATTCCAACAATTACATTTGAGTTCAAAAACCAATCCTAATGAGTACTGTGAACTTACTCCATTTAAGTTGAAATAATGAGCTATTTAATGAACTCTTACCTTCATCACAGAGTTCAGTCTTTTCAAATGAGTAGAATAAACTTTCAGTAAATTTTGAGTTAACTACACTCATTTCATTTGATGAAGCTGACTGTTGGTTTTACAGTATATGCTTTATATAAGACCTTTCATATGCCTTTTCTCCTTAATCTGTGAAAAACTGAGAACAAATATTATATTTTTAACAGTTTAAAGTCAAAAATCTGTCCCAGTTCACTGTAAACAATATGTAGTCTCTTTCTGGAAATAATGATTATAATTGTTATGTGCTATTTAATGAATAATTACCATATTCAATACTGTATATGTGGTAGAACATACTTTTAATATGATAATAGTATTAAATGGTATGTGAACAAATACACTGTATGACTGAAGTGTGTTGCTTTTTTGTTATTAAAGCTTTTAAATCAGAAAAAAAAGATAGATAGATATATATTTAATTAAATGCTAGTAATATTAGCTTCCAAAGTTGTAATACTTTTAATACATTAAATGTTTGTGCTTTTTTGTTGTATTTATTATTTATTTTTGTTGTATAATGATTTATTTGGTTCACACGCCCACACGTCTTTATGTTTTATTCTATTTTCCTTATAAAACTAATTGCACACTGTGTTATTGTTCTTTATATTAGCTTATAGGATGGTGCTAATTTTGTCATCTAAATATATTCCACAGATATGACAATAGTATGGAGGATTCATTTTAAAGTTTAATTTTGTTCTGTAAGGGCTGGATTTAGCTTTTTAACAATATATGCGAAGAAGATTTGCATATGCAAATGTGAATCAGTGGGATGTAGGGTAATACAGATGTCAGACATCTTGTTTATTCATGTATATCAAGTCCCTTTAAGGCAAGTCATTTCACTCTGCGGCCATCTTTGAAACACCTCTCAGGCAGTGTGCTCGGGCAATTGGGGAAACATCAAATACTCCAAAACTGCTTGCCAAGCTTATTGAATTTCATATTAGAAATCACCAATAAAATTAAACCACCGCTGTGTGTTTAGTTTCTTTTCTAAACTTTTAAATCACACAGAATCTGCATAAACTCACGTCTGGTCTGAGCTCGTCCCCTGGAGAATGGTCTGTCTAGAGCAGGGGTCGAGAACCTTTTCAGTAAAGAGCCATTTCTAATTTTTTGGCAAATTATTATTTTAAAGAGCCATTAGGGTGTGTATTATCCTTTCTTCATTTATTTCCCTGCACAACTCAAAAATAAACAAATATGAAGCATCTCAAAGGACAATTTATAGAATTTTTCTCTTTCGCCATCAGCACTCATGAATGTGGTTTGAATTTACGTGCACGAGGTGACCCTACAAATAAAAGTTGCTTGCTCTTTATTGGTGTCGCAATATAAGTTAATCCACAGCACCGCTTTTATTGTAAACTAAGATCTTATTAGTTTTGCTGTAAAAATACATTAAAAAGGGAATTAAATTGTATTTTCAACAGGAAACTGATTTTTAGTGACAGTTATAGTTATTTAAAATTAAAATATTATTGAAGAAAGACAGCTGGGAGCCACATATTTTTGGTCAACAGCCACATGTGGCTCCCGAGCCATAGGTTCCCTAATTCTGGTCTAGAGCGATCGATGATTGGCCCCTCTGAGTCACACAGTTCATTACACTTACAGGTTTTGGTTCAACTGGATAATCCTCGCATGAAAATACAGCTGAATCACTTTTGTATCTTAAATGCAAACGCAAGAGCTGAAAAGCTAACATTAGGTGGATTTTTCTTTTTCTCTAAAATATTGCTTCTTACATATAAAGCTTTGAATAATTAATCTTCTGTCTCGCTTCAATCCAACTCGCTCTTTAAGACCTCAAAACTCAGGGCTTCTGGTAGTACCTAGAATAGCAAAGTCGAGTAAAGGAGGTCGAGCCTTCTCATTTATAGCTCCTAAACTCTGGAATAGCCTTCCTGATAACGTCCGAGGCTCAGACACACTCTCCCAATTCAAAACTAGATTAAAGACCTATCTGTTCAGTAAAGCATACACTTAGTGCACCACAGGCTCTGCATCTTGTTTATATACACTATGAACAGCAGCTACGCTAATTATTCTCTTTATTCTCCATTTCCACCTGGGGATACTCTTCCCGAGGCCCTCAGACTATGCAGAGTCACTGATTCGATCCAAGACCAACGACGAGATGATCCCAAGGTTTCCATATCCTGGACCAGGCCGTATCCTGAGCAGCTACTGTGGTGGTCATGGAGGAGTGGAGAACATGAGACTGATTCCTGTGACACTCCAGAGACAGACGAGTCTTCGCTGAGGCCAGCTTCCAGCCTCCGCCACTGAGACTGCAGCTCTGCACAAGACGTTTGGCCAGCGGAGAAATTAAAATGGTCGTGCCCAACTGAGCCTGGTTTCTCTCAAGGTTTTTTTTCTTCACTTCCACCATTAGTGAAGTTTTTTTTCCCTCTCCGCTGTCACCACTGGCTTGCATGGTTCGGGTTCTATAGAGCTGCGCATCGTTGGATTTGCTCTTCATCCTACGTAGTATGTCATAGAAAGGGCCAAACGGAATCTGTGGACAGTTTTTGCTATTTCTGCGCTATTTTCTGAGTTTTGTTAAAAATCTGCAGATTGATGCGGAATGATTTAGGGAGTATCATAACTAAAACCTTAATATATTAAATAAAAAGTAATACCTTTTAAAATTGTATTTAGTGTTTACAATGCAAATCCAAAACAAAGCAAGTCTCCTATATAATATCTCTACTAGAAGACAGAAAATATGACTTTACACACTGCATTGTACATAAATCAGATGAACACTTTCATATTAGTCAATAATATTACTGAAATTAACTTAAAAACTGAATAAAGATAAATTTCAGCTTTATTTGTATAGCGCTTTTATAAAATGTACACACATTTACTCAAGTAAATAAACAGAATCAACGATGAGCTAAAAATCTGCGAAAATTTGCAGAATTCTGCAAGCGCAGAATACGTGTGGGCCTCGTCATAAGACATATTAAAGTAAGTGTATCGCTCGTGTGCAGGCCATATTGACCGTCAGGCCACCGGGAAATGTCCCGGTGCTCCCTATGGCCAGTTCGCCCCTGGACACAGAACAACATTTATTATTCTTTTTTGCCACGAAGTACAGCGAAAATCAGCCCACACAGTCATATCTGCTATAGATTTTAAGGAGGAGTGTAAACACTGCAGTTATGACAGAGTTAAACGTGTTCAGATGAAGAAAAAACAGATGAAAAATCAATTGATCACGCTAAAATGACAGTTAATATGTGTGTATTTTTACTCATTTATTCTCACGTTTGCATTACTGAGAGCAGGAAAGAGACTGCAGTGCTGTATCTTCATAATATTGTTTAATTAAAATAAATGATCAACACATTAATCTGTCTTGACAGTCTTTATTAGTGAAGACATTATCTACACACGATTAGAAAAATACTAAAACTATAAAATACTGTGAATGAAAATGCTGAAATCACAGACAAATCCAAATGCTCAACACAAGTGAGCTGCGTATCAGACCAGATCAGCTCGATCACGTATAATGTGTCTCCGACAGCGCCTGTAGTCCCGTTTAGCAACTTGATAGCAGTCGTCTTTTTAAATAAGCGTGACAGATTTAATAAATCAAGAGTGTGCTGGAACTGATGTGTTTTATGTTGTAGAATAAAATGTGAAGGTATCTTGAGTTTGTGTTAGCTACGGACCTTATTTAGGCCATTTAACTGAAATCCCATTGAAAATACCCATTGAGTTTGAGATGAGGGAACCGGAACTGCTAAAATGCTAACTCGCTTCCAGGTTTTTGCATACAAATTGACGTCACAGTTCCTCCACTCTATTGTCTGTTACACTGTTCCCTATTCAAAAACACACGAGTGACATGTCTTGTGTATTCTAGAGTCTTTGTGTGTTTTTATACGAATACATGCAAACTTATAAATTCTCATAATATTACTGAGATCCTTGTTTCAGTATGGTGGCATAATATTAATAATAATAATTCCTTACATTTATATATTGCTTTTCTAGACACTCAATGCGCTTTACACATTGGGGGGAAATCTCCTCATCCAACTGAAGAAAAGTTGAGTAGGGGCGGGGCTTTCATTCCTTTTTATCAAATCAACTGTAAGAGAGGTGTGGCTAATATTGTGTCTGAAACATCAAAAGACGAGCCACACCAGACTTTGATTAAAGATTACCGAACTAAACTTTTTTCCTCAGTGGATTAATTTGCACGGATTAATCGTTCACTTAATGAACAACAATGCGTGCTAGCAAAATGAACATTGCAAATTTTGATTTCACACGGACTTAAAGAGCCCCTAATGTGTTTTTTTTTTAACATGATCTCCATGTAGTGTGTAGCACAGCTTTAAGTGAAATGAAATATCCAGCTAAGGCTTAAATCTGAAAGTGGACAGCGTTTAAAAATATTGATTCATCTAAAAAAAGAGTCGACTCATAGTGGTTAGAATGAATCGTCTTCAAAACGAGTCTTTAGCTGTTTCAGCGTGACGTGGATACGAAATATAAGCCCCGCCCAATTGCTGCGCATGCAAACCCGGGAAAATTTTAACCTGCGGCCCCGCCCACTAACCCAGCAGCAAACACAAACAGATCCTGAAGTCATCATGAGTGATGAAGACACTGCGCTTACCTGGATATTATTGGGCGTGTGAGGGAAATGGGCGATTCATTCATTTATTAAAGGAAGGATCAGAAAAGACTACTGATGTATGAGACTAGTGAGACCAATGGACAGACAATACACCAGTGGTGCGTGCAAAATAAGGCCAGTTTATTAGGCACAAAGGCAGCCTGCTGCAGGTTTGAGGAGTGCCGTAGAGCGCTACAACCCCCTGGCTGAGGATGTGATTGTTAGGCAAAGCAGAGTACAGATAAGCCCTGAGAACATATAACACTTTTCAATATGGCTTTACACGCAATATGAGAATATAAAGAGTTAACCTGATGCAGCACACGCGGTTACAAGTAACAAAACACAACTAAATACATCATTTGCAAGCTAGAGTAAACGAGGCAATAATTTAAACGCAGGTACTTACAACTTGTGAAATGGAAGAAGAAACTGATCCATAATGCACTGATCCATGTTCTGACATAGTCCCTTACATCAATAGTCTTTTCCGATCCATCCTTTAACAAACGGCCGATAAAGTCTTCTTTGTAAGCATGTAGTTTCCAGAAGCACTGCACAAGGCTGGGCTATAATGCTGAGGTATTTTTGCAAAAATAAACCTCAACCACTGACTCTTCACAGTTTCTTCTTTGGGTAGAGAGACTTTCAACAATATCCAGCTGAGCACAGCGCGACCTTATTCAACCGGCGTCTGTGTGTCTAGCCTTTTTTTCTGTGTTAGTATGCGGGGCCGCAGGTTTTAAATCTACTGGGCAGGGCTTGTGTTTCGTGGCTGCGTCATCGCGAAACACCTAATGACTCGTTATCAAGATGACTCGTCTGAAGCACTATGAGTCGACTCTTATTGATGAATCAACAGTTTTAAACACTGTACACTAACAGATTTAAGCCTTATCTGGATTTTTCACTTCACTTAGAGCTGTGCTACACACTACATGGAAGGACATTTTCAAAAAAAAACATAATATGGGCTCTTTAATCTGTATAATATGGGCTCTTTAAAAGACTTTTGTCATCTCCGCCTTCCATATTTTTTTGTCCCAATCAGCGCTCCATAATGAGGTCGTGATGTCACCCGCGCCGGTGACGCAGAACTGCTGGCTCGTGCTGCTTAGAAACGAGCGACTCATTTACCTGGACGGAAGCCGCTACGAGAAGCACCCGCTCCCTAAATATCACTATTTCTCTTTTAATAATCATCTTTTTTATCACCATACAGCACTGTATAGAGTCTGCTGCACTGAGAGTGAGTGTCTGAATCGCTTTTTATCGCTTTTAATGCTGTAGTGATCTTGTCGGCTCACTTCTGCATCTGTCAGCAGCCTGAGGAGGGAACTCGTTCATTACACACACACACAGAGTCTGAGCTTGGTGTTGTTTTTGGAGATATGTAATGTGTGTGATGGTACAATGTGCTGTTTTAGGCTCTTTTAGCGGTTTAAATGGGCGTTTGAATGGTTTGTGGAGAGTTTTGTGGTTAGCCGGAGTTAGCTGAAGCTAGCCGGTGCGTTCCGTTACTCTGAAGCACAAACTGCCGCCAAGAGATTAAACTCCGAATCTCCATTTCATGCGCTGTTTACTCCTCTTATTTGGTAAGAAGAGACATTTTCTGTGGGACAGTCAGCAATTAGTTGACATAATCTATTCATCATGACCATTATACATAAATATAGGAAACATTTAGCAATGATCAGTTGTAATTTATTGAGGTAAAGTTGGTTTTATAGACCATTTCAATGTGGTGATGTCGTTGGTCCTTGAACATTTTCTGTTTGTTATCATATTATATCATCACGTTAAAACCGCTATTGTAACATTATTTATCAATATGTGGACCTTTTTGGGGAATTAATAATGTAAAATGGGAAATGCATTAGTTGTGTTACCATTATACCATACCATGGTTATTGTTTACAATACTCAAAATGGTCTATATTTACACATTGGTTTAGTGACAACTTGTGACACACTCCCTATATTGTTTATACCATTGTACATTGAATATTAGGTCTGAAATCACATGGAAATATGACTTGATAACAACATTAGCACTATTTATTTGACTGACTGTGAACAATGTTGTACTTCAGGTGTTTGCTGCTAATATGATTTAACGATTTAGCATTTGCAAAGAATGCTTTTCTGAAATTATATTTTGAAGGAAGTCCTAATGTGTTAATATAAGACCAACTTTACCTCACTTCGTACTTTTATGTATTTTTAAAACAGGTGTCCAACTTCAGCATGATTAATAGGTTACTCTGAATGACCATGGATGACCAAAATTCTAGGTTATAACTCGTGTAAATGTAATTATTGTACCCATATTTTACCATTTTATTTTAACAATATTTATTTGCTATATTAAAGACTGCTGTTGTATTTAATTGGCTTTATATAAAATATAATTGAGGTAAAAGCTGCTTTATATTCGCACATTGGTTAGGTGACAACTCTCTATATTGTTTATGGTACTTTGAATATTTGGTCTGAAATCACATGTAAGTGTGACTTGAAAACAACATTAGCACTATTTATTTGACTCTCTGTGATCAATGTAGTTGATGGTTGATGGGTGCTAATATGAATTAATTATTTACAATATTAGAGAGTCCTGATGTGTGAATATACAACCAACTTTACCTCAATTTGTACTTTTATTTATTTTTGAAACAAGAGTTTCATTTCTGCATGAATATGTTACACTGAATGACCATGGATGACCAGTATTCTAGATTATAACTCAGGGAAATAAAATTAATCGTTCACCTTTAATGGACAGGACAGTAGAGAGCATTGAAAGGAAAGTGAGGGAAGCAGAGAGAGGGGAAGGATCGGCATAGGACCTCGAGGTGGCAATCGAACTCTGGTCGCCGCAAGCACCCGAGTGCATGTGTCCACGCACTAACCACTACACCATTAGTGCCAACATTTAATTTTTTATTTTAACTAAATTGATTTGTAATGTTAAAGTCTGCTGTTGTATTTAATTGCCTTTCCATGTATATAAAATATAGACATCAAAAAGCAACGTAGTGTTTGTCCTCTTGCATTAAATAAAAGACAGCAGCAAGCAGTGTCAAGGAAAGTTACTCATGAATGTAATGGCATTACTTTGGTAAAGTAACTTTATGTAATGCTTTGTTATTAATTTTATAGATCCTGACTCGGCTTGTTTGTTTATAATCATAAATGTTGTTAAAAAAAGTGTATATTTTTGCAAATGTACAGCCCGTTTACACTGACATTGACACATGATGTAAATACACCTCATGCTGAAGGAAATGTTGTTTATGTCGGAACAGGTTGAGCAAACCTTTCTGGATTACATGACTAGGCATAGGATGCATTAAAATAAAGTTTTTTTTTCATTTTAAGGGACACTGAAGGTTTTTGTGCAAGTGGGATGAGTCAGTATACTTGTTCACATTTTAGCTTTAATGTATAGTTTCAGGTTTACACATATCTGAGCTTAATTTATTTCAATACAGCAGGTTTAGGAGAGCAGCCAGTCAATAAAGTAACACGTTATTGTTTTTTTTAAACCACTTGGAATGAAAAAGTTATGTTACTTTACTTGTTAATTATAAAAAGTAATCTGATTCCATAGCTTAAGTTACCTGTAATGCAATACACCCTACACCCATCTACGCAAGTGCATTATGGTTCAGATAAATCTTTAAAGGGACAGTTCACCCTTAAATGAAAATGCACACACTATTTATTTATCCACGCATGGTTCCAAGTGCCTTTATTTATTCTTTTTGAACTCAAAAGGAGATGTTTTGATTGCTCAACAGTTTTAAGATGTTTTTATTCACACACATAATAGGAAAAATAAATATTATGGAAAGCAATAGGTACTGGTTTCTAGCATTCTTCAGTATATCTTCTTTTGTGTTCAACAGAAGAAACAAACAAACAAACAAAGAAAGATAAGCAGGTTTGTAATAAGAGTGAGTAAATGATAACAGAATCTTCAGTTTTGTGTGAACTTTCACTTTAAAGCAGAGGAATCCTAGACTTACAGATATGCATGCTAAGGATTTCATACATTTTTTTTGTTGTTGCCAAAAGTAGGGCTGCACAAATATCGGAAAATTCCTCCAGTGCAATATTTATTTTCTCTGCAATATTAATACAATTTCACCAGATGAATTGAATAACTCTATTTGAAATTCACTCAGTAGTTTAGATTAATTTTGTAGTGGAGGAAATCATAAAATATAATAACCAAATTCAAAGTATAAGCAAGCAAGCAAATAAATAAGCAAGCAAAAAAAGTGAGTTAGAGTTAGGATTAAAAGCATAGGTTAATACAATAGAGCAAAGAGAAAAGTAAATTAAAGTGCTTTATGATTTTCTGTGGAGTCTATTAGTATTCAGATACAGAAATCAAATAATTAAATGATTAAAATAAATCTTTATTAAAGTTAAAAACTAATTATACAATTATTTAACCAATTATAATAGATGCTTCAGTCCCAGTTTGTGGACTTAAATCAGGTTTATTTTGTACATCAACATAACAGATGTCTATACAGCAGTGCATACTAACATGTGTCCTGGCAAAACAGTGCAAAGCTAAATGTGTGCTTGCAAACTTTAATGACATTGTGTGTGACTCGTCATTGCAGAAAGGCTTGAATTAACTCCACAACAAATATATCAAATAACCTTTAGGAACGTTCTTACTGTAGTGAGTAAGATCTGCTTCATTCTTGTCTGTCACTGTGCTGTTTATCTACATGAAGACTCCTCTGACACGCACGTGGCTACGGTGGGCGGGGAGAGCCAGCTCATTTACGTTAAAGGCACAGGCGACAAAAACAGCTACAGTGTCCTAACAGCTCAAATTTCTCATACTCAGAAATGTATAATAAATAATCTGATGGATATTTTAGGCTGAAACTTTACAGACACAAAAATCTTAACTTAAATCTTGAAATAGGTGCCCTTTAAAACACAGATGAAAAACTTTCACTCTATTATAGATAAACCCTTCAGTGACTCTACAAATCTCATGTGTTCTGAACTGTGGCTACTGTTCAAATATAATCCCATCTTATCTTGTGGAGGTGCACATTGTGATATCAATGCTGAAGCCGTATATTGTGCACTGAGCAGCCTTAGCCAGAAAAGTCATGTTTTTCATTTGGTGTTTTCTTTAGTTTCCTAGGACGGGCAGGACTTCAGTGGAGTGAAGGAGTTGGAGGACAAGCACTTTTATTAGAGGAATACGTCCAGAATCTGTTGGATTTTGGGGGTTTTCGTTCTGCTGTTGGTTTGGAGAGGCGGTGGAGCTGTTTTAAAGACTGCGATGCATCGCTTAAGGACTTGCGCTGCTCGACTGCGGCCGCTCACAGCCTCTCAGAACGCTGCCAGTTTCTCACAACACAGGCCGGCTGCGGTGCCCGGGGCCCGGAGGACGTTTCAGCCAATCAGGAGCTACACGGGCCCTGTCGCCGCCGAGCCTTTTCTCAATGGGACAAGCTCCAACTATTTGGAGGAGATGTATTACGCATGGCTGGAGGATCCCAAGAGTGTGCACAAGGTGAGCTGATCAACGTGAAGAATTCCTTTGTAATTTCCTGGATCAGTTATGATGCTCAAAATCCAGCCACAATTTAAAACTCAGCCTGTTTACATGCATAATACATAGAGCTGTGGTGAAAAATCCATTTTGATATTATTAAAATGTGTCGCTGATCTCTTGCATGGATTCTCAGCTGTTTAACAGCAGATGGCGCTCTATTGGTGTTGGTTCAGTAATAGATCATAACCGGTTATAATGTACTGACGTAATTTATCTCATATTCACTATGTTGCAGTAGAATAATATGTTAGGAGCCGCGCCGGTAGTATGAGTTGCATATACGTTCTTTCTCCCTCAAAGTGACGGCACTCATGACATGAGCCACAGTGAAAGTGAAACCGAAAGCACTCATATCACATTTTAGAGTTATGATTGCAACAAGCATTTGATATGTTTGATCTTTCATAGCGAGCACCGAGTGTTGTACATGAGAATAAGCTTATAACAGTGTCAGTATAACTACTTTAATCTATATAATGTTGAATTTTATGCAAGAGGGAATCTGATAATGACAAATGTCTGATTTTATCAGTGAAATAAATGGTTTAATAATGATGTCAATGACAAGCATAGGTCTCAAACATAATTCAACTTCAGAATTATGATTAATTGTATTCTTATGTAATTATTTTACTGTGCCATAATGACCAGGACAAATTTCGTCTATTCAAGTCCACCGTTCCAAGTGTATACCAACAGTAGACCTACACATAGGCCTAATATTATTTTTACCATTTGTTTGAGACATAACAATAGCCAACTCATATTAACCTTTATTTTTCATCTACAGAATCATGGACTTTATTCGAAGCACAGAATAAATTGTGATTCTCATTTTATTCAGAATCGTACAGCCCTAGTTCACACCCCTGTGCATGTGGTACTGCTGGAACATTATTTGTCTGTGGTCTTTCATCACCGTGTAATAACTCACTCCGTCTCCTCAAATTACTTGTTCATCATTTTGGTCTTCAAGTTTATTTAGAGGAGAAGTGGATAATTATTTCAGTTTTAAAGGAGACATTCTCCCAAAATTAAAACTCTGTCATCATGTGCTCACCCTCATGTCATTATAAACTCATTTTATAATTTGAGGAAGACAAATAAATCTTTAAGGAACTAAGAAATAAAGCATTGTTTTCTTAATATTTTGACATCCACTGCATGTCTTTAACCGTTTCTAAAACTGTATTACCAGGAAGAATTTTAAGTTATTTATCACAAATTGATCTGTGAAATTGTATTTATTTATTTATGTATGTAGTTTTATTATTGTAAAATGTATTATAAATAAATGTTCAGATTAAATATGTTTCCAGATTTATTATGCAAAAGATCAAACGAGTACAATTAGTAATGCTTGACAATAAAGTCTCATTAGTAAACATTAGTTAACTAATCAACAGTGAGAAATAAACCTATTATTTACTATGTTAATGTTATTAAAAAATATTACTTATCAGCTGTGTTTAATAAAACATTTATGACCTTTGTTATTAAACATGTCTAAGAAAGTGACATCAACTAAGATCAATAAAAGCTTTCGTAGTTTTCATTAGGCAAGGCAAGTTTATTTCTATAGCACATTTCATACACAGTGGCAATGCAAAGTGCTTTAGATGAACAGGAATAAAAGAAACAAGTATAAGAAAAATAAAAACAAATAATAAAAATGGTAAAAAATAAAAAAATAAAGCATAAAAACAGATAAAATGTGTTATAATGAGTATCAAATTAACTAATGTTAACAAATGGAGCCTTGTTGTAGTGTTCATGAACAAAAAGCTTATAAATATGTGAAAATATTCATGTTTAAAAGCATTAATCATTATGGGCTTACTGTGAAACAAGCTGAATATTATTAAATGACACTAATAAGTAATTATTGACTGTATTTTGAAATGTCCTCGCAATAACAATAAAATACATGTTCATTTTTATCACAATTAGGGCTGCTCGATATGGACAAATTGCAATATTGTGTTTTTCATCCATATATATTAATATATTTTACCTGATGTTATAGGGGAGTGCATCTGCATACATTATTATAACTAAAATTTTTAGGGGAAAAACATACAAATGAGAGAAAAGTGCTTTATATTTGCCTGCTATTTATTTCAAAATGTATTTCATTTATATTTTTATTAAATATTTGAAAACTGATTTATTTAAAATGACATTTGGCAGTCTTCACTATAAAAATTGTATTTAATTAATCTTTGTTCAAGCTTGTTCTTTTAGTTTTCTGTGCCCGAGTGCTTCAAACTTCTGTTCTGTTTAGCCCAAAAAAAACTACTTCTAAACATTAAATCAACAGTGGTTAAACTTTGCTAATAAGGCCCCGTTTACTCCGCCAGATAAATGTGACCCAATTCCGATTATTTAAAAACAAAAAATGTTTTATTTATTTATTTTTTGCTCATGTGTGATACACAGATCGGATCTGTTCTATGACCTTGTAAACACTAAATAAACGCATGCATTCGGATATTCAGAGATCGGTTTCAGGCCTCCTTCATATGTGGAAATAAATCAGGTATAAATCAGATATGTGACAATGCTACTATCATGTAAAAAGGCAGATCGGTCAGCGCAATAGCCTAGTGGTTAGTGCGCCGACATATGGTGCAGTAGCACGTCAGGGCGTCCCGAGTTTGAATCCTGGCTCGAGGACACCCCCCCCCCCCCTCTTTCCAACTTCGCTTCCTGTCTCAATACTGTCCTATCTAATAAAGGCAAAAAGGCCAAAAATAAAAAAAAGGCAGATCGGTTTTATTGAAGCATTCTGTTTTATACGCCATTAAACTTGTGACATTGTGGTGCTTCATCACGGTTTAATGATGTAGAAGGAACATCGTGTGTGTGGTCATCCTAAAATTTCAGGCCCACTGCTCCTCATTAAAGCCTGCCCACCAGACCTGACATCTCTCTCGTACCCACAAACTCCTCTTAAAGGTGGAAAACACCATATATAAAGCAAAGGCGCAAGCTCCCTCTCCTCAAAATCATTTTAAAGTTGGGTGATTAACATATTTCACAGAGCTAAAAGCAACACAGTTTCTTCCATCGTGGCTAGAGTGGCGCTAATGCTAGGACCTGCCTTTACGCATGCGCGACGTCGTAAATTGTGTGGCCAGTGTAAACGCATAAATCAGATATGAGTCACAATTAAAAGAGCGTGTAAAAAAAAAATCAGATATAGGCCACAAATCAACACCTGACAGTGTAAACTTTGACAATCATCTACAAACTCCTGGTCAACAATAATCTACACTTGAAACTGCAGATCCTGTGATGTGACCATTGCAGATGTTTGCAGCCATAATCACAGTATATTTTATTATTGACTATTTCCACGTGTGTTTTCACACTCAACTCAGACTGATTGTGTGTTTAACTGGGCAGATTTATTTATATTGTAAACCACAGAGGCACATCTCTGATCTCCAAGGTTATGCTTGAGGACGTCCAGGTTTCGTAATGTGACTTTTTGCCCTCTCAGGCAGTAATCTTAGCTTCGCAGGACTGTTACGTAAGACGTTTCCTTTCCATGTCACATGACATGCCCTTGTGTGATTCTCAAAGCAGAACTAAAGGTTTTCTGGGAAATTGTGCTGAATGTGCTGTATCATAATCAAACACACCAGTCAAGTGCAGCGCTAAAACCTGCTGCTGGGACACTTTCAGTTCTGGAGCTTTTCAGTTGCACACATGTAGATGCATCTATACACAGTCATGGCTCTTCGTATGTCTGTCTGTCTGTCTGTCTGTCTGTCTGTCTGTCTGTCTGTCTGTCTGTCTGTCTGTCTATCTATCTATCTATCTATCTATCTATCTGTCTGTCTGTCTGTCTGTCTGTCTATCTACCTGTCTGTCTACCTGTCTATCTGTCTACCTAACTGTCTACCTACCTACCTATCTGTCTGTCTATCTACCTACTCACCTACCTACCTACCTACCTACCGACCGATCGATCCTCTCTGTTAATCTATCTGTCTATCCATATGTCTATCTATCTATCTATCTATCTATCTATCTATCTATCTATCTATCTATCTATCTATCTATCTATCTATCTATCTATCTATCTATCTATCTATCTATCTATCTATCTATCTATCTATCTATCTATCTATCTATCTATCTATCTATCTATCTATCTATCTATCTATCTATCTATCTATCTATCTATCTATCTATCTATCTATCTATCATTTGTCTGTTTGCCTGCCGGCCTGTCTGCCTGCCTGCCTACCTACCTACTGACTGACTGACCGAACGTCTGTCAATTTATCTGTCTATCCATATGTCTGCCTATCTGTATATGTCTGTCTATTCATCTATCTATCTATCCGTCCGTCCGTCCGTCTGTCTGTGCATAACTTCAAATCTGTTTGTTTGTCTATCCATCCATCTTTGGTCTCTTGTTTATCCTCATAGCATCCACGTGGGTTAAAAGAACAGCATCTACAACAGCGTCTTTTGTGAAATGGAGTTGCTGTTTAATGTATAGTAAATCAGACTCATTCAAAGTAGCGTCGCTGCGCAAACACACGTTATGAATGCATGTTACACTTCTGACTGTACAGTGTGTTTTCTTTTTCCTATAATGCACAGAGTTTTGAGGTAAGGGACGTTTTCATTTGCCATCCACTGACAGTGGCTCATCCAGTTCGTCAAACTCCGTCTTTTAAAATCGAAAACAAAATAAAACGGTCTCCTCATGAAGCCGGCGTATCAGCGCGCTGCTACATTGAAAACATATAATCCGATTCGCGCCTTCTGATTGGTTCTCGGGATTTAGCGGCTTTTGCTGTCAAGGGGAAGTGCGTTTAGCGGCTTTTGCCAACAAACTGTTATTTCTGAATGTGCTGACGCTGAGATTTAGATTATTAGAAGCAAATCTATTTGTTGATGGTGTACTACGTGCTTAAAGCATTCACTCAATGTCATTAGCTCATTTTTAACGGAAGTGGCGTTTAGCGGCTTTTGCATCTGAGCTCTTCATATATCTGTGTGTGTGCATAACTTCAAATGTCAACAGATGTATGTGGCTTGATTAAATTGTTGTGAAAACTATGAAGAAGGTGCACAATCCAGGCTTCCCTCATGTGTCCTGCTGTGAGACAATACAACACACGCTCCCTGAATTTAACACACTGAGCTCTTTATCTCCTCAAAGCAGGAAAGCCTATTAGATGTTTACCAGGTCAGTCCGTGCTCCAGTGTGACTTCACTGTCACTGAATGTAGTGACCTCATATGAAGTCCTCGTGTGCATCTGTGCTGCTTGTCCCTGCATGAGCCGAAAGCATTTCAGATGATTTATTATGCAATGAAACATTATGCTTATCAAATGCTGGACAAAGCAGTTCACAGAAGATTGACCCCCTATCACAGTTTACTCGCAGTACAGCTGCTGCCATCTGTATTGGAAACGGTCAAATCTGGGGGGTTTTTCTCTCTCTAATTCCATGTTTTCAATGAACTCTGTTTCTCAATTTTAATTAATACAGTATTAGGCCAATAGTATGGATGGGGCGATATCTTATCATTTATAAAACGTCAACTCTTACTCTAAATTAACTTCATAACATAGGTCGAGTGTTTGAAATCACTGCTTGTGTAATTTATATTACTTTGAAAAGCTTGAATAGGCATTCAGGAGGAGCAGGGTTGAAGACCTCTGCTCTATTAAGACTAATTAAATTAAATAAAAAAATGAGTTATATGTTTGTGTGTGTAAACTTAATAAAATAAGGGTGTCTGCAGGGTCTTAAAAAGTCTTGAATTAGCTGAAATATTGTGCATTAGGTCTTAAATAATTTCAATCGGGTCTTAATTTTTCTGTGTTTACAGTGCATCCAGACAGTATTGATAGCACTTCACTTTCTCCACATTTGTTTATGTTCCAGCCTTATTCCAAAATGGATTCAATTGATTGATTTCCTCAACATTCTACACACAATCCCCCATAATGACAATGTGAAGAAAGAGTTTTTGAAATGGTTGCAAATTTATTAAAAATAAACACCTGTAAAGTCATATGTACATCAGTATTCTCAGCCTTTGCTCAATACTTTGTTGATGCTCCTTTGGCAGCGATTACAGCCTCAAGTCTTTCTGAATATGATGCCACAAGCTCGGCACACCTGTCTTTGGGAATGTTTGCCCGTTCCTCTTTGCAGAACCTCTCAAGCTCTATCAGGTTGGATGGGAAGCGACAGTGTACAGCCATTTTCAGATCTCTCCAGAGATGTTCAATAGGATTTAGGAAACTGGAAAATAGGAAACTAAACTTAAACTTTGAAAAATGAACTACACTGTTTCAGTTTACTATGATCTTTTATGTGAAGCTGCTTTGACACAATCTACATTGTAAAAGCGCTATACAAATAAAGGGGAATTGAATAGGATTTAGGTCTGGGCTCTGGCTGGGTCACTCAAGGACATTCACAGAGTTGTTGTGAAGCCGCTCCATTGATATTCTGGTGGTGTGCTTTGGGTCATTGTCCTGCTGGAAGATGAAGCGTCGCCCCAGTCTGAGGTCAAGAGCACTCTGAAGCAGGTCTTCATTCATGATGTCTCTGTACATCGCTGCGTTCATCTTTCCCTCTATCCTGACTAGTCTTCCAGTTCCTGCTGCTGAAGAACATCCCCACAGCATGATGCTGCCCCCACCATGCTTCACTGTAGGGATGCTATTAGCCTGGTGATGAGCGCTGCCTGCTTTTCTCCAAACGTAACGCCTGGCGTTCACTCCAAAGAGTTCAGTTTGAGTCTCATCAGAGCAGAGAGTTTAGTTTCTGATGGTCTGAGAGTCCTTCAGATGCCTTCTGGCAAACTCCAGGTGGGGAGTGTCTTCCGTCTGGCCGCTTTACCATACAGGCCTGATTGGTGGATTGCTGCACAGATGGTTGTCCTTCTGTAAGGTTCTCCTCTCTCCACAGAAGAACGCTGGAGCTCAGACAGAGTGACCATCGAGTTATTGATCACCTCCCTGACTAAGGCCCTTTCCCCCCGATCACTCAGCTGAGATGGCCGGCCAGCTCTAGGAAGAGTCCTGGTGGTTAAACATCTTCCACTTACGGATGATGGAGGCCGCTGTGCTCACTGGAACTTTCAGAGCAGCAGAAATGTTTCTGTAACCTTCCCCAGCCTTGTGCCTCCAGACAATCCTGTCTCAGAGGTCTACAGACAATTTCTTTGTCTTCATGCTTGGTTTGTGCTTTGACATGCACCGTCAACCCTGGGACCTTATATAGACAGGTGTACGCCTTTTCAGATCATGTCCAATCAACTGAATTGACCACAGGGAACTCCAATGAAGCTGCTGAAACATCTCAAGAATGATCAGTGGAAACAGAATGTACCTGAGCTCCATTTAGAGATTCACACCCAAGGCTGTGAATACTGATGTACATGTGATTTTACAGGTGTTTTAATTTTAATAAATTTGCAACTATTTCAAAAACTCTTTGTTCACATTGTCATTATGGGGGATTGTGTGTAGAATGTTGAAGAAATAAATCAATTCAATCCATTTTGGAATAAGGCTGGAACGTAAACAAATGTGGAAAAAGTAAAGCACTGTCAATACTTTCCAGATGCATTGTATGTAAAGTTAAAGTATGTTAAGCATCCATCAAATCACCAACAATCCATCTCAGTAAAACGCTTAACAGATGTTTTATTTATTAAATCTGTTTATTAATATGATTTAATTATCTTCCTTAGAATAATCTTTGTTTAATGGTTATCCATGTATGTATGCCTGGTGAGGACACTGACCTGCACAGGCTGTTTTTTAAACTTGTTTTTAAAACTTTTCCATGTTTTTAAAGTATAAAGTGCATGTATACAACAAGAATTTGCCTGTTTTGATGCATTGTTTAAAATATGCAGCTAAAAAATAACCAAATTAGATATTGTTTTAATTGGGCGGTTGCATAATAATATCATCGTTAGTTAATGTTATTTAAGTTAAAGTTCATGTTAACTCGCTGTGCATTAACTATTGTTGACCAGTACAACTTTGGATTTTAATAGTGCATTAGTTAATGTTGTACTATGATTAATAAATGCTGCACAAGATTATTTATGCTTCATTAATGTTAGTACATACATTAACTAACTAATGGACCGTTATTCAAAAGTCTTACCTGATTTTTTTTGTGTTTGTTTTTTCTACATTGTAGTAATGTTTACACTTAAACCAGGTGCAAACAGACTTCTTGTTGTCAAGTGACCTTTAGTTGTTTACAGCCACAAGTTGCAAACACAACAAACTACTTATTCTCTTACTCTGTCTCTTGCTTACTTCTCAACAGTCGTGGGACGTCTTTTTCCGTAACGCTAATGCCGGCGTGGCTCCAGGCTCTGCTCACCAAAGTGCTCCTCCATTGGGACTCTCAGGACTCTCTGATGCGCAGGCGCTGATTGGAGCTCAGCCCAATGTGGAGAAACTAGTGGAGGATCACCTGGCCGTGCAGTCCCTCATCAGAGCATATCAGGTATGAAGACGGAAATGAGGATTGCTAAGCTGCAAAGTTCATGGTTTTCTTCATTAATGTACACACAGCACCCCATATTCACAGAAAAACACAAAATTGTTGACACTTTTGCAGATTTATTAAAAAACCCTGAAATATCACATGGGCCTAAGTATTCAGACCCTTTGCTCAGTATTTAACTGAAGCCCTTATTTGATCTAATCCAGCCGTGAGTCTTTTTGGGGAAGATCCAACAAGTTTTTCCACAGCTGGATTTGGGAATCCTCTGCCATTGCTCATTGCAGATCCTCTCCAGTTCTGTCAGGTTGGATGGTAAACGTTGGTGGACAGCCATTTATAGATCTCACCAGAGATGCTCAATTGGGTTTAAGTCAGGGCTCTGGCTGGGCCATTCAAGAAGAGTCACTGTGAAGCCACTCCTTCATTATTTTTGCTTTCTCATTTGCTCTGACATGCATTGTGAGCTGTAATGTCTTATATAGACAGGTGTAGGTCTGTCCTAATTTAGTCCAGTCAGTATAATCAAACACTGCTGGAATAAAATGAAGGTGTAGAACCATCTCAAGGATGATCAGAAGAACTGGACAGCACCTGAGTTCAGTATAATCAGTGTCACTGCAAAGGGTCTGAATACCTAGGCCCATGTGATATTTCAGCTTTTCTTTTTTAATAAATCTGCAAAAAGGTCAACGATTCAGTGTTTTTCTGTCAGTATGGGCTGCTGTGTGGACATTGAGGAAAACAAATTAACTGAAATGATTTTAGCAAATGGCTGCAACATAACAAAGAGAGGAAAATTTACGGGGGTCTGAATACTTTCCGTCCCCACTGTATGTATACACAACCCCAAATCAGAAAGAGTTTGGGACAGCCTTTAGAGTTGAGTCTGCGTGTAAGTGCTGTTGCTTGTCCACAGGTCAGAGGTCATCATATTGCCAAACTCGACCCTTTGGGCATCAGTTGTGTAAATTTTGACAATGCCCCGATTACTGTGGGGCTCCATCAGTCCGGTGAGAACTGCTTGTGTTGTTGAGCGCAGGGATGGGCGATGTGTAAAATTATTTCACAATATTTTCTTCTCTTTGATGCGATAATTCATAATAATTAAGTACACTGTAAAACCCAAAAAGTTAAGGTAACTCAAACCATTTATGTTCAAAAACTAATCCTAATGAGTACTGTGAACTTAATCCATTTGAGTAAACGAAGCAATTTGAGCACAGTAAAACCCAATAAATGAGGAGAAAGCAAATCAACTGAGTGCTGTAAAACCCAGTAAGTTAAGGCAACTCAAACAGTTTGAGGAAACCAATTGCTACAAACCATTTGAGTTAAAAAGTTAATCTGTATGAGTTTTGTGAACTTGCTCCATTTAAGTTAAAGTAGTTAGGTATTTAATTAATTCATTACCTTCAACACTGAGTTCAAAACTCTTTTCAAATTGACTGTTAAGTTTTACAGTGTAATAGTAATTTAATATTAACTCATAAGCTTCCTGCGAGAGACGGTGAAATGTCCTGTATCTTTGGAGACAAGTATTTCATTTCATCATTTTTTATTTTTCTATTTAAAATATATCTAAAAACAAAAGGTCTCCTGGATGCCTGCTGTCTGAAGCAGCTAATCAAGCTGTTCAGGATCTTATAAAATACTCTAGCAGATGTTTAATAATAATAATAATAAGTTAGAAATAAACTTTACAGGACAATGGGCCGAGTTGGAGACCTCGAGCGTACATTAAAATGTTATTTCTGTTTCATTTATGTCAACAGAGTAAAGGTTATAAAGATGACAGAAACGGATCAAACATGAACACAACAAGCAAACTCTCATGGCAGAATAAAGATTATTTCAGTTCTTCAAGCCATGCTGGGTATTTAGTAATTAAAAAGTATATTTATAATGCAATGCTTGACTTAGCCTTTATCACTGTATGATTTCTGTATTATTCTGTGATATGAAACCGCGTCTTGTAAACAAACTCATAAACCCAAAACTGTATCTCACACATGCTACTGTAATAAATCATTGCTCAGACCAATTATACAGTGCATCCGGAAAATATTGATGGCGCTTTTTGTGGCTTCATTTTTTAATGTTCCAGCCTTATTCCAAAATGGATTAAATTGATTGATTTCCTCAACATTCTACACACAATCCTCCACAATGACAATGTGAAGAAAGAGTTTTTGAAATTGTTATAAATTTATTCAAAATAAAGAAGCTGTAAAATCACATGTACATCAGTGTTTACAGCCTTTGGCGTGAAGCTCTAAATGGAGCTCAGGTCCATTCTGTTTCCACTGATCATTCTTGAGATGTTTCAGCAGCTTCATTGGAGTTCATCTGTGGTCAATTCAGTTGATTGGACATGATCTGAAAAGGCGTACACCTGTCTATAAGGTCCCAGGGTTGACAGTACATGTCAAAGCACAAACCAAGTATGAAGACAAAGGAATTGTCTGTAGACCTCTGAGACAGGATTGTCTGGAGGCACAAGGCTGTGGAAGGTTACAGAAAAATTTCTGCTGCTCTGAAAGTTCCAGTGAGCACAGCGGCCTCCATCATTCGTAAGTGGAAGATGTTTAACCACCAGAACTCTTCCCCAGAGCTGGCCGGCCATCTAAGCTGAGTGATTGGGGGAGAAGGGCGATGGTTCATCTTCCAGCAGGACAATGACCCAAAGCACACCGCCAAAATATCAATGGAGTGGCTTCACAACAACTCGGTGAATATCCTTGAGTGGCCCAGCCAGAGCCCAGACCTAAATCCTATTGAACATTTCTGGAGAGATCTGAAAATGGCTGTACACCGTCGCTTCCCATCCAACCTGATAGAGCTTGAGAGGTACTGCAAAGAGGAACGGGCAAACATTCCCAAAGACAGGTGTGGCAAGCTTGTGGCACCATATTCAGAAAGACTTGAGGCTGTAATCGCTGCCAAAGGGGCATCAACAAAGTATTGAGCAAAGGCAGTCAATACTGATGTACATGTGACTTTACAGGTGTTTATTTTTAATAAATTTGCAACCATTTCTAAAATTCTTTTTTCACATTGTCATTATGGGGGATAGTGTGTAGAATGTTGAGGAAATCAGTCAATTGAATCCATTTTGGAATAAGGCTAAAACATAAACAAATGTGGAAAAAATGAAGCGCTATTAATACTTTCCAGATGCACTGTAGGTTTTATCATTAATATTATTAGGAAAGGTCAAATTTTATATTGTTTGGAGAATTTTTACTTGTATATTGCGAATGATAAGATACCCTTTATCAGATATCTAGGCTTATATGGAGTCTGTGCACTTAGTAATCCTGTTTGTAATTATTTTTCCTGTTTTGTATTCATTTCAGTAATATTTCTGAACAATGTGCAATCGTTTAGATGATTTAAGTACAGTAGAGCTTGTAAAGTAATACATTCAGTATTTTAGTAAATATATTACATCAGAAACTTGCTTTGTTTACTAAAATCGCATTTGCATTGCAAACCTTAAATGCAAGTAAAAATAAGGTGTTATTCTTTATTTCATGTTTAAGTTTTTAGCTACTATACTCTCATAAACATTACACATAAATCTGCAGATTATTGTAGTAAATTCTTCACAGAAATACCAATGAATGCCCACAGATTTTGTCTGGCCCTAAATATCGCCCATCCCTAGTTGTGTGCGAGTGTGTTTTTCATTCAGTGTGTTAACATTGCTGTGTGTGTTTCTCTGTTTTTCTGTGCTCTCTCTGCTGGTTTTCACACTCACTCTCACCTCCTCATCTGTCCGTTTGTTGGGTTATTGTCCTCCTTTCTCCTCTCCTTCTTCTTCAATCTGTGGCTTTTGTTCCTGGACCTCCTGCAGATTCGCGGACACCATGTTGCGCAGCTGGATCCTCTGGGCATTTTGGATGCAGATCTCGATTCGTGCGTCCCTGCTGATATAATCACGTCCTCTGATAAACTCGGTGAGGTTTTGATATCAGGCATTGGAGTGATTTGAATCTGGCGTAATTGTTTCTGTGCCACTGTTCCTGTCTTCTATTCTTACCTGCAGCATGCATGTAGAGCTGTTTAGATGTTTGCAGTGGGTAAAGTTAAAACAGTCAGTGCTGAATGGTGTTTGTGTGCAGTTTCAAATCATGTTTACATTAATTACAAACATTCCCTGGGAATGTGTGGTGTTGGCCTTGTTCTAACCATCAGTCTACTGTTCATTTTTATTTATTAAATGTATTTATTGTTTATGTAGACGTAAATTACAGAATTGTTTATTATAATTTAAGCTAACAATTTATATATGAATTTAATATGATAAATGCATACAATTTTCATACAGTTATATGAAGTTAAATCTTGCATAACATATATATATATATATATTATATACATTTAATGTGTGCATATATGTAATGTGTGTATATATTTAATGTGTATATATATGTATGTATGTATGTATATTTGTATGTATATGTATATATGTGTATGTATATGTATATATGTGTATGTATATATATATATATATATGTATATATATATATATATATATATATATATATATATATATGTATATGTATATGTATATATATATATATATATATATATATATATATATATATATATATATATATATATATATATATATATATATATATATATATATATGTATGTATGTATGTATATATATATATATATATATATATATATATATATGTATGTATATATATATATATATATATGTATATATATATATATATATATATATATATATATATATATGTATATGTATATATTAGGCATGTGCCGGTATCACATTTTCATGCTGCGATTAATTGATTGAGCTTTTATCACAGTATACGGTATTATCACGATATTGTAATTTTACTAGAGAAACAGGTAAAAAAAAACTTCAATTTTGTCAACTTAGTAACTTTAATAACTTTTTAATTAACTAAAAGTACTTCAAACATTTAAAAACAAAAAAATATAAATAAAACAATACACAATATAAACGTAAACTTGAGCAATTATATCAAAGTGAATGTGCAAACTGCAAATAAACAAAATTTGTTATATGTTTTTAAATAGATTTAAGAGCAAAAAAACAATTTTTAAAGAATCAACAATAAACATTTTCAACCAATTCCTGGTATCTCTTCTGGGCTGCCTGGCATATTTTAGTCCTTGAGAATAAGATTAAAGTGCAAAAATGTGAGCATGTTCACTTTTTCTGGCTTGAGCTTTGAACGCTGAGGTGAGAGGATATGTCCACTGGCACTAAATACCCTCTCTGAAGGAACACTTCTTCGTGTGAGGATTATAGTGCGGTGGCAGCGGCGCCGCGCACTGCGTGCACACAGGGCTTCTACATGTGGGAATTGTTTACATCAGAGTGCGCATCAGTTCTGCGCAGCATACTGTATACGCAGTGTTTCTTCAAGCGGTTGATGGAAAATAAGCTAAGGCGCGTTCTAAGAATATAAATTCGGATCTATTATTTTTCACGGTATTTTGAAGTGCCCGCGATAACAATATCGTGCATATTCATTACCGTGATTTATCGCATTACCGAATACCGGCACAAGCCTAGTATATATATGTATATATAATTTACTGAAATTATAATAAACAATATATAATAAATGCATATTTACAATTCACACACATATATATATATATACATATACATACATATATACATATGCATATATATATATATATATATATATATATATATATATATATATATATATATATATATATATATATATATATATATATATATATATATGTATATGTGTGTGTGTGTGTATATATTCATATGTATGTATATTCATATATATATTCATATGTATGTATATTCATATATATATATTCATATGTGTATATATATTCATATGTGTGTATATATTCATATATATATTCATATGTATGTATATTCATATATATATATTCATATGTGTATATATATTCATATGTGTGTATATATTCATATATATATTCATATGTATGTATATATATATATATATATATATATATATATATATATATATATATATATATATTTATATGTATGTATATATATATATATATATTCATATGTATGTATATATATATATATATATATATATATATATATATATATATATATATATATATATATATATATATATATATATATATATATATATATATATGAATATACACATATACATATACATATATATACACATATACATATACATATATATATACACATATACATATATATACACATATACATATATATATACATATATATATACACACATATATATGTGACCCACATGAGTTTTAGGTCACAAGAGGATAAGTTGTAACTATATCTGTTATTTATTACTGTATTAACATTGTATCTTTAAGAAGAACACAAAGTTGCATTTTTTTAAACTGCTGGCAGTTGAGAGAAAGTGTTGGCACGACAACCACAGCGCGTCTTCAGTCAACAAAGAGGACAGCACAGCTGAAGACCAACTCTCTGTTTCTCTCTGTTTTTTTATTCATTTTAAAGGTTAGTAAAGTACTGCAATGTAGATGAAATACTATAATTTTATGAGATAAAATTGTTGTGTATAACTGCAGTTATGTGTGTAAATGATCGGTGTTAAGTCATGTCTGTTATTTGTGAAGAAGTGGGTTTGTTAATTGAGTTTTAAAGGATAATCTGATGTTAGCATGTGATACTATTATTGTTTTATGATCCTGTATTTGACACATATTTGTATATATATGTTATAAATCTATCTATACATGTGATATTTGAGATGTCATGGCTTTTAATGCCATGTGTGATTAAAGTCAACAAAGAGGACAGCACAGCTGAAGACCAACTCTCTGTTTCTCTCTGTTTTTTTATTCATTTTAAAGACCTCCAGAGTGAGGTCTGCAACAGATTTTGGGGGCTCGTCCGGGATCGGCTCCTAATATCCATAGGAAGCTGATCCAGTGATTCTTGATCTTTGGGACCACATAAGTGTGGATGCGCTGCTGCGAGTTTGTACTCAAGAGAACGTCGGTGAAGAGTGTGATTCTGCTTACTGCAACTGGGAAGAGAGTGACTTTTGCTGACTGGCTACTGCAACTGTGAACTGAGGGATTGTGAAGAAGATTCATCATGTCAGATACAGTAAGGAAGAGTCTGGTGTGGAACATCAGAAAGAGTCTACTCACCTTGTCTGCTGATGAACTGTATCAAATTGCCAAAAGTATTGTTTCAGTGCCAGAAAGGGACCTGTCTGAACTAGATGCCACCGATCAAGAGGGTTGCTTCGAATACATCAATGCTTTTATGTACAGTACACAATTACTAGAGTCAAAAGATAAAGGGATGACAGAACTGTTAATTTTGCAAGAAACTGTAAACTCTATTGAACAAGTCCGAGCTACTGCTGCACCTTTTTATCAGCATAATCCTGTTGAGACTAATGCTAAAATCGATGAACACATTATCCCCACAGCACATACCTCCATTACTACTGACCACACCACAAATACAAACACTGTTTATCTAGCATCATCTGCAGCTACAACTGACACAGGAGAAATTAGAGTATCAAACACAAACTCAGACACTAACCCAAATATAGTACACCCAAGTTATGAAGAACTGACCAAGAACCTTCTTCATTACCTCACATTATCCACACAACAACCTACAATGACACAAAATGTAACACACAAAATTGAAACCACACAGCCTAACAATCACCCTGAGAAAATGACACAGTTGATGCCAGACAAAGTAATTTCCCTTAGAGACCTTTCCTTCCTTCAGCACAGAGAGTTCAAAATACATGGAGGACAAATTGGCGATTACACATCAGATATTACATACACTAATGTATGTAGACAAATCGAAGATGGAATCAAACAGAATTACAGTGAGGCAGAATTAATTAGAGGCATTTTTCGAACAATAAAACCAGGGACCTTCAAAGACATGCTGATGAATAAGGAAGATATGACTATTGAGGAGCTAAAAGGATTCCTTCAGTCACACCTAGGAGACAAAAGCAGTACAGAGTTATTCCAAGAACTAATGTGTACAAAACGAGTGAAAATGAAACTCCTCAGCAGTTCCTGTACAGAGTAATAGGACTCAAACAGAAAATTCTCCTTGCCGCAAAACAGAACAACTCTGACATCAGATACGACTCAGCAACTGTTCAAGATGTGTTTCTACATACCATATACCAAGGCTTGGGACACAAATATAAAGACATTCGTAGTGAATTAAAACCCTTGTTATCCAACCGTTCCATTACAGACGAAACAATATTGAGAAGTGTAACAAAACTCACCAGTGATGAAAATGAGAGGGTGCGAAGGCTGGGTCCATTAACTCGGGTTAAGCAAACCACTGTAAGCTGTTCCCAGCTGGAAAGTAAACCTGTTGGAGAATTCAATGAGAAAACCAAAAATGACCCGATAAAACAACTAACAGTTCAAGTCGATGCACTTACCAGAATGGTGGACTCCATGACAAAGCCAAAACAGCTGACACAACCTGACAATGCCTGTCCATGCTCTCGGAGTAAGAAGATTTCACAAAGAGGAGTAAAATCTCGTGGCTGCCCAAAATGTGTTGAAGCTGGACATAATTGTAATCACTGCTTCCGATGTGGTGAAACAGGACATTTGGCGAGAGGATGTTTGCGGAAACACAGAATTCAGGGAAACGAGGAATGGTCACTGCAAAGGGACGAGCAGTGACCAGGCCTTCGTTGTCCCAAAACTCAGTCAATAAATCAGACAGTGAAGATAATCAGCCACCTATTTTAACACCACCTAAAGCCAAGAATGATAAAATTGTTAATTTGATTGGAAGAAAAGCCTTAACTCAGTGTAACCTCAATGGCCTTGCAGTTAGTGCTTTGCTTGACACTGGAGCTCAAGTCAGCATAATTGATCGTACATGGAAAGACAGGTATCTACCTGATGTAAATGTAAGACCACTCACTGAGCTTATAGGAACTCCAGACAAACTAGAAGTGTATGCAGTGAATGGAGACCTTATTCCATTTGATGGTTGGGCCATTATTACTGTTAATTTACAAGAAAATGATAATCCCAACTTCTCAATCAATGTTCCTTTTTTGGTTAGTCATTTGCCAATTGAAAGACCATTACTTGGATTCAATGTAGTGGAAGAACTCATTCAAGGGCAACCTGAGCGCCTGGTACCAACTCTAGTTTCTTTACTTTCTGGAGCAATATCTGTGTCAACTGAGAAAGTCCAAACTCTTGTGAATTTTGTGCAGACTTCTGAGCCCAATATATGGTGGGAACGAGTGAAAGTAAAACGAGGGGGCGTCATCATCCCAGCTAGACAAGTTGCATGGGTGAAGTGCAAAGTTGCATGCGAAACTGATCGGGTTGATAACTTAGTATTGTTTGAGCCAGAGGAGAACAATGTGCATTTAGAGCAACTAGATATAGGTGGAGGGCTATTAGAAATTCAGGACAAGAAAAATCCATATGTTTTTGTGCCCATCGGTAATAACTCTACATGCGACATCACTCTGCCCAGTAACTCAATACTTGGATACTTCCAGTCAATTGATGAAGTACTACAACCTGAAATGATAGAAAAGACAAACTGTAGAGTGAGGGTTCAGAGCATGACTACTTTAGCTACTGAAGAAAATTCACCACTATGGCACCCACCTGTAGACCTCAGCCATCTGAAAGAGGAACAACAAGCAGTGGTCAGGAAAATGCTGTATGAAGAATCGTCAGCCTTTGCCCAAGATGGAAATGAAATCGGCTGCATTCCAAGTCTACAAATGTCAATCAACCTCAGAGATGACATTCCGGTACAGCATGCATATTCATCAATTCCCAAGCCTTTGTTCAAAGAAGTCAAGGACTACATTCACGATCTACTGGCTAAAGGTTGGATTGTAAAGTCTAAGTCCCCTTATTCTGCTCCAGTGGTCTGCGTAAGAAAGAAGGATGGTTCACTGCGCCTCTGTATTGATTATCGCCAACTCAATAAAAAGACAGTACCAGATAGACATCCACTACCAAGAATACAAGACTTGATTGACACTCTTGGGGGATACAAATGGTTCAGCATTCTTGATCAGGGGAAAGCTTATCATCAGGGCTTTATAGCTGAAGGGTCTAGACATATGACAGCTTTTATAACACCCTGGGGACTTTATGAGTGGGTGAGAATTCCGTTTGGCCTGTCTAATGCACCTGCAGCATTTCAGCGCAGTATGGAGGAAATGCTGGACTCCCTCAGGGATGAATGTTGTATCCCATATCTAGACGATGTGCTATGCTATGCCAAGTGTTTTGAAGAACATGTGGAAGGTATTCGAAAAGTCCTTCAAGCTCTTAAACATCATGGGGTCAAGCTAAGACCAGAGAAATGTGAACTTTTTCGTCATGAGGTCCGATATGTAGGTCGCCTCGTATCAGACAAAGGTGTGAGAATAGATCCCAAAGACCTTGAAGCAGTTCTATCTCTAAAAAGCCAAAAACCAAAGACAATTGGTGATGTAAGGAAACTTCTTGGATTTCTAAGTTACTACCGTTCTTTTATCCAAGATTTTTCATGCATAGCTAAGCCACTTTATGAACTACTACAAACAAAAGCTGATGTGGCAACAGTTCAGTCCAGGCAAAGAAAAGCTAAAGGCCCACAACTGCCCTCACGAACTCCTGTGGAGTGGAAAATTGAACATCAGAGAACACTTGGAACACTGATTGACATGTTAATGAAACCACCAGTTTTGGCTTACCCAGACTTTAACCTACCATTCACACTTCACACTGATGCATCAGAGAAAGGTCTTGGGGCTATCCTGTACCAACATCAAGATGGGAAGTTGAGAGTCATCGGATATGCCTCTCGAACACTTTCACCAGCTGAACGAAATTACCGACTACACAGCGGCAAACTTGAATTTCTTGCATTGAAATGGGCTGTGTGTGAGAAATTTAGGGACTATCTGTATTACGCTCCACATTTCACCATCTATACAGACAATAATCCTTTGACCTATGTTATGAGCACAGCAAAACTGAATGCAGTTGGTCATCGCTGGGTGGGAGAATTATCTGACTATCATTTTGATATCAAGTACCGGCCTGGTAAAATAAACATTGATGCAGATACACTTTCACGCATTCCTCTTGATATGGAAAGGTTTGTCACAGAGTGTACAGAAGACCTGTCATTAGAAGTTGTGCAAGCAGTCTGGAATGGGACTCATGTGGCTAAAACAAAGGATGTAGCTTGGATTGCAGCACTCAGTATCTCCTCAATAGACTCTGACCCATCATCTCAATGTTCATTGTTACCAAAGATAAGTAAAGCTGAGCTTTCCAGAGCTCAAAGAGAAGACCCAGTGATCTCAAAGATAATTAAGATGAAAAAGGATGTCAAGGTACCTGATGAGGACATGAAAAAACAAGTGACTGGAGCTGCCAGGAAACTCCTTTACGAATGGCACAAACTATTTTTAGAGGATGGGTGTCTTTATAGACAGACTAATGAGAGGAAACAGCTGGTTCTCCCAACCCAGTACAAGCAACTTGCTATGGAATACTTGCATGATAATATGGGGCATGTGGGCACAGAACGAGTACTCCACCTGATGAGAGAAAGATTTTATTGGCCATATATGAAAAGGGAAGTAGAGGAGTATATTACACGAAAATGCCCATGCATCAAGCAAAAAAAGCCAGTAACCCATGTCGGGCACCAATGGGCAGTATATCTTCCAACTCACCTTTGAGCTTGTTTGTATTGACTACTTGCACTTAGAACCAAGCCACGGGGGCTATGAATACATACTAGTAGTTGTAGACCACTTCACTCGATTTGCTCAAGCTTACCCAACAAAAAACAAATCTGGCAAAACTGCAGCTGAACGTCTTTTCAATGACTACATCCCTCGCTTCGGCTACCCTGGAAAGCTACATCATGACCAGGAAGGGAGTTTGAAAATGAGCTTTTTCGAAATCTTTCGACAACTGGCTGGAGTACGCCACTCAAGAACATCTCCTTACCACCCTCAAAGTAACCCAGCAGAGAGATTCAACCGGACCCTCCTTCAAATGCTTCGGACATTGGCAGACAAAGAAAAAGCGAGATGGAAAGATCATCTCCCACATATAATACATGCATATAACTGCACCCGTCATGAGTCTACTGGATATTCCCCATTCTATCTGTTGTATGGACGTCAACCCTACCTTCCCATTGATTTGATATTTGGATTGGTTGAAGAGGGCGAAGAAGTGACTCACAAGGGTTTTGCTGGCCAGTGGGCCAAAAGGATGTCTGAGGCTTACCAAATAGCAAATGAAAACAGTAGACAAGCAAGTACACGTGGCAAAAGTCAGTATGATATGAAGGTCAAAGGTGTGGTTCTAAAACCAGGAGACAGAGTTCTTGTCAGAAACCTTAGAGAGCAAGGAG
>NC_079444.1:45360033-45492533 GCF_903798145.1 Danio aesculapii
CAGATAATCCTGTGTATGTAGTAAGCCCTGAATGTGGAAATAAGAAAGGAACAAGAACTCTACACCGAAATTTGCTGTTATTGGTAAATGACTTGCCTGTGGAGACATCGTCCCATCCAGGGGAAGTAGCAAAGCAGAGACAGAAGAGACAAAACAACAGAGAAACTAAGAACAAAGAAACTAATTACAGCAGTGACACAACTGATTCGGATGAGGATAACCATGAGAGATACTGGCTGAGGTTCCCCTCAAGTTGGACTGAACAGGAAATGGAAAATACACATCAACAGAGGCCTGAGTTAGTCCAGGAGACTCATCTTAACACAGCACCTGAAAGAAGAGACTCAATAACAGATAGAGTATCATTAAGAGATAACCTGGAGGAAAGTCAAACACCAGATGAACTCATCACCGATTCAATACCATCATCAGAGAGATATGCAGATAATGAAAATAGATGCATACAAATTGATGAAGCCACAGGTCACCCATCTGAAGAAAATTATCCTGAATTAAGACGATCTACCAGAGAGAGGAGACAGAGGCAGACATTCACATATGAAACACTAGGTCAACCAACATTACAGCAAAACACAGCAGTTAACACTGTAGGTTTTTATGAACAACCAGATAATCGCATAATAAGCTATATGCCATACTACCATTCACAGACACCAACATACTTACCTCCATGTTACATACCTCAGTTTGGACCTTCCATGCCATACCATACATTCCCACCATTTTCCTACCCTGTATATGCCTTTTGAGACCACAACTGTTTAAGAAAATTGGGAAGTAGCATCTTCTTTGGCCGGGAGAGTGTGACCCACATGAGTTTTAGGTCACAAGAGGATAAGTTGTAACTATATCTGTTATTTATTACTGTATTAACATTGTATCTTTAAGAAGAACACAAAGTTGCATTTTTTTAAACTGCTGGCAGTTGAGAGAAAGTGTTGGCACGACAACCACAGCGCGTCTTCAGTCAACAAAGAGGACAGCACAGCTGAAGACCAACTCTCTGTTTCTCTCTGTTTTTTTATTCATTTTAAAGGTTAGTAAAGTACTGCAATGTAGATGAAATACTATAATTTTATGAGATAAAATTGTTGTGTATAACTGCAGTTATGTGTGTAAATGATCGGTGTTAAGTCATGTCTGTTATTTGTGAAGAAGTGGGTTTGTTAATTGAGTTTTAAAGGATAATCTGATGTTAGCATGTGATACTATTATTGTTTTATGATCCTGTATTTGACACATATTTGTATATATATGTTATAAATCTATCTATACATGTGATATTTGAGATGTCATGGCTTTTAATGCCATGTGTGATTAAAGTCAACAAGAGGACAGCACAGCTGAAGACCAACTCTCTGTTTCTCTCTGTTTTTTATTCATTTTAAAGACCTCCAGAGTGAGGTCTGCAACATATATATATATATATATATATATATATATATATATATATATATATATATATATATATATATATATATATATATATATATATATATGTATATATGTATATATATATGTATATATGTGCGTGTGAATTGTAAATATGCATTTATTATATATTGTTTATTATAATTTCAGTAAAGATTGTATGCATGAATTTAATAAAATAAGTAACTAGCATTTGCTTCAAATAAATATTGCATATAAATTGTTTATATATCTGTAAATTATAAATAGTTATTTATTACATATATATATATATATATATTGTTTATTATAATTTAAGTAAAAATTTTTTAAATAAATTTAATATATTTTTTTATTTACATTCTTATATAAACATTACATAAATCTTGCATGTTTTTAAATATGATATTTATAATAATTATTTATGGATTATTTATAAAATTATAAATAATATTTATTTTAGTTTGCACCCTATCTTCACACATATGTCTGGCTTTGCCCACTGTAAATGCTGTTTCCTCATTTTATTGAATTTCACTCTTGACATCAGTAGTGTTGATCAGTGTAGCGCTCGCCTCATCTAGTGTGATGTTGTAGTTCCTCTTTCTCTCTGCTTTTTCATATCCTCCTATAGAGACTCTTATATTGCACTGGTCATTTACAGGCTGTTGTTTGCTGTGATTGGCACTTGCTGTATTTCTCATTGCATTGTGCACATACAGTGTGTTTATTTGCATGTACACTCATTCAGCAGATATGATTGGAAACTTTATTAGAGATGAGCCATAGTTACACATTTAGCATGCTGACGAAGATTGTGGTTGGTTTACTGTAAAAACAGTCCACGCTGCTATTTCAGAAATGTGAACTGTCAGAATGACTCAAGCACACTCATCAAGATCTTCAGGTCTGTTACACGCTCTGCCCACCAAGGCTTATTTGCCTTGTTTTCAGAGTATAAATATTTAAATCATTAACTTGTGATATAGAGTTAAATGGTATATGATGTCTTGTCAAAACAGAGGTAACTTAAGGCTGATTTATACTTCTGCGTCAAGCGTGCGTATGCTCTGGCGCAGCCTGCGCATGGGCACATAGCCGTCGGCGACGCTGACGCGCACCTCTTAAAAAAGTGACTACACGTCGCAACAATGCATAGCGCAAGCTCTGTGATTGGTGGGCTTGATAGTGCTGACGAGTGTCGGTGGGGGAGAGAGCTGTGCGAACCCGATGAAGCAAGTGTGGAGTCTCTAAAAACATACTGCCAGCTAGCGCTTCAGAAACGTTAATAAAGAGCTACACAAACAGCAGCAGAAGTATGAATGCACGGCAACGTGCAGGGTATGCACCATCGTTCACGCCGATCACTCGACACAGAAGTATAAATTAGGCTTTAAAAGGGTCGACTCTGAATCGGTTGGAAGGGTCGACTCTGAATCGCCCTCTAGGAGTCGACTCTGAATCGCCCTCAAGGAGTCAACTCTGAATCGATTGGAAGGGTCTACTTTGAATCGATTGGAAGGGTCTACTCTGAATCGATTGGAAGGGTCTACTCTGAATCACCTCGAAGGGTGGATTCTGAATCGCCTTGAAGGGTCAACTGCATCGCCTCGAAGGGTCGACTCTAAATCGCCTCGAAGGGTCGTATGGCGGCAAATCAATGCCAATATTAATCGAGCGCAGCGGTGATGTTTGCGCGCGAGGAGAAGTGAACCGTGAGCAGATTACAGATCTACACGCGAGAAAACTACAGCTCGCGAGCGCACAGGGGATCTTCACGCGCGCGCTCAACTGATCCAGCGCGAAGAAAACAAGTCCCGCGCACGCACCTCATCATCTGTGCGCACGATGTACGCTCTCGCGAGCGAGGTCATGCCTACAGCGCGCGCGCGCGATCAGTTCTCTCCGCTCGCTCGCTGGTTCTTCTCTCTGCTCGCGCGAAACATTTTGGAATTTTGTCAGTCCTGGGGCGGGACTTGGTTCACTTGTTATCTCTAGCGCTATTGGCTACTCTACCTTTCCGGAAGTTAGCCGGGATTGGACGCCGATTAAACGACGAACCATAATTCACGTGATCTTATCATCACCTTAACAATGTTTGTTTGCTTCAACGGACCAGCACATAAGTAATCATTTCATTTATTATGAAAATTATTGCCTTTGTTAGAAAAGGTAGTTATTAGAAACTATATTAACAGGCGCCCTGTTTACTGACACATTGTCTTGTTAAATCAACTGATCTACTTAATCTTTAATTTATATTTAATTTACACAAAGCAAATTAAAATTTTTATTATGCTTACTTTGTAGTCAAAGTATCAATACTTCATCAATATATGCAATTGCACCATTGAAGGTAGTAAAACTACATTATTCACAAACTAGTGTATACTTTATATTTGGTATTCTGCTCAAATAAAGTATATAGCATTGCACACTGTATTCTTTCTTTCACATTTAAGTTTTCATTATATACATTTTGTTTAGAGGGAGCACTGCAAAAAATGCTTTTCTTACTTAGATTTTTTGTTTTGTTTCTAGTCCAAATATCTAAAATCTCTCATATCAAGAAGAATTTTCTACACAAGCACAACATATTGTTTTGTTTTGAGAAATAATATGTTAATATTAATTGAGTTTTTGCCAATGGGGTAAGCAAATTAATCTTGTTTTTTCTTTTGATGTAAGATTATTTTGCTTACCCCATTGGCAAAAACTCAATTAATATTAACATATTATTTCTCAAAACAAAACAATATGTTGTGCTTGTGTAGAAAATTCTTCTTGATTTAGGAATTTTTAGATATTTATACTAGAAACAAGACAAAATCTAAGTAAGAAAAGCATTTTTTGCAGTGCTCCCTCTAAACAAAATTTATATAATGAAAACTTAAATGTGAAAGAAAGAATACAGTGTGCAATGCTATATACTTTATTTGAGCAGAATACCAAATATAAAGTATACACTAGTTTGTGAATAATGTAGTTTTACTACCTTCAATGGTGCAATTGCATATATTGATGAAGTATTGATACTTTGACTACAAAGTAAGCATAATAAAAATTTTAATTTGCTTTGTGTAAATTAAATATAAATTAAAGATTAAGTAGATCAGTTGATTTAACAAGACAATGTGTCAGTAAACAGGGCGCCTGTTAATATAGTTTCTAATAACTACCTTTTCTAACAAAGGCAATAATTTTCATAATAAATGAAATGATTACTTATGTGCTGGTCCGTTGAAGCAAACAAACATTGTTAAGGTGATGATAAGATCACGTGAATTATGGTTCGTCGTTTAATCGGCGTCCAATCCCGGCTAACTTCCGGAAAGGTAGAGTAGCCAATAGCGCTAGAGATAACAAGTGAACCAAGTCCCGCCCCAGGACTGACAAAATTCCAAAATGTTTCGCGCGAGCAGAGAGAAGAACCAGCGAGCGAGCGGAGAGAACTGATCGCGCGCGCGCGCTGTAGGCATGACCTCGCTCGCGAGAGCGTACATCGTGCGCACAGATGATGAGGTGCGCGCGCGGGACTTGTTTTCTACGCGCTGGATCAGTTGAGCGCGCGCGTGAAGATCCCCTGTGCGCTCGCGAGCTGTAGTTTTCTCGCGTGTAGATCTGTAATCTGCTCACGGTTCACTTCTCCTCGCGCGCAAACATCACCGCTGCGCTCAATTAATATTGGCATTGATTTGCCGCCATAGGGTCGACTCTGAATCTCCTCCAAGGGTCGACTTTGAATTGCCACCAAGGGTCGACTTTGAATCGCCTCAAAGGGTTGACTCTGAGTCGACTCTGAATCGCTTCCAAGGGTCGACTCTGAATCAGTTGGAAGGGTCTACTCTGAATCGGTTGATAGGTCTACTCTGAATCGATTGGATGGGTCTACTCTGAATCAGTTGGAAGGGTCGACTCTGAATCGGTTGGATAGGTCTACTCTGAATCGGTTGGATCGGTCTACTCTGAATCGTTTGCAAGGGTTGACTCTGAATCTGTTGGATGGGTCTACTCTGAATCAGTTGGAAGTGTCAACTCTGACTCTGTTGGAAGGGTCTACTCTGAATCGGTTTGAAGGGTGGACTCTGACTCTGTTGGAAGGGTCGACTCTGAATCAGTTGGAAGGGTCTACTCTGAATCGTTTGGAAGGGTCAATTCTGGATCGGTTGGAAGGGTCTACTCTGAATCGGTTGATAGGTCTACTCTGAATCGATTGGATGGGTCTACTCTGAATCAGTTGGAAGGGTCGACTCTGAATCGGTTGGATAGGTCTACTCAGAATCGGTTGGATCTGTCTACTCTGAATCGTTTGCAAGGGTTGACTCTGAATCTGTTGGATGGGTCTACTCTGAATCGGTTGGATAGGTCTACTCTGAATCGATTGGATGGGTCTACTCTGAATCAGTTGGAAGGGTCGACTCTGAATCGGTTGGATAGGTCTACTCTGAATCGGTTGGATCGGTCTACTCTGAATCGTTTGCAAGGGTTGACTCTTAATCTGTTGGATGGGTCTACTCTGAATCGGTTGGATAGGTCTACTCTGAATCTGTTGAAAGAGTCTACTCTGAATCATTTGGAAGGGTCAATTCTGGATCGGTTGGAAGTGTCAACTATGACTCTGTTGGAAGGGTCTACTCTGAATCGGTTTGAAGGGTGGACTCTGACTCTGTTGGAAGGGTCGACTCTTTAATCTGCTTGTATCTGCTCATATAAATTAGGAAAAATATTACAGTAGACGATGTATTTTGTGATGCCATGAAATAAATAATTTACAATGATAGATTTTTAGGGCACAGCCCTTTTGCTACTCATTATAAAGCTGTTTTAGCAGTGCAATACTGCAGCAAACCTAAATTAAAGCTTGAAAATCATTGAGATTTATTTTCAGCATCCAGACAGCTATGCCTCTTCAGATCTCTTTGTTCTAATAGTAAAGCAGGCGAGGGATATTTTACAGCCTTTATAAATGTGGCTGGCTGATTGTTAGAGAGTGTCTCTGTGTCGGGTGAGTGAGTTTCTCTCTGTACGCCGCATTGTTCTGCCTCTCATTCAGTGGAAACGCTGCGCTCAGGGCTTTTCCTCAGAACTACTCACAGGTTCAGTTTATTTCAGGGTGTTGCGTGTATAACATTAGACAGACTGTTGTGCATATGGTTATGTTTTATTATTATTTTTTATCAATTTAATTATTTTTATACGTGTATGTACACTTAACTAGAGTTAGCTTGTGTTGACACATTATTTAATATATGTTTCTAAGAAATGTCTTATTTGATTTTTTGATGAGGCAAGTGAAAGAAAATTCAGGGCATTTAGCCCTGTATAAGTCAGAAATTTCATTCATAAGGGTTTTAAAAAGATCTTAAAGTCTTACATTTGACTCGCTGAAATCAGTACAGTCTGAAACTGGTATCAAAAATACATTTATGCAACTCTGCTTGGCACTGTGCCATTCTGCTCTTCACTGGATCTCAGTTGGCATATGTGCAGATTTCCCTCAATACCCTTGCCTTGGGTCTGTTTCTTACATAATATCCTGATCCTCACAGAAGGTCAGTTTTAGCCTCGATCCTCCAGCTTTAGGCTTTGAGTTCAGTAAGATTCTCCCAAAGATTCCAGTTCATGATGTTCCCAGTTAAAGCTCAGGTGAAGTGCTTTGAAATGTGCATTTTATATTCAGTGTTTGGTGTAATCTCAACAGAAACATGAAGAGGGGGCAGGACATATAATAGTTGTCATTTCTGTCTGGAGTTTGCAAGTTGCTCCAGTTTCCCCCACAGTCAAACACATGCGCTATAATGGAATTGATTAACTAAATTGGCCGTGTGAATATTTGTGTGTGAATGTGAGTGTATATGGGTGTTTCCCAGTACAGGGTTGCAGCTGGAAGGGTATCCGCTGTGTAAAACATATGCTGGAATAGTTGCTGGTTCATTCCGCTGTGGTGACCCTTGATAAATAAGAGACTAAGCCAACGGAAAATGATTGAATGAATGAATGAAAAAGTAATGCATTTTTACCACACTAAAACTACAGGCACACAAAGGTACTCCAATATTAAAACATGCACACACGTAATTCCCACAGACACATACTGGAGATTGTACACCATATCTGACGTGGCCTGCAGTTTATTGAATTGAATTGAATTTTATTTGACAGATTTTAGACAAGCTGTACAAGTATCCCATACATTTTGAAATAAAAACTGTCGAGGATAACAACACAATAAAGCCCTGGGCTTGTTTCCATTGTGGTCCTCGCTGTTAAATAAAACAAAGTATGGCTTTAAGTGAAGTTTTCAAACTAATTTCGAGAGGAGCACGTGATATGATTGACTGCAGCTGGCCACTCATCTACATTCACTAGTTAACCAATCAGATTAACCACAATTCACTATAAGTAGCCTAGCTAGAACTACTCTCTTATCTTCGTTTTCTGAAGAAACCCCCCATCCACCCCTTCTCCTCCTTTCTTCCTTTACCACGGGGAGCTCTCGAGAACCACCTGATCTCGTACTCCCCGCATATGCTCTATGGACCAGGCGGGAGCCCTGGGCTCACCTATCTCCGAGCTCAAGGTTCTCTCCCGGGACAGCATGCCAAACCTGCTAACAGTTGTCAAACAATATCTAAGTGTGAACTCTTGAAAATACAGATGATGCATAAAACAAACAGTACCT
The DNA here is from genome assembly GCF_903798145.1 of Danio aesculapii. Lineage (NCBI taxonomy): Eukaryota > Metazoa > Chordata > Actinopteri > Cypriniformes > Danionidae > Danio > Danio aesculapii. The sequence continues at coordinate 45,368,147 of NC_079444.1, forward strand.
CATACAGTTTAAAACGGGAACAAAATAATTCACAAATACATTCCTTCCTTCATTCATTTTTCTTTTTGGCTCAGTCCCTCTATCAATCAGGGATCGCCACAGCGGAACAAACTATCAACCCATCCAGCAAATGTTCAACGCAGCGAATGGCCTTCCAGCTATAACCCTATTCACAATCAAGTAACATATAAAATAAAACATCCCCGTCCACCATGCAAACTGATTATCCTCATCAAACAACCATCTTTTGATTACTTTTCGAACCTCCTTAAGTCTTTTATTTCCTTGATGGATTTTGGTAATTTGGTCCACATGGTTGCACTTGTATATACAAACATATTTTTCCCCACTAGACTTCTAAATTCAAATATTAAAACCCCAACCCCTGGTACTGTATGAAAGCTGTTGCCTCACCATTTGAAAATAGTTCATCAAATAACTAGGAACCACATTATTAAACATTTTACGTACCATTCCCAGTTTTAAAAAACATACTCTCCTACTAACAGTTAACATGCCTAACTAGTCATGTTAGTGCAGTTTAGTGTAGTCTAGTTTTACTGGTGTTGCAGGATTGCTTTACCATGTTTACAGTACATGCCTGCAGCATCGAGGAGCATGTGTGTAGTTTGTGTGGACCAGTAAATATGAGAGCAAAGGTCAGAACAACCCGCAAATACACTGCATTTCTTAGTGTTTTTGTCTTGTTTCCAGTCTAAATATTCTAAAATTCTTAACCCAAGAAGCATTTTCTTTATTTTTCAAGCATAAAGTCTTGTTTTCAGAAATAATGAGTGAAAATGAAGTGAGTTTTACCTTAAAGCAAGTTAAATAATCTGACAATGGTGCAAGTAAAATAATCTAGTATTTGATTTGAAATCGTTTGTTATGCATGTTATGATCAATACGTTTCCATCAGTAGCATCTCCTGCCTGTTTTCTCTTCAGTCATTAAGTTTTTCCCCCAAGTCATTCCTGTTTTTTTCTGCTAACACTGCTGGCTCTCTTATGTTCTGTGTGCATGATTGTGCCGTCTGTGTTAAATTATTCTTCTGAATCATAAAATGGTTTCCACTAACGCAGTTTTGTTTGTCTCTTGTGTTTACGTGTGTCGGCTGGTGTTTTCTTGCACTCCTCCTTCCCCATCCGTGTGTTTGCATGTATGCTGTCAGGCTTCTACGGGCTGGAAGAAACGGATCTGGATAAAGTTTTCCGGCTTCCCACCACCACCTTCATCGGGGGCAGTGAAACTGCGCTTCCTCTCAAGGAAATCATCCGGCGCTTAGAGGTACAAACACGCATTTTTGCACAACTGAATCACTTATAATGTAGTTATGTTGGCGTGAGAGCCAAAATACTGTTATACTATTTAAACATACACTCACCGGCCACTTTATTAAGTACACCCCTGATTAGTACCGGGTTGGACCCCCTTTTGCCTTCAGAACTGCCTTAATCCTTGGTGGCAGAGATTCAACAAGCTACTGAAAATATTCCTCAGAGATTTTGCTCCATATTGACATGATAGCATCACACAGTTGCTGCAGATTTGTCGGCTGCACATCCATGAAGCCAATCTCCCGTTCCACCACATCCCAAAGGTGCTCTATTGGATTGAGCTCTGGTGACTGTGGAGGCCATTTGAGTACAGTGAACTCATTGTCATGTTCAAGAAACCAGTCTGAGATGATTGGTGCTTTATGACATGGAGCGTTATCCTGCTGGAAGTAGCCATCAGAAGATGGAGACACTGTGCTCATAAAGGGATGGACATGGTCAGCAACAATACTCAGGTAGGCTGTGGCGTTGACACCATGCTCAATTGGTACTGATGGACCCAAAGTGTGCCAAGAAAATCTCCCGCACACCATTACACCACCACCAGCAGCCTGAACCGCTGATACGAGGCAGGATGGATCCATGCTTTCATGTTGTTGAGGCTAAATTGTGAGCCGAGCATCCGAATGTGGCAGCAGAAATGGAGACTCATCAGACCAGGCAACGTTTCTCCAATCTTCTATTGTCCAGTTTTGGTGAGCCTGTGTGAATTGTAGCCTCAGTTTCCTGTTCTTAGCTGACAGGAGCGGCACCCGGTGTGGTCTTCTGCTGCTGTAGCCTATCCGCCTCAAGGTTGGACGTGTTGGCTCGGTTGTAACGAGTGCTTATTTGAGTTACTGTTGCCTTTCTCTCAGCTGGAACCAGTCTGGCCATTCTCCTCTGACCTCTGGCATCAACAAGGCATTTGCGCCCACAGAACTGCCGCTCACTGGATATTTCCTCTTTGTTGGACCATTCTCTGTAAACCCTAGAGATGGTTGTGCATGAAAATCCCAGTAGATCAGCAGTTTCTGAAATACTCAGAGCAGCCCGTCTGGCACCAACAACCATGCCACGTTCAAAGTCACTTAAATCCCCTTTCTTCCCCATTCTGATGCTCGCTTTGACCTGCAGCAGATCGTCTTGACCATGTCTACATGCTTAAATGCATTGAGTTGCTGCCATGTGATTGGCTGATTGGAAATCTGCGTTAACGAGCAGTTGGATAGGTGTGCCTAAAAAAAAAGTGGCCAGTGAGTGTATTCTTGTTATCAATCTGTCTTTTTAGACTAATTCAATGTCCTCCTAGGGCTTTAATGCAACAAGGCAATGCTATGGGCTTTACATAAAGACCAGGGCCCAGTTGCATGAAAGTCTATAAGCTAAGAAATCCGTTAGTTTGAAAGTTAAGGGTACGCTTGGTAAACCTTGGGTTGCAAGAAAACAATCGCAAGGGTCAACTTAAGCATTTTAAGGCTACCATTAAGTATTTCCCCTTAATTGATTTCATTGTTTTCTTAACCATTGATACAAAAGTCCTTCATCCCACAACGGAAAACCAGCAGCAATCAAGAATCCATGATTAAATGCTGTCATGACTTTGCAATCAATAAATGTGATTATAATGGAAGTCAATGAGGCAAAAACAGCACCAACATCACCAAAGGGGAGCCAGTTTGTTCAGTGTATTGTTGAGTTTTTGAAAAGGTTCAAAGTATTTCCCTAAAATATGTTGAAATAAGATTAGTCAGCAGAAACCATCACATTTGCTGAAACGCATAGAAAGCTGAGGCCAAATTAAGACTCAAAATCAACCCAGAGTGGATGAAAATGACCCAGCAGCACACAGGGGTTAAAAAAATGTAATGTATATTTTTCATTTATTTAGATAATGCAGTGTTTAGCAATTCGTGTTGTAAGGAAAGCTTCAGAATAATGTGAGTTCATTCATGATGTGTGATCAGCACGTGGCATTATTATACAACAAACACGCATGCACTTTGATCTGAGGGGTAATAATGCAGTTAACATGTTTATGTGCCAGTTTATTGCAGTTAAATCAACTTTTTTAGCTGTTTTCTGAAGCTTTTGGAGTGGCGAGATTGCATGTGAATGATGTTATTTTGGGTGAATTAACCGTTTATGTTAGCCATGATGAAAAGCATTTAAAATAATAGTTTGTGTGCATATGATATTTATGTGTGTGCATATAAATACAAACATACATAAAATACAATAATATCCTTAATAAAAAGATGACATATATATATATATATATATATATATATATATATATATATATATATATATATATATATATATATATATAGAATATATATATATATATATATATATATATATAGAATATATATATATATATATATATATAGAATATATATATATATATATATATATAGAATATATATAGATATATATTGAGCGCGCGTGCCTGCTGTGTGCGCAGATGGCCTACTGTCAGCACATCGGTGTGGAGTTCATGTTCATCAATGATCTGGAGCAGTGTCAGTGGATACGGCAGAAGTTCGAGAAGCCGGGAGTGATGCAGTTTACTCTGGATGAGAAGAGGACGCTGCTGGCCCGTATGGTGCGCTCCACCAGGTCTGACCACACCAGTGTTCATACAAAACTCAATTCAATCTGAAAGTACAGGTGTAGTCAACTCCTGTGAATTTTAGATTCTTCTTCATATATGTCTCAAATAATGTTGAACAGATTGAGGAATTTCTCACAGTATTTCCTCTAATATTTGTTCTTCTGGAGAAAGTCTTATTTGTTTTATTTCGGCTAGAATAAAAGCAGTTCTTAAAGCCATTTTAAGGTCAATATTATTAGCTCCCTTCAGCAATATTAGTGTTGGATTGTCTCCAGAACAAACCACTGTTATACAATGACTTGCCTAATTACCCTAACTTTACCCTAATTACCCTAGTTAAGTCTTTAAATGTCACTTTAAGCTGAATACTAGTGTCTTGAAGAATATCTAGTCTAATATTATTTACTGTCATCATGACAAAGAGAAAATAAATCAGTTATTAGAGATGAGTTATTAACACTATTATGATTAAAAATGTGCTGAAAAAATCTTCTAAATAAAAGTTGGCAAAAAGTATTCAGGGTGCTTGTATTTCAGGGGGGCTAATAATTCTGCCTTCAACTGTATATTTCTGTAGCACATTTAAAAAACAATCGTTGTTGATCGAAATGCTTTACAAAGTTAGAAAAATTATTAAAATAACATAAAAACACTGCATCATATTGAAAACTCTACTCAAAACTTGACCCAAATGAGTCATTTATAAAATGTAGAAGCAGCCATGCACTGAGAAAGCAAAATGGAGCAAAATCCCTTTGTTTTGACATTGTAAGAAATCTATAAAAGCATCCTGTAAGTTTCAGAAATCAACACTTTGTGGTTCCTCTAAAATCAGTTTATATTGTAGGCAGACCTGAGGTACCAGACAGAATCCTTTTTCTTTTCTTTTTTTTTTTGCTATTTCTGCACATAATATTGTTTAAAAACAGATAATAATAATAATAATAAAACTGCAGATTTATGTGGAATTAATTATAGGGGAGATAATAAAGGAGCTAAAAACTTTGATATAAATTAAAAACAGAGCTATTCAACTTTTATTTAAGGTTTGCAATGCAAATCTAACAGAGCACTTGTTTGGGAAACAAAGCTACACTAAGTCTCTCATATAATGTACTAAAAGACAGAAAATATTACTGTCGAGCTTATTTCTATAGCACCTTTCATACACAGTGGCAATTCAAAGTGCTTTACATGAACAGGAATAAAAGAGACACGTATAAGAAAAATATTGTATTACATTGATTAAATAGACTTTTATTCAGAATTTTGGCCGGCATGATGTCTCAGTGGTTAGCACTGTTGCCTCACAGCAGGAAGGTTGCTGGTTCAAGTCCCGGCTGGGTCAGTTGGTGTTTCTGTGTGGAGTTTGCATGTTCTTCCCGTGTTGGTGTGGGTTTCCTCCGGGTGCTCTGGTTTCCCCCACAGTCCAAACACATGCGCTATAGGGGGATTGATTAACTAAATTGGCCATAGTGTATGAGTGTATGAGTGTATGAGTGTGTGTGTGTGTGTGTGTGTGTGTGTGTGTGTGTGTGTGTGTGTGTGTGTTAGTGAATGTGTATGGGTGTTTCCCAGTACTGGGTTGCAGCTGGAAGGGCATCCGCTGTGTAAAACATATGCTGGAATAGTTCCAAAAGTGCATCTGACTTCATAGATCTACTAAAACTGACGCCTGCTCCACCTAAAGTTGGTTAAAGGTCACTAGAAAAATGAATCATTTGTTTACAGATTCCACTTGTGTTATGATGCAATAACACTCTTCTCTGTGTTTAAAGGATGTTTGTGATGTTTTTGTGCCGTGTGTAATGCTGCGGGACAGGTTTGAGGAGTTCCTGCAGAGGAAGTGGTCATCTGAGAAGCGCTTCGGCCTGGAGGGATGCGAATCTCTCATTCCTGCACTCAAAACCATCATCGACAAATCCAGTGAGAACGGCGTGGAGAACGTCATCATGGGGATGCCACACAGGTAGAGGACCTGCCGATGTATTTCAGTGTGTGCTTCATGCTTCTGTCAGTCTATGCCGCTCCTGTCGCTGTTCATCTAAAACTCCACATCTATAATCCTCTTAGTCTATGCTGACATTATCTTCAGCAGCTCAAACACTCTAATGGCTAATGGACAGACGACTGCTTCTCACTCAGGGCTGCTGTTTATGCTAATGAGGGAGAGATGATGGACACTAGTAGGCGGGGCTTTCCCCCTCTGATGACACATGCAAAGGGAAAATGTCAATCAAAGTGTTTCTGCAGACTTTTTTGATCAAGTCTAATTAGAGCAAACACGATTCATTCATGTTGAGCATTAGATGCTGGAGATATTCACACACTGCCGACACACAACTGGGTTTAAATGCCTTATAAAAGGGATTTCTGCATAATAGGTCCTCTTTAAAATCAAAATGTACTATGTTTATTTATTTTGCTAGTGCACATTGTTATTTTTCGGGGAGACTGTTTGTTCCGTGCAAGTTAATCCACTGAACAAAAGTTTGTTTTGGGAATCTCCAGACACTATATTCTTAGCCACGCCCCTCTTAGTGTTAGTTTGCTTTGAAGAAAGCCCCGCCCCCTAATCAATATTCTGTTTCAGTTGGAAGTACATCAGCATCCTAAATTAAATGTCTGCAGTCACAGGCTTCATTTATCCCTTCAGATCCCTTCATTTAATCACACACAGTCATCAGCTAACAATAATCACATGTGAATAGAGTTATTATATGTGAGGTACATTCATGGTGCTGAAACATGTCTGTTCTGTCAGAGGCCGTCTGAATGTTCTTGCTAATGTGATCCGTAAGGAGCTGGAGCAGATCTTCTGCCAGTTTGACTCCAAGCTGGAAGCAGCAGACGAGGTGAGACAAACAACCAGCATTTCTCTTCAATTCCCTCAAATAGAGAAGCCTATTTCTGCCACAGGATAAAACAAATAGGCAAGGCAACTTTATCAATCAGGGTTTCTTTCATCCATTTCATATATCCTTTTTCATAATTGTTTTTTTTTAATTGTAATTATTTAGTTTTTCTGTTTATTTTATTGGCTCATCTGTTATTCTGTTTTCAACTCAAAACAGAAAATAAAGAGAAATTAGCTTTTAGCTTTAACTTCACATTCGATTTCCATCTATATGTGGTCAAGAGACGCTCCTTTCTGCCAATTGGCCAACATAGTAGCCTATGTTGTAGGGGTTGCACAGACTAGTCACCTTTAATGCTCTGCCATTACACTTTTTAATTGATGTCGACTAGTAATGCGATTAATGCACTTTAATTAAATTAGTAGTCATTGATATAATCTTTTAGTTTACACATTTATGGTAATGTAATCTGACTATTGGATGACGTTTAGATTAGTTTTGTGCTTATTATTATTATTATTTGATGTATTATTTGTCACACATATTAAATCAGGATAATCTTGTGCCATTTTGGCAGAAATAAAAATCTCTTCATTGTTTATCATCATCAGCTTTTTTTTTAAAGTGCAATGATGGACAGTTCATACTGTACTTTACAATACTGACACTAATATACCTCACTGTTGACCGATAGTGACACTGAATAAAGCACATCTGTTGAGTCTTAAACAGTCACTGAAAATAAAGTATAATTAGCAAACATGAATTGTGAACTCATTGTGTAAATATGTCATCTGTACTGTAGTACCTGTGGTCTGATTATGAGTATTTTTGGGGGACCCAAAAACATGACAGCGACGTTTGATGTTTGTGATCCAGCTGTTGATGTTTGGTCTGTGTTTTTCCTCCAGGGCTCCGGGGATGTGAAGTATCATCTAGGCATGTACCACAGACGCATCAACCGCGTCACTGAGCGGCAGATCACACTGTCTCTGGTGGCCAATCCTTCACATCTGGAGGCCGTGGACCCTGTGGTGCAGGGAAAGACCAAGGCGGAGCAGTTCTACTGCGGGGACACTGACGGAAACAGGGTGCATTTATTTATTTATTTCCTTAACTTATGTGTGGGAAGATTGACTCCCCTTTGGTTATGTTAGTGGCTGTTTTTGCTCCATTGACTTCCATTATAATCACATTTATTATAATGGATTTCTTGCATTCTTGATTGTTGCTGGTTTTCCCTGATGGGAAGAGCTGTCATGGCTTTGCAATCAAAATCAGCATTATAATGGAAGTCAATGGAGCAGCACCAACATACAGTAGTGCACATACACCAACCAACAGTAGTGGAAAGAGTACTGAAAAATCATACTATAGTAAAAGAACCATTACTTGCCCAAAAACGTAGCGCAAATAGAGTAAAAGTATCGGTTGTAAATATTACTCAAAGTACGAGTCGCCCTATTTTAAAGTACTCAAGAGTAGTGAGAATTACGCTGTGAAAAGCTGATGCATTCACATGCAGTGTGTGTAAACATAACATTCTGTAGTGAATTTAGTGATTATTTAAGGCCATTTGGCGATTTCAGTCTTCATACAGTACGCATTACAGTACGTCTAAATAGTCTCTTGGTGACTGCGTGCAAAGATTTTGAACATCTTCTTAGACACTTTTAATGCTTCCAAATGGTTTGCTGTATTTATAAAGCGCCCATGTCTTGAGGTAGTTCAGAATGGCGGGATTTACTTTCTATGTGTGATTTGATTGGACACAGGACTGATGCCAGGTGTTAAGCCAAACCTCACAGACAAGAAAAAATACAGTAGTGACTGCAGGTTAAAGGAAAGTAGTGGAGTAAAAGTACTGATACAGCACTAAAGATGTACTCAGGGCAAAGTAGAAGTACATATTTTTAAAACTACTTAGTAAAGTACAATTCCTGAGAAAAAACTACTCGATTACATTAATCTGAGCATTTGTAATTTGTTACTTCACATAACCAAAGGGGAGTCAATCTGAACAGTGTGTATTGATGAGTTTTTGAACATTTCTAAAGAATTTCCCCAAAATATGTGTCAGAATAATATTCAAATAAAGACAATCCAGCATACTCTACAGTTTTCCACCCTCAATATCAGCACCTATATGAAGCCAGACACATCAGACCTTTTGGAATTCACGAATGAAACTCACTTGGAGATGCTGGATATTAATCTGGATATAATAACAGCGATGCATGTATGCCCAATACCACCTTGGTATATTAAAAAGCCATCTATTATAATGCACCTGTCTCTGTTTTAAAAAAGGGAAATCTCTCCAAATGTTTACCAGGAACAATTTATGAATATCCGATGCAATCTACCAACTTACCAGTGTATACAGATGGTTCAAAATCAGATGGAGGAGTATCTGCTGCAGCAGTGATTGGTTCAGAGTGTTTCAGAAAGAGTATTCCTGGACAAAGCTCGATATTCACAGCTGAAGCTTGTGCACTGTTTTTAGCTCTTGAACAAATAGAAAAAGACCGGCAGTTTTTAATTTGCACAGATGTCCTTCTTACAAGCACTCCAATCTATGAAAACTGATCATCCTATGATCTTTAACATAATAGAAACCTTTTAAAGACTAAAGACTTTAGAGATATTATTTTCTGCTGAATACCTGGTCATATGGGATTCATTGGAAATGAACGTGCAGATAAAGCAGCTAAGGAAGCTTTACAGTTGGAGATAACAGAATGTAAAATTCCTGTGTCTGATATTAAACCTGTTTTAAATCTGTATATTAATGAGACATGGCAAATGGGATGAATGTAGGATTAACAAACTGTATGAAGTGAATCCATTTGTAAATGAAAGCAATAATTAGCATTTTGAAAATAGACATGGCCAGGTTGTACATACGCGATGCAGAAGCGGACACAAGACTTACACATGCATGTTTATTGAAAGGGGAAGAAAAACCTATTTGTGACTTGTGTATGAATGTTTTGACGATAAAACATCTTAATAGAATGTGTATTTTTAGATTATATTAGAGAATGGTTTTATTCAGGATATATTTGAAGTGAAATGTTTGAAAAGGCCTTCTGGAGCACTTTTAGAATATTTATCTTTAATCAAAGTAAAAGATTGTATTTGACTGTGTTCAGTGTTGTTGCTTTTTATAATGTATGTTTGTTGAGAAACTGATTTGATTATATGATTATATATTGTATATTTATTAGTATATGTTTTTGCCATGAATATCGGCAATGCTGCTGATATGGCATTAAAATCTAAATAAATAAATAAAGAATAAGATTCATCAGCAGAAATCATCACATTTTCTGAAACACAGAGAAAGATGAGGACAAATTAAGACTCAAAATCAGCCCAGAGTAGAGGGAAACAACACAACAGCACACAGGGACTGAGTGACAAAAACTGCATTCTGCATAAAAAGCACCAATATTTGGTTTAGTATTTTATCAGTCATTTTATTTAGAGTTTTAAGAAATTAATCAATAGATTTTTATTTAAACGCAGATGAAATATGATTGTTAGTCAGTAACTGAGTGTGTTGTTGTGTGTAAAGGTGATGTCCATCCTTCTGCATGGAGACGCAGCCTTTGCCGGTCAGGGAATCGTCTACGAGACTTTCCACCTGAGCGACCTTCCCTCATACACCACACACGGCACCATACATGTGGTCGCAAACAACCAGGTGGGTTCCTCACACACAGCAGCAGAAGAGTTTGGGAACTAGTTGTGTAGTACTGTTGGAAAGTTTGGATAAAAATGTACGTTCTGCTCAACAAGGGTGCATTTATTAGATCAGAGACGCAGCAAGAATGACAATATTGCTAAATATTACAGTTTAAAATAACTAAATGATGTTGTGATGCAGTGGCTCAGTGGTCAGCACTGTGGCCTCACAGCAAGAAGGTTACTGATTCGAGTGCGTTTCTGTGTGAAGTTTGCATGTTCTCCCCGTGTTGGTGTGGGTTTCCTCCGGGTTTCCCCCACAGTCCAAACACATGCGCTATAGGGGAATTGAACTAAATTGACTGTAGTGTATGAGTGTGTGTGAGAATGGGTGTTTCCCAGTACTGAGTTGTGACTGGAAGGACATCCGCTTTGTAAAACATATGCTGGAATAGCTGGCGGTTCATTCCGCTGTGGCGACCCCTGATAGATAAAGAGACTAAGCCGAAGGAAAATGAATGAATGAATGTTTAATATTAGCTCATGTTGTGAGATCACTATGTTTCATGTATTTGCACGTGTTTAATTGCGTTCTCTTCAGATTGGCTTCACGACGGACCCTCGTATGGCACGCTCCTCTCCGTACCCCACCGATGTGGCTCGAGTGGTGAACGCACCCATCTTCCATGTGAACGCTGATGACCCGGAGGCCGTGATGTACGTGTGTAACGTGGCAGCAGAGTGGAGAGCCACCTTTCATAAAGATGTGGTGGTGGATCTGGTATGGCAGCTCTTTCTCTCTCTCTTTATTTCATTTACAGCTGGAAATGCTCATTAGCACAGTTCATTATTAAAGTCTGCGTTGTGTTTCATGTTGTGATTCAGTTCTTAGAGAAACGCAATATTAAATGAGAAAACAGTGGGCGTGGCTTGTTTTTTTCACTGCGAGGTGATTGGATGTAGTAAAGTAGGCTTGTCATTCAGAAAGATGGGGAAAAGGGTTTGGGGAGAGTTATAGAGTGGAGGAGCTATGACGTCACCTTGTAGGCTAATCGGCTGCTAGCATAAAACAAAATAAAATCCCTATAGGATTTTCCCGTAGGCTTTTTCAAAGATTGCAAATAATAAGCTCTGTGTTCAAACAGTTCATTACACTTACACGTTTTGTCCAGCCAGATAATCCTCACACCAAAATACAACGTTGAGCACTTTTGGATCTTAAATGCAAACACAAGAACTGAAAAGCTAACATTAGGCTATAAACGGACTACAGAACCTTCAGGGTGCTTGCCTGTGACGTCAGCACTGCCCTGCTACAGACAACTTATCAAGCTTATTTTTACAAACATGGTCAAAGACAAAGATTTACTCTCTGCTGATTATATTATAATCCACACTATATATTATAAACAAATAAATACGCACAAACACATCTGTATATAGACTTACTGCCTTTTGGATAGTTTTTTTACGTAGGGCTGGACAATAATTCGATATCAATATATACCCTGTGATAGATTTTCAATAACGGTGATATGATTTTTAAACCCATTTCCGGTATTTCGATATAAATTTGCATATATATCATTTATTTTCTTGTCGGCTTTGTCCCTTTATTAATCTGGGGTCACCACAGCGGAATGAACCGCCAACTTATCCTGCATTAGTTTTTATGCAGCGGATGCCCTTCCAGCCGCAACCCATCTCTGGGAAACTTCCACACACACTCATACACTACAGACAATTTAGCCTCTTTTAGATTTTTTTATTATTATGTTAATATGTTTTTACCATGTGGATGTCAGAATTGTAAGGTTTTGGTATTATTTTGATTGTTAAATATTCAGCATAAACAAAACAAAAAAAATAGCTGATAAAAGTGTCTGTTCACGTTGGTCAAGCTAACTTCCATGAACTATGTCTATATATTATTTATATAAATAGATAAGCTGAGTCTGAGAGTTGTATTTATTTGATAGTTTATTTCACATTTCTTGTTTGTAAAGGCTAAAACAAATAAAAAGTGAACATACATTTTTTGTATTGTTTTTATTTTATTTTTTTAAAGTTGTGAGCCTGGAGGTCTTATTGACTTTGCATATTCAGTTTCCTGACATTTGTGGGTACAGACATCCATTGTGTGCGTTCTTGGCAGTTTTTTCCTGTTTTTAATATTGTCCATATCGATATCGGAATTATATTGTATTGACCGAAATTAAGAAATATATCGTGATATACGTTTTTACCATATCGTCCAGCCCTATTTTAATGTGGGAAATACATTTGTTTTGCCTTACAGTTGTTGTAAAAGTTTTAAAACTGTATGTATAAATGTGTCTACATAGTATTATTATAAGAGATATTTAAATAAGTGTATCGCTCATGTGCATACAGCCCGCTTACCTTAGTAACAGATGACAGAAATGAGGCATGAGGGACAAATCTATATGCCTGCAAGTTACATCATGGACACAGAGCAACATTCACTGTTCTTGTACAGCGAAAATCAGCCCATACAGTCACATCTGCTATAGGAGGAGTGTAAACACTGCAGTTATGACAGAGTTAAACTTGTTCAGATGAAGAAAAAAACGGACGAAAAATATTGATGATGTTAAAATAACAGTTAATATGTGTGTATTTTTACTCATTTATTCACCTGTTTGCATAACTGAGAGAAGGAAAGAGACAGGCTGCAGTGCTGTATCTTCATAATATCATTTAATTAAAATAAACGATCAACACATTAATCTGTCTTGACAGTCTTTACAAGTGAAGGCATTATCTACACACACTATGAATTCCCAATTAGAAAAATACTACAAACTATAAAATACTGTTCATGAAAATAACTAAATAAGACAAATCCAAATGCGCAACGCAACCAGACCAGATCAGCTCGATGACGTAAAATGCGTCTCCGACAGCGCCTGTAGTCCCGTTTAGCAACTTGATAGCAGTGGTCTTTTTAAATAAGCGTGACAGATTTAATAAATCAAGAGTGTGCTGGAACTGATGTGTTTTATGTTGTAGAATAAAATGTGAAAGTATCTTGAGTTTGTGTTAGCCATGAACCATTTAGGCCATTTAACTGAAATCCTATTGAAAATACCCATTGACTTTGAGATGAGGGAACCACCCTATTACAACCTAACAGACTCCTCCTCCTCAGCATTTATATTTGAGGTCACAGCATTGACAGCTGGAGGGGCGTGGCTAGCATACTTATACCTCAGACAGACCAAATCTGAGAATTTAACTGAACACAAACAGGAAGTGCATTTGCAGATTTTTGTTTCAGATTACAAGGGCAGACTTTTCTTTTTTCCTTCTGACATGCACAGATGGATTGTTCACCACTGCTGCGTCCCAGCTCTCCGACATATACTCTGTTTTAAAACTATGTATTTTGGGTGCGTAACAGAAGAGTGTCCAAGCTTTGGGACAAACTACTTCCTCATTAGCATACAATTATGTTGCCTAGTTACGAGCCCTGTCAATCATCTCATTACATCATCCATTTAGTATTTAATTTCCTTTCTTACTGATGTAAAATCACAAAATAACTGTAAAAAGTAACATCCATTCTATATTTATAGAAAATAATGGCCTGAGCATGTTTTCAATATTATGAATAAATGAAAGAATTGTTAATTTGTGATGCATCACTGGCTATAACACGTATTCTGCTTTCTCACTGCAATTTTTAAAATGTATTTTAGTGGGAAAATTAAAGTCAAATACCAACACACTGCACATATTACACAATTTGATGTGTATTTTACAAATTTGTTGAAAAGAATGGTTGCTCAAACCATAAACAGAAATAGGAAAGCCCTTATATGGTCATCAATGGAAACCGTATGTCCTGGTGGTCATGTTTAGTACTGCACCAAACTTTAGAACAATTGTTTCTGTTATTGAGCTTTGATTTTTCTGTCAATTTTAGGCATAAAACAGGTTTTGTAAACTAGATTCCTCAGAATTTTATCAAAAAATGCATCATAATGGGCGTGGAGCGCTGCAGGCAGAGGGAGGAGTGGGCGTGGCCAGCAGATCAAGGGAGAAAGACAGGAGCGAACCACTGCTGTCAGTTGCCTCACAAAATGAGACACAAACCGTGAGGAGATGCATGATTTTATAGTTAAAATGCAAAGATATAAACAGTAATTTAATGTCCGACTGCATTTGTTATTCGTAATTTCATATACACATAAACACAATTTGTTCTATTACTATAAAGATAATCATGTTTATAAAACACTAAATGAGGACTTCTCTCCTCCTGAATCCCCGGGTCTGAGTCTAGTAATCCGGAGGATTTTAAACATATGGCGAATACAGCAGCACAGATATAGGCGATGTGTCTGAATGATAACAAACTCAACTGATAAAAGACAAAGTCTGCCGTTCTACAATTCTCGTACAGCTCACAGTAACAAAAATGCTTGCTGCAAACCAACACCTTTGCCTATTATGTTAGGCAAAGACAACAACCCTATAGATATATATATAAATATAAAGATAAATGATTATTTTACCCCATAATTTCTGTTGCTACTGGCAGCGCTAGTTGTTACATTAGTCTTTCAAATTGTTTTACGCTTGAACAACTAAATGTATGCTTAAGTCTGTTTACCTTAATGTGTTGTAATTCCATTACAACATCCATGCTGTAAAAACAAACCTTGTAAAATTGAAAATAGTCACGTTAAGCTTTCACCAGAAGTTTATCATTCGCTATAAAACTCTAGCTGTGCATAGAGCCCATCATAGTGAAAAGCATTGAATGTATGTGTTGATGACGTGTGTATACAGGTGTCCTACAGACGGAACGGCCACAACGAGATGGACGAGCCCATGTTTACTCAACCGCTGATGTACAAACAGATCAAGAAGCAGAAACCTGTTCTGCAGAAATATGCGGAGAAGCTGATTGCAGAAGGAGCCGTGAGCAGACAGGAATACGAGGTCAGGACAAACACATTTTTGCTATTGAACTCCTTAATGGTGCTGTGAAATGTGCATTTTTTAATTTGATGTTTGACGTAATCTCAGCTGAAGCATGAAGAGAGGGCGGGACATAGTGTAGCCTCCTCCCCTTTTTAAAAACAACCAATAGTGTTTGGTTATATCACAGCGCTGCCTATGAGAGTGGTTGAGCTCAAGTGCATCAAACAAAAAGCCAATAGCTGTGTTTCCATCCAAAAATGCGAATGAACTTTATGCGCAAAACTGGATTATCGCATTAAAGACGTGCGAATAAAGCAGCGTTTCCATCCAACAAGTCAAAGCGAACAAAATCGTCACTTCCTGATTAACTGGCGCCAAATATCAACAGTAAAAACTGAATTTACTGAGGTAGGAGAAGCTGCGTCAATCTTTTCTTCATCTAATAAAAGACAATCCTGACATGCAGGAAGCGCGTGGTGGCGTTTGAAGGTGTCAGACGTGGAGCACAGACGCTCTTGATTCTGGAGGTCATTAATAATATAATAACACTAATACTTAAACAGTAAGGCGTTTTAGAAGGACCAAAACAACAGTTCAGTTGGTTTACAGTGTGCTCAGCCTGCTGGTTTGTCCATTTATGCACATTTTCATCATCACATGATCTCTTATAATAAAATCACATCACCTTTTTAATGCGCGTTCTGAAATTTGTGCAGTAAAAGTGTTTCCATTGTAGTTTATGCACATTTTTTCTTATCGAATAAACAGTTTAGATCAAATCAAATCCCTTTTATTGTCATATCATCAGCAGCACGTGTGCTATGATGAGTGAAAAGCTTATCCTACTCGATAAAAAGTTTATCCTACTCTGTTATGCGCATACGTTTTTTTATGCGCATTTTCAAAATGTATGCACATCATGGCGTTTCCATCAACCATTTTTTTATGCGCATATGCAAAATGTGCATTAAAATAGGTGGATGGAAACATAGCTAATGAGAAGAAAGGGGTGGGGCATGCCAGATATTAGAGAGCATTTTATTAGTCAGAAGATTTGATGAGAAACTGAAGTGTGAGGAGACTGTAAAATATCCTTGATGCGTTTAGGTGGCAATGAAAAACTGAGCTACATTCATTCATTTTCTTTTCAGCTTAGTCCATTTATTAATATGGGGTCGCCACAGTGTAATGAACCACCAACTTATCCAGCATATGTTTTATGGACCTTCCAGCTGCAACCCAACACTGGGGAACACAAATACACACTCATTAAACTGAGCTACATTTATTTATTAATTTGAAAGAAGGATACTCATCAGATTCATAAAGCATTACTTTGCAACAGTAATTCACAAAAATACACCTATTAGAAGTACAAATATTGTCAAAAAATATGGAAAAATACAGGTCATATTCCACAAAACATAGGGGGCGCTCTTGTATGGTCATCAATGGGAACTAAATGTACCTGGTGGTCATATCAGATACTGCACCCTAGCAAATTACTACTGAAAGCTCTTTTTTGAGATACTAACTTATAATACAATATAATTTGTTAGGATATTTAGCTTAGATTTTTTTTTTTCCAGACACTAGGACACATTTCTCAATACTTAGGTCACTTTTGTAAAACTCTTCCCACGATTCTCCTAAGCGACTTTCAGCTTGGCAAAGCAGTTCAATTCACATTCAGAATGCACTACAGCTACCACAACACTTTATTCAGCTCTCAAATAAACTCATTCTTCCAGAACACTAGCAGAGGTGGACAGCCCAGCAACACACTTTATCACCCACAAAACAATGAGCTGAAAACACTAACAACATGCAGCATTACACAGTGTTTTCTTGTGTAAAACAAGCACACATCTCTGTTTATAACTGCAGTATATGTTACTGGAATGAATCAGACATGATGCAGAATTCCTCAATATATAAATATATAAAATACAAGAGTTTATATCCACACCATCCACTGATACTGGTACAATAGTAATGCGGATCTGGCTGCTTACACTGCATTTATAGATGTAAAATTAGTTTCAGTAAAATACTGCTGTTGAATTTTGCTCTTCTTCAGTCCTGCATGATGTTATTGTGTTGAACAGAAGTTGAACAGTTCTGATAACAGCATGTGCAAAATGTCCTGCACGTACAAAGACTTTTGGCAGTCGTTGTGTCTGAGTGAGAAAAGAATTGATCAAATTTGAGAGATGTAGTCACTGAATGCATTTTGTGCCAAAACAATGAGATTTGATCCTCAGTTTTGCCCACACAGACTTCTGTTGTGCTCACTGTGTCAAGAGATGTGCAAAAGTGACCTAAGTATTGAGAAATGTGTCCTAGTGTCTGTAAAAACTGTAATTTTAGGCTAAATCAGGTTTGTAAAATACGTATTTCATGTAATATCATTCAATTCATCTTTATTTCTCTAGCGCTTTTACAATGTAGATTGTGTCACAGCAGCTGAACACAGAAGATTATAGTAAGCTGAAGCTGTGTCAGTCCAGTGTTCAGTTCAGTGTGGTTTAATTTTCACTGCTGAAAGTCCAAACACTGAAGAGCAAATCTAACCATGTGCCGCTCCACTAGTGCCGATCTGAGCAAGCCAGTGGCGACAGTGGAGGAAAAAACTTCACCAATTGACCAAAGTGAAGCAAGAAAAACCTTGAGGAAACCAGGCTCAGTTGGGCATGACCCTTTTTTCTGCTGTAAAGTGGGCCATTTTAACAGTGGGCTCAATAGAAATTTGCTCTATTATGGAGCCAGGACTAGCAGAATCTCCATGAATTGCAGTTTCAGTTACTTCCCTATTGGCTTCACGAGGGAGAGCGGGAGGCTGCTGCTTGATTTAAACAGGAGATATTAAATGTCAATGTGAATTAAAGTGCTATAAATGAGAAGAGCTGCTGTATAGATAAACATGTAAAGCATAGGAGTATTTCTAACAGAATGTCTGCTGTATTGAGGCTGGAGGAGTGTGGCCTACAGGTGGTTTGTCAAGCCCACTCACCTGCCTGGAGCACACTCCTGTATCATAACGTTGTGTGCTGCATTGTGTGTATGCTTTACTGAACAGATAGGTCTTTACTCTAGTGTTGAATTGGGAGAGTGTGTCTGAGCCTCGGACGTTATCAGGAAGGCTATTCCAGAGTTTAGGAGCCATAAATGAGAAGGCTCGACCTCCTTTAGTGGACTTTGCTATTCTGGGTATTAGCAGAAGCCCTTTAAATTGTGTTATAAATGATTGTTCCTGAATGATGTCTGCAGTAGTGTCATGTTTTCTGTCTGTCTCTGTAGGAGGAAATCTCCAAGTATGATAAAATCTGTGAGGAGGCGTACAATCGCTCGAAAGACGAGAAGATCATGCACATCAAGCACTGGCTCGACTCACCTTGGCCAGGTGTGTATATGTGTGCGCATGTGCGTGCGTGCGCGTGTGTGTGTGTGTGTGTGTGTGTGTGTGTGAGAGAGGAAGGAAGTGTGTGCATGTCTGTCAGAATGTGTATGTGTGAGAAATAGTGTGTCAAAATGTGTATCTGTCAGAATTAATTTGTGTGCGTGTGCGTGTGTGTGTGTGTGAGAAAGTGTGTGCATGTTTGTGAGAGTGCGTGTGTGTGCACGTGTGTGTGTGTGTGTGTGTGTGTATGTGTGTGTGAGAAAGTGTGTGCATGTTTGTGAGAGTGCATGTGTGTGTGAGCGCGCGTTTGTGTTTGTATGTATGTATGTGTGTGTGTGTGTGAGGAAAAAGTGTGTGCATGTTTGTCAGAATGTGTGTGTGTGTGTGTGTGTGTGTGTGAGAGAAAGAGAAAGTGTGTGCGTGTGTATCAGTGTGTTAGAGTGTGTGTGTGTGTGTGTGTTTGTGTGTCATTCACAATGTGTGTCTGTGTTTGTTAGAATGTGTGTGTGTGTGTGTGTCAGAGAGCGAGAGAGAAAGAGAGAGAGTGTGTGTGTGTGTGTGTGTGTGTGTGTGTGTGTGTGTGTGTGTGTGTGTATGTGTGTGTGTCATTCTCAATGTGTGTGTGTGTGTGTGGGTGCGTGCGTGCGAGAGAGAGAGAGATAAAATGTGTCAGAATGTTTGTGTGAGAGAGAAAGAAAGTGTGTGTCAGAATGTGTGTGTGTGTGTGTGTGTGTTAGGTATAGTGTCATGTATTGAGACATGTGCGTGCGTGCGTGTGTGTGTTAGGTATAGTGTCATGTATTGAGACACGTGCGTGCGTGTGCGTGTGTGTGCGCGCGTGTGTGTGTGTGTGTGTATATTAGCTCTTTAAGTCCGCTTGACGTGTCATCTATACTCTCAGGTTTCTTCACTCTGGACGGTCAGCCGAAGACTATGAGCTGTCCGTCCACTGGCCTCAGTGAGGAAACACTAGCACACATCGGTCAGACGGCTTCATCTGTTCCTGTGGAGGATTTCACTATACATGGAGGTGTGTGTGTGTGTGTGTGGAGTAAACAAAAACGATAAAAACTGCTTTTATTCTAGCAGAAATAAAACAAATCAGACTTTCTCCAGAAGAAAAAATATTATCAGACATACTGTGAGAAACTCCTGAATCTGTTCAACATCATTTGGGGAATATTTGAAGAAGACAAACATTTGACAGGAGGGCGAATCATTAGGACTGCAACTGTACTTTATCCCTTACTTAACTTGTAGCTCAGAACAGACTCACACCTCACCATCATCATCATTACCCAGAATTCCCTGTGTTTGCAGGTTTGAGCCGTATCCTGAAGGGCCGATCGCTGATGGTGCAGAACCGCACCGTAGACTGGGCTCTGGGGGAATACATGGCGTTCGGCTCGCTGCTGAAGGAGGGCATTCATGTGCGGCTCAGCGGGCAGGACGTGGAGAGAGGAACATTCAGGTGATGCATATTACCACGGTATTGAGCTTAGTCTTCACGTACGAGCGGACGCAGCCATTGGATTCTATTTGTCTCCAGACTTATACTCTCAATCACTTTGATTGATTTTTAGATGTTAGACAGCTCGATCTGCTGCTGGTGCAAACTGATATTTCCTTATTTTATTATTCTGCTATATTGATGAGCACACTTGCTTGTAGAGCGAGCCGTTTGACCTTTTATTATTCCTCGTCGTTTCTCCCATAGAAAGCTGAATCGGAAGTTGTAAAACATTTGCAAAAACGAGCGCACTTCAGAATATAGTACCATTTCTGTAAATTCAATTACTTCATGGTTTATATCAGGGGTGTCCAAACTTTTTGGGCCGCGGGCCAGATGCAAACAAAAAAACAAACAAACAAAAAAAAAAACATTGTCCCGGGCCAAATTTTACACACACACACAGACACACACACATATATATGTATATATATATCTGTGAAGGGTTTCCCGTGCTGTGCGATTAGCTGAGCGACCTCATAACTAACCAGTGTAGAATTTTCTTGCACTTTATTAGCACGAATAAACTGCTGTTGTTGAGCTGATAGCACAGCTGCTAATTGTTTTACTTTCTGATCTCGTTCAGCACCAGTGTAAGAGCTGAGTTCCTGATGTTTTGTTTCATAATGTCTTTTAATATTATATTCCTTCATTACTGCAACTGATCCCTGGCTAATTAAACAGACACATATTCTACAGACCTCTAGGAAGAAATAATCTTTGCCCCAACGTGAATTTCCTGCCCTCACTGTTGATTTTCCTGTTTCTTGGTGGTGCCATGGCTTGCCAAAACGTGATCATCAATTCTGTTTCCTTCAGTTTGTTTGGTTCGTTTTACTTCATAACAGGAACACCTGCCTAATTGAATGCTTGTGATAGCGACACCCAGTGGTTATTTATTGAATTGCCTTCATTTTTGTATAGCGGGCCAGATTCTATTAATATTTACAAAACGCCTTGCGGGCCGCCACAAAACTGATTGCAGGCCGCAGATGGCCCGCGGGCCATAGTTTGGACACCCCTGGTTTATATTGTTATTTACTCTTTATTGTTTATATATTGACTACATGTAAATGACTATTTCTGTTTTTTGCATGATAAATTACAGTATATACTCAGAAATGTCCTCATGCAGATGTGATTATGAGTGATTAGATTTAGAACTCATTCATTCATTCATTCATTTTCCTTCAGATTAGTCTCTATTCATCAGGGGTCGCCACAGCAGAATATACCACCAACTATTCCAGCATATGTTTTATGCAGTAGATTACTTTTCTAGCTGCAATCCAGTACTGGGAAACACCCTTACACACTCATTCTCTCACTCACTCACACACACCCACACACACACTCATACACTACAGCCAGTTTAGTTAATCAATTCCCCTATAGCGCATGTGTTTGGACTGTGGGGGAAACCGGCAATAGTATCTGGATGCAGCCTTTATGATGCAAGATGAGATTGCATCTCTCAGCGATGCAATGTCAGACACAATGCACTCAAATAGAGCGAGTGACGTCACTGTGAGGGGTAGGGTTAGGGGTGGGGTTAGGTGAGCCCATTAAAAACCACTGGATGCAGCTCAGTTTGCACTGCACCGAGTCTGCTGCCAGACCCCTCTCGAAACCGGAGCATCCGGAGGAAACCTACGCCAACACGGGGAAAACATGCAAACTCCACACAGAAATGCCAACCGGCCCCACAAGACTCAAACCAGCAACCTTCTTGCTGTGAGGTGACATAGCTACCCACTGCGCCACTACGTCGCCCATAATAAATTATATTTAATCTATAAATATTAATAACATACAGAACACTTTTCAAAAACAATTAATTACAGGCTCAAAGTAAATTTGTACTTTAAAGATGTACCTTTCTCTCGATGCTGTTCCTCATGTTTCTGTCTGCATCTCTGTAATGAAGTATTGCACTCATCTCAATTCTGAGAAAATATTACTGTAAACGGTGTATTTTTGACACCATTAAATAAATTATAGAGCATAATATGAAATGATAGACAGTGTTTCCTCTAGGATTTTTTCCAGCTGTGGCAGCAGGCCTTTTAACACAGATCTGATAACTACCTGTGGCGTTATTTCAATGACAAATGTTGTAAGCGCAGTATTACGAGTCGAGACCGCATTTATGTAATATACAGCATGCGGATCTCTTTGCTGGAGCACTGATTTCCTCTGCTCGTGCAGAAAAACTTCTTGCACGCCCTCAAATATGCGCTGCTCAAGCGCAGAGTGTTGCCAGATTGGGCGGTTTTGAATTTATTTTTGCGGGTAAAAAGTGACCTAGGCAGGTAGTGCAAATTTGGGTGGTTTTGCAACGGCATGCCCGCCAGCCCTGGTCTGCCCTCATAAACCTGTTTTGATCTCCTAAAAAGATGCCATAGCCTCCATTCTTCGCATACATATGCTCAGAACAGTGTATAAATGCTTGTGATCTCGACAGCTTTTGGTCTGGAAACAGTCAGCATCATCTGGCAACACTAAGTGCAGATCTTCTTGTGCGCTCTCTAATAAACGCTGCTGAAGTGTGATTTAGTGCGTTTATGTAACGAGTATGTCTCCAGCATTTATTAGACTTGCTAGGAATATTTATGAATGCCTCCGGTATTAATGCGTCCTGAAGTAAAGTAAAACAGCTATCCGTCGTGTTTGCTGGCCTCACGCATCACGCACCTGTCACAGTCAGCCAGTCAGCACGTAACCGTAAGGGGTTAAACAAATGATGCACAGCACTACTACGGTCGGTTACAGAAAAGTTCACGCGGCTATAATTCACTTACCCTTTAATACGTTTTCATGCGATTATCACCCTCTATTAAAATAATAAAATGTTTTGAATGAGAAGCTGTAATGTAGCCGTGGCGGGATGAATTTTGGCGTGGCGCCCCGCCATGGAAGAATGAATGTAGCGGAAACCATGATAGACTTTTTTTGTCCATATGATATACAGCGCTCAGCATAAAAGAGTACACCGCTTTTGAAAATTAATATATTTATCCATTTCTCAGTGAATATAGATTTAATATATAGTGGTGCATTTAAATAAATCGGTTTCAATAAACAGTTATATTCATTAAAATAAGAGTTTGCTCACTGAACATCTTTAGGTATAAAGATGATGCATTTAAGTTCAAACTAGTTATTGCAAAAAAGATATACAGTTGAAGTCAGAATTATTAGCCCCCCTTTGAATTTCCTCTTTTTTAAATATTTCCCAAATGATGTTGAACAGATTTGGTAAATGTTCACAGTATTTCCTCTAATATTTGTTCTTCTGGAGAAAGTCTTATTTGGTTTATTTCAGCTAGAATAAAAGCAGTTTTTAATTTTTAAAAAGCTATTTTAAGCTCAATATTATTAGCCCCCTTCAGCAATATTTATTTCGATAGTCTCCAGAACAAACCATCATTATACAATGACTTGGCTAATTACCCTAACCTGCCTAGTTAACCTAATTAACCTAGTTAATTAGAGAAATTAAGAGAAAGATAAAATAAATCAGTTATTAGAGATGAGTTATTAAAACTATTATGATTAGGAATGTGTTGAAGAAATATTCTCTCAGTTTAACAGAAATTGGGGAAAAAAATAAACAGGGGGGCTAATAATTCTGACCTTAACTGTATACAACCTACAAAATGTCAGCTAAATTTAATATATTTATTTGTTTTTCTTGATTTCTCCTGTTTATAACAATTGTATTTAATATTTCCACCATCATATTAATTATGTAGTAATTTCTGTGATCTTCGGGTTTTTCTTAGGTGAGTTGATCAGTTTTGTCTTTGGTACTGACTAATCTATTCTGTCTGCACACACATATATTACCTGTAAGAGAGAGATCTGTGAGGGGTGAACTCATTTATGCTGTATGTTTCTGTCTTCAACTGTGTATACAGTATGTGTGGTATAATATGGTGTAAAGCTGAAATGTGAGATATATTTACTCTACATCATAGGTCGCAAACTAGATTCCTGGAGGGCCTCAGCTCTGCAGTTTTGCTCCAACCCTAATCAAACACAGCTGATCAACTAATCAAGGTGTTTGAGACTACTAGAGATCATGAAGCAGGTGTGAGTTGGAGGTGGTTGGAGCTAAACAGAGCTGCAGCCCTCCAGGAATTGAGTTTGAGACCACTGCTCTAGTTTTTGTCTAGATCTGCATATTTTGAGTCTGGTGTTTTCTTTCCTCATACAGTCATCGGCATCACGTACTGCACGATCAGAATGTGGACAAGCGGACCTGCATCCCTATGAACTACATGGACCCTAACCAGGCGCCCTACACAGTGTGCAACAGCTCTCTGTCAGAGTACGGAGTTCTCGGTCAGTGTAAACCGCAGAATCTGGGCTTCAAACCTGAAAGAACGTGACCGATTTTCAAGAAATTAATTAGTTATGGTTCCTGGGTACTCTCACAAATAGTAACGCATTTAATAACTAAGATGTACAAGATGTAAAATGCCTCTCTGCTGTCTCTAGAGTGTGTGTGTTTAAGTTTGAGCTGTAAATAGCACACAGGTAATGTTCTCCAGCTCTCTGAAACTGACCCTTTCAGGCTTTGATCCTAATTATGGTGTTTTGGTGACTGTCGCTTTAAATGCAAATGAGCTTTTAGGGCGGAGCTACAGACGCCTGTGTGTCACCAATCTAAAACTCCACATCTATAATCCTCTTAGTCTATGCTGACATTATCTTTAGCAGCTCAAACACTCTAATGGCTAATGGACAGACGGCTGCTTCTCACTCAGGGCTGCTGTTTATGCTAATGAGATGGAGAGATGATGGGCACTAGTGGGCGGGGCTTTCACACTCTGATGACACGTACAAAGGCAGAATGTCAATCAAAGTGTTTCATTCATCAAGTCTGATTATAAGACACTTAATTCATGTTGACCAATAGAGGCTGGAGATATCCACACACTGCTGACACACAACTGGGGTTAAACCCAGCATAAAAGAGATTTCTGCATAATAGGTGCCCTTTAAGTAAATCGCTATCAATTTAACACCACATTTTATTGTCAGTAACAGTGTTGTAATGGGGGAAACAGTCATTTATTTGATTACTCGTTACTGTAAACAGTCATGTCTTTTATTTATAATACCATTATTCCCATCACAGGTTTTGAGCTTGGCTTTGCGATGGCGAGTCCGAACGCTCTGGTGCTCTGGGAGGCTCAGTTTGGGGATTTCCACAACACCGCGCAGTGCATTATTGACCAGTTCATCTGCCCCGGCCAGGCCAAATGGGTTCGGCAGAACGGCATCGTGCTTCTGCTGCCACACGGCATGGAGGGCATGGTGAGGGTTTCTCCAATCTACAGCACACACTCAGCTAAAGGCACTCAGTTATCTTCTTAAAGTGGAAGTGAAGCACTCAAGTTTACATTACATTGGTTGTACATTGGATTCCATTTTAATAAAAATATATATAACAAGCTCTATTAATGAAAACATTTAGCAGAAAATGGCATGTTTTGCTATATATTTTAGACCTAGGGCGCCGCCATCCTGGAATGGGCTGAACATGAAGACTGGACACCCTAATTTAACCCAATGCGGGAAGTTGTGGACGTGGAGCTGGTGCAAATACAAGCATCAGATGTGGGTCTGATATATAAATATTTATATATATTTATTTTATTTGTATTTTTTCCCCACTCTCTGTATTACCCTACCTGTCTGCCTGTCTGGGTTTCAACCATGATTTCAACCAGGTCCGGTGCTGACGTAATGGGGGCAGGTGCTTTCACTTTTCACTGCTACAGCCCCTCGCCTCTGTTCGTGTTCAAACCAAACTAATATCAGCTGAGTGTTTCTTACGGCAGGTTTACGTGCTTCATACGTGTTGAGAGATCGAGTTGATCGACTTGTAAAGGGAACATGTCTTGACATAATCCACACAGACGTGACTTAAAGCATGAAGTCATGTATGATTTTAATCGCTGCATTAGTCTGAATGTAAATCCCCTCGTCAGGCAGCGCTGGAGCAGCGTGAGAGTGTGCACCACAGCACATTAAATGAGAGGTATTAAAATAAGAAAACTTGAAGATGTATAAATATTTTGGAATATATTAGACACACATCTGATGCTTGTATTTGCAGCAGCTCTGCGATGCACGTCCACAACGTTATGCATTGGGTTAAATTAGTCTGTCCAGTCTCTGTGTTCAGTCCATTACTACAATGATTGAAACCCAGACAGGCAGTCAGGCAGCGTAATACAGAGAGTGGACCAAAGTGCATCAAATGATCAGTAATTAAAAAGGACAATTTTTAAAAAGGATATATTTTATATTAGACACACATCTGATGCTTGTATTTGCACTAGCTCCACGTCTACAACTTCACACATTTAGGCTGTCCAGTCTCTGTGTTCAGTCCATTACTTACACTGTACCTGTTCAGCTGAGGGAACGGAGCCAACCCTGTGACATCAGACACAGTGATATTCCAAGCTGGCGGCGCCCTAGGACTAAAATCTATAGTAAAATATGCAGTTTTCTTCTTAATAGTTACATTAATCAATTTTGTTTAATATATGTCCATTAAAGTGGAATCCAATGTGCAGAATAAGGTAAACTTGAATGAGTGCTTCACTGCCACTTTAAGGTTTTGAAGTATTTACTGTGTTTGAGAATTATTATTATTATTTTTTTTTTTCAATTACCGGCATCATTTTTTTTATTATTGTTATTTGTTTTTTAATTGAGTTTTTTGCAATTACACTGATTGCAATTAGTTTTTTATCTGTTTATTTGTGATTTTTTTGTTGTTGTTGTTGCAGTTACAGGGATTGTGATTTAGTTTTTTATATAGTTAGGGTTTATTTGAGTTTTTTGCAGTTACAGGGATTACAATTTTAGTCTTTTATTATTTTTTGTTTTTACATTTCCATTTTGTCATTCAGGAGACGCTTTTGTCCTAAGCAACTTACAATAGAGGAGATACTCAGTGATTCAACAAGAAGAGGCAATATACACAACAAGTGCTGATTATACAAAGGAATTCATTTGTGGCCTGAGAATTAAGTGCTGGAGTAAGAGTGCTAGAGATTTTTATTTTATATATATTTTTTAAAGTTTAGTTCTATTACAATTAAAGTGACTGCAATTTTTTATATAGTTTTATAGTTTATATAGTTCTTTTGCAATAACAGGTATTGCTTTTTTGTTTTGTTTTTGCAGTTTTTAAATAATTTTAGTTCGTTTTTTAACTTGAGGGTTTCTTGAAATTACAGGAATTGTAATTTTAGGTTTTGTATGTATATTTATTTTTTTGAGTTTTTATTTTTGCAATTACTGGAATTGCAATTTGTTTTAGTTTTTTTATTTTTTGTTTGCTTTTTTAAATTGAGGTTGTTTTGCCATTATTATTATTATTTTTTTTTTTCGAGTTTTTTGCAATTACAGGGATTGCAATTTGTTTAGTTTTTTATTATCATTTTTGTTTTTCAAATTGAGTTTTATTTTTTTCAATTAATTGAATTCAACATTTTTGTTTGTTTGCTTTTTTCCAGTTACAGCGATTGCTTTTTGTTTTGACCATTATTGTGATGTGATTAACTATGTCATGATGTGTTAACAAGCAATATTCGATTTTTCCATTCAATTATATTTATCTTAATTTCTATAGCGCTTTTGCAATGTAAATTGTCAATATTAGAAAAGTTTTAGGAACTATTTTTAAAAAGTTACATTTGGCCATTTTCTACTGTGGTACAGTATTGCCAAGTACACCTAATTTATTTTATTTTTTATTTATTTATAGCAATTGCAATTTCATGTAAATAAATACTATATATATATATATATATATATATATATATATATATATATATATATGTATATGTATATGTATGAGTGTATGTACAGCTCTTTATCTTCTGTGTTATTGAAAGATGAGCAATAAATCATTATATCATATGACTAGGCCCACACGGAATCTGCACGCTCAGAATTCCGCAGATTTTTAACCCATCATTAATTCTGTTTATTTATTTGAGTAAATGTGTGTACATCTATAGTTATTCAGTTTGTAAATTAATTACAGTAATATTATTGACTAATATGAAAATGTTCATCTGATTTATGTACAATACAGTGTAAAGTCATATTTTCTGTCTTTTCGTAGAGATGTTATATGAGAGACTTGCTTTGTTTACCAAATGAAGTAAATCTAATTGGATTTGCATTTTAAACACTAAATAAAAGTTAAAAAGATATAATTTTTTATTTCACAAATTAAGGTTTTGGTTATGATACTCCCAAAATAATTCAGCAGAAAATTCTCTGCAGAAATAGCAAAAAACGTCTGCAGATTCCGTCTGGCCCTACATATGACCAACACAATATTATAACATTATTATATAATTATTTAAAATCTATCTTCTTTTCTTTTCTTTTCTGTTGTTTTCAGGGCCCGGAGCACTCATCCGCCCGGCCTGAGAGATTCCTGCAGATGTGCAATGATGATCCTGATGTTTTCCCGGTACAAACACTGTTTTTATTGTGAATATCATTGCAACTCAAAGCTTAAAATTCACCTGAAGGGGTTTTAAATTCAATGTTTTGTTCAATATTTGACGTTATTTCAGCTGAAACCTGAAGACAGGGCAGATCATATGGTAGCTTCTCCACTTTTTACTAGAACAGCCAGTGAACTGCAAGCTATGAATGTTAATATATTTTATGTTTTGATGTGCACTAGCTTAAACTATATTACATGAATATAAATAACCTTAACATTTATGTTATGATGAGATTTCTACCATGCCTCATTGGGTGTTTAATGTGACCTAAGAGATCAATATGTGCAAATGATAACTGTAATTTTAAATTAATTCTTTAATGTTAATTTCTCTTCATCCTGAGCTTAATGAATAAATAACATGGTGGAAATAAGATGGTGTATAATCAACTCTTACATCTAAAAAAAGTAGGATGTGCATTATAGAAAGAATAACTGAATGCAGAAACTTCATAGTTTAAGCAAATGCATGAAAAAAAATTAACTATTTAATAAATGATAAAAATAACACATTTTTATTTGTATAGCACATTTCCTACAGAAGATATTACTCAAAGTGTTTCACAAGCATAAACGAATATTAAAACAACATCAATGTCAGGAAAAATATAGAAACACGTACAGAAAAGAAAATAAACACAAAGTTAAAGCAAATAAACAATATAACTGAATATAATCAGATGAATACATGCTTGTACACATTTATACACATACATAAGTACGTACACTTCCTGAAAAAAGTCTTGTGGTGGATCTCGGTTGTGAGAGCAGCATATAATAACTGGACTTCTAGTTGATCGTTTGTAAAAGTGTCAGAAGGTGGATTTCTCTGCTGAATCATCTGTTGATCTGCATCCCAATCATCACTAATACTGCAGAAGACCTACTGGAACCCGCATACAGCCAAGTTTCTATCAAAAATCAGTCAAGTTTGGTGAAGGAAACATCATGGTTTGGGGTTCCATTCAGTATGGGGGCGTGCGAGAGATCTGCAGAGTGGATGATCAACATCAACAGCCTGAGGAATCAAGACATCTGTGCTGCCCATTACATTACAAACCACAGGAGAGGGACAATTCTCCAGCAGGATAGCGCTCCTTCTCATACTTCAGCCTCCACATCAAACCTCCTGAAAGCAAAGAAGGTCAAGGTGCTCAAGGATTGGCCAGCCCAGTCACCAGACATGAACATTATTGAGCATGATAAAGGAGGATGTGTTGAAGATGAACACAAAGACTCTTGATGAACTCTGGGAGTCCTGCAAGAACGATTTCTTTGCCATTCCAGATGACTTTATTAATCAGTGATTTGAGTCATGTCAGAGATGTATGGATGCGTCCAATGACTGTATAAAGGTTTCGGTCACTTAAGCAAATTTAACCCACAAGCAGCAAAACGAGTAAGAAACAGGCGTCTTTAAAAGGTTTCTTTGCCAAGGGAAAAAAGACCAAGTGAAGGACCTGCGAACTGCCGAGGAATAGATCCGCAACTTGTCAACAAATCAGGTGAATCCACCATGGCTGTGCAAGAAGATCAACAGATGGAGCATATTGCGTATTTCTAGAGTTTGCACAAGTTTGATGTTTCCAATGGAGGTGCGCGCACAAGCGTCGTGAAACGCTCCCACCAATGAACCCAGGACCGCGACAAGTCACGTGACAAGAATTGACAGATCAGCTTCAGCTTGTAGACATCAGTGTGAACACTGATATTTTTGTTATTGAATTTCAAATAGGGCCAATTTAAAGGCCAAAGGCTTACGCTTTTCAGTTACAAATGACCTACTGAGGATTTGCTTTTATATTTTACATTAGGCTATTATTCATTCATTCATTCATTTTCTTTTCGGCTTAGTCCTTTTATTAATCCGTGGTCGCCACAGCGGAATGAACCGCCATCTTATCCAGCATATGTTTTATGCAGCGAATGCCCTTCCAGCTGCAACCCATCTCTGGGAAACATTAGGCTATTGTTTGTGCATAAGCATATCTAGATATAGTAATAAACATACTGTTTGTTTGAAAACATTTTTTTTCATCATTACTCATAACTTATATGAGCGATTATATCATTAAATGTGGAGGGGGGCCTTACAATATTTTCTGGGGAAAGGGGGTCTCAGGCAAAAAAAGGTTGGGAACCACTGATCTAGAGGCCTTTGCCTTTCATATACAGTAAGACACTTCTGATACCAAATGATCAACTAGAAGTCGAGTTATTGTTTGTGTTCCTAAAACTTGGATAGGTGACAAGACTTTTGTCATGACGTTTAACTCGAGCATATTGATGCTAACACCTAGAAAAAACGCACTTCTGACTTTAATATTCCACAGAAAATCACGGAGGACTTTGCGGTCCGGCAGCTGTATGACTGTAACTGGATCGTGGTGAACTGCTCCACTCCTGCAAACTACTTCCACGTGCTGCGCAGACAGATCCTGCTGCCCTTCAGGAAACCAGTAAGAGACTTTTCCCTGTTATTATCATCTCTACAGGGTACTTTCATCAACAATATGCTTAAAGACTCTTGAAGTCACAGATTACTAAGCCTCGTGTGTTTTGTTTTGTGCCCATTTGATATTCATGTTGACTCACGGTGCATTAACTAATGTTATAACATGGCTGTCTGGAACACTTGATTGTGATTGGTCAGTCGTGACATTCTAAAGTATGTTATGTTAGTAATAATGTAGATCCAGGAGGTTGTTTTCTCAGAATAAAGCCTGACAGGTTTATCAGCAGCCCCATGTGAAGCACTGCTAAAGAAGACTGAAGGATTTAACAACCGCCTGGATGTGCTTTATCCTTATTATTACAGCGCTACTGCCCACAAACATACAAATTAGACACGCAACATTGTTCTGAGCCATGATAGTTTATTAAATCTTTAATCAAACACAAAGCTGACAGAAACGAGAACATCTGATAGTGTATACACTAACCTATGTATTATTAAACTGGAAGACATTCCCAAAAAAGCATAGTGTGACAGATGAGCGGACACGTATGAATGTGGATGTAAGTATTCACTGTTATTCATTGGTTGTCATCTAGAAATAACAGACCTTAGAATATTCAGCAATATCAGACAGCAGTGTAATTAAGTTAGTCTGCATTTATACAATATAGTGTACTTTTCAGAAAGGTGGTGTGTGTGTGACGTCTATCTATACAATGTATTATCAATGAAGTGTTCATATTATTATGTGTGTGTGTTAACAGAGACGATGCACATTCAGGCTTTCCTTCTGTTTGTTCCGCAGCTCATCATCTTCACACCTAAATCTCTGCTGCGCCACCCAGAGGCCAAGTCCAGCTTCGAGGAGATGCTGCCTGGTAAAATCCTGCCCGTCTCCTCTGATATTACTGCTCTGTCGAACACATAGTGATGGTGTGTGTGTGTGTTTGAACAGGCACACACTTCAGCCGGCTGATCCCAGAGCAGGGCAGTGCGTCTCAGAGCGCAGCAGGCGTTCAGCATCTGATCTTCTGCACTGGGAAAGTGTTTTATGATCTGCTGAGAGAGAGGAAGAGTCGAGGCCTGGAGGAGCGCGTGGCCATCAGCCGCATCGAGCAGGTCTGCACACAGTCACTGCACTCTCATCTTTATTTACTCTCATATTCAATAGTGTATATGCAGGAGGACTTTCCATTTTCAGTCAGCCAGCTCATTTGCTTCTGGTGAACTGTATGTTATAAAAGCACCGCATTTAAGGTCTGATTTCTTTAATAATCAGTGCTCTTCTCTGCATTATTGATATATGATATAAAGTGGGTCTCAGAATGTACTAGAAGCTCTGCATTAAATCACATTATTCCACACTATGAACTTAAAATATGGAGATGTATTATACTCTAGTATTTCAATGGAGTTTCTGGTGGCGCTTGTGTTTAATTGGTTGTTTTACACTCTTGAGCTACTAAATGAATGCTGAAGTTTATTTAACGCATAGCCGGCCTTGCCTATAAGCGAACTAAGCGGCTGCTTAGGGCCCGCCACCACTAGGGGGCTCCCACAACCCACTAGCGGCGTTTCCTTGATGAAATCATTTTATTTGCATTTTACATTTATTTTCATTGACAGTGCTTTAGTGCTTAAATATTTATCAAATTTCACTTAAAAGAAAAGAAAAATCACAATTTTATTAAAGTTGAAGTTGTTTTCGTGTGAAAGTCATGTGATCAACAGGATGCTCGCAGCAACTCATTTCTCAGATGCGTTCTGTGTTCTCGAGTTTGTACTTCCAAGGTAACCTGCAAGACTGATCGGTCGCCACAAGAACGCGTATATGTGAACAGACACAGCCACCATGGCCTTTGCTTCATTGACTGCCCTATTATATACATGATTTATTTTGGAAATTGGACGACGAAAATGAAACGAAGCTAACGTTATTCTTCAGACATAGAAAAACTGAGGGGGAAAATTATGATGCTAATGATGATGTCAATCTAATAGCACATTTATCGAAAATAGGCAATTACAGATTAATAAACGTCGTCTACTTAAATGAATGATATATTTTATTTTTCCTGGTTTTACAGACCTGCTTTTTAGTCTAAAACACATTTTAATGAAATGCAATGGTACTTTTTTGTCATGGAATTTTTACATTTTACAAAAACCCACACACCATTTACAGTCCTATCTAGTCCCAACAAAACAATCCCCAAATAAAACGATCAACATTTGAAAATAAAATAAAAATAATAAATATTAATATTAATAAATTAAATAAAAACAAATACAGAAAAAAACTAATATTAACAAACCTTATACATATACCTTTATTCAATGCACATCTAAGGTTTTTGAATCATTAAGACTGAGCGTTTGTTTCTGAGAAAACATTCATTATGGGTGGAATTTAGCATCGGCCTGTGCTAAAGAGTTTCTGCCTTTTATATGGAGTTCAGTGGAGTAAAACAGCAGATTATAGTGTGTGTGCAGGAATACACTTACTGTGTTTACTGTGATCTGACAGCTGAGGAGGGCATTTTGAGTTTCTAAGTGCCCACATTTGCTGAAACACAAAGTTGTGGCCAAATTAAGACTCTAAATTAGCCCAGAGTGGATGAAAATGACCCAACAGCACACAAGGGTTAAACAATCACTAAATGCACTACAGAATGTTATGTTTTCACACACACACACACACACACACACACACACACAAATTGCATGTAAATGCATCAACTGTTTACAGTGCAACACTCACTACTTTTGAGTAGTTTTAGAAGGGCTACATACTTTGAGTAATATTTTCAATACACTGTACTTGCACTATATTTGTAGGTAAATATTGGTGCTTATACTTGAGGGTGATTTTTCAGTAGCTCATTACATTGTTCATCTCTTTAAACACAACACTGATCATAATTTTGGCAATCATTAATTTTCCTTCAGCTTAGTCCCTTTATTCATCACCACCAACTATTCCAGCATATGTTTTACACAGCGGATGCCCTTCCAGCTGCAACCCAGTACTGGGAAACACCCATACACACATATTCACACTCATACACTACGGCCAATTATGTTCATCAGTTCCCCTATAGCACATGTGTTTGGACTGTGAGGGAAACCAGAGCACATGGAGCATGCAAACTCCACACAGAAACACCGACTGACCCAGCCGGGACTCCAACCAGCGACCTTCTTGCTGTGAAGCCACAGTGTTAACCACTGAGCCACCGTGTCACCTCACTGGTCATAATAAGCAATGCTAATCAACATTTCTTTCCTGACTGTTATATGTATGTTACTGTAAGTATAGTGTAGATGTATGTTGACGGTGTGTGTGTGTGTGTGTGTGTGTGTGTGTGTGTGTGTGTGTGTTGTGCAGCTCTCTCCATTCCCGTTTGACCTGGTGAAAGCGGAGGCAGAGAAGTATCCACATGCGCATGTGCTATGGTGTCAGGAAGAGCACAAGAATCAGGGATATTATGATTACGTCAAGCCCCGCATCAGCACCACCCTCAACAACACCCGTCCTGTCTGGTAATTCAGCATCTCTGGCTCACATTATATCTCAATATATATATATATACACATATTTTAAATATTTCCCAAGTGATGTTGAACAGATTCAGGAATTTCTCACAGTATTCCCTACAATATTTTTTCTTCTGGAGAAAGTCTTATTTGTTTTATTTTAGCTAGAATAAAAGCAGTTTTAAAAAGAAAATTAGTGCTGGGCAAAAAGTAATCGCGATTAATCGCATCCAAATAAAGGTTTGTTTTGACTTAAAATATGTCAGTGTAATGTGTATATTTATTATGTACTGTATACATAAATACACACATGCATGCATATATTTGTTTATTTATATTTAAAATATGTAAGTATATGACACATATATAAATTTAAATATTTTTGTAACAAAATTGTTTTGTGTAATTTAATGTGTGTGCGTGTGTGTCACATATATGTAATGAATAAATATAAACTCACTGGCCACTTTATTAGGTACACATGTCCAACTGCTCGTTAACGCACATTTCTAATCAGCCAATCACATGGCAGCAGCTCAATGCATTTAGGTCAAGACGATCTGCTGCAGGTCAAAGCGAGCATCAGAATGGGGAAGAAAGGGGATTTAAGAGACTTTGAACGTGGCATGGTTGTTGCTGCCAGACGGGCTGCTCTGAGTATTTCAGAAACTGCTGATCTACTGGGATTTTCACGCACAACCATCTCTAGGGTTTACAGAGAATGGTCCGACAAAGAGGAGATATCCAGTGAGCGGCAGTTCTGTGGGCACAAATGCCTTGTTGATGCCAGAGGTCAGAGGAGAATGGCCAGACTGGTTCCAGCTGATAGAAAGGCAACAGTAACTCAAATAAGCACTCGTTACAACCGAGGTCTGCAGAAGAGCATCTCTGAACACACAACACGTCCAACCTTGAGGTGGATGGGCTACAGCAGCAGAAGACCACACCGGGTGCCGCTCCTGTCAGCTAAGAACAGGAAACTGAGGCTACAATTCACACAGGCTCACCAAAACTGGACAATAGAAGATTGGAGAAACGTTGCCTGGTCTGATGAGTCTCCATTTCTGCTGCCACATTGGATGCTCGGCTCAGAATTTGGTCTCTGCCTTGTATCAGCGGTTCAGGCTGGTGGTGGTGGTGTAATGGTGTGGGGGATATTTTCTTGCCACACTTTGGGTCCATTAGTACCAATTGAGCATGGTGTCAACGCCACAGCCTACCTGAGTATTGTTGCTGACCATGTCCATCCCTTTATGAGCACAGTGTCTCCATCTTCTGATGGCTACTTCCAGCAGGATAACGCACCATGTCATAAAGCACCAATCATCTCAGACTGGTTTCTTGAACATGACAATGAGTTCACTGTACTCAAATGGCCTCCACAGTCACCAGAGCTCAATCCAATAGAGCACCTTTGGAATGTGGTGGAACGGGAGATTGGCATCATGGATGTGCAGCCGACAAATCTGCAGCAACTGTGTGATGCTATCATGTCAATATGGAGCAAACTCTCTGAGGAATATTTCCAGTAGCTTGTTGAATCTCTGACACCAAGGATTAAGGCAGTTCTGAAGGCAAAAGGGGGTCCAACCCGGTACTAATAAGGTGTACCTAATAAAGTGGCCGATGAGTGTAATAGACACAAATATATTGTCAAAACATTTTTTTATTTTGGATGCAATTATTCATGATTAATCTTTGCTCAGCGCTAATATATATATATATATATATATATATATATATATATATATATATATATATATATATATATATATATATATATATATATGTGTATATATATATATATATATATATATATGTATATATATGTGTATGTGTATATATTTATATATATGTATATATATGTGTATGTGTGTGGTAATTTCCCTTTAGTTAGGACTGTCTAACCTTTACAGAAACAATATTTTTACTCTTGTTTTTCATTCCTCATGCAATGTGTTTATCGGCTGTTGTTTTGATCTGCTGTTGTGTTGTGTTCAGGTATGTGGGCCGAGATCCAGCTGCTGCTCCGGCTACCGGAAACAAGAAGGCTCATCTGCTGGAGCTGCAGCGCTTTCTGGACACGGCGTTCAACCTGGAGGCTTTCCAGAGCGCATCATAACAGCACACGCACTTAAACACACACACACACACACCTCCGTCCCGCAAACACACTCAATATTAGCATCAGAAGGCAAGCTGGCAGCTACAGAGAATAAAGCACTGTAATCTCTGCAGAATCTCCCGCAAGCTTTAACTGCTCCAGGATCAGTGTTCATGCATGATCTGAAGGAAGGCATGCTGATGGAGCCCTGAAATAATGCACAGATTCAATCACAGATTCCCCTTCAGGACGACTTCAAGGGTCAGTTCACGCAAAAAAATTAACATGCCCTGTTCATTTCAAGTGATCTAAGACTTTTATTCCTTCAGTAGGACATTAGAGAAGATTTTGAGCTGAATCTGTGGTGTTTAGTGATTATAATGGCAGTGAATGGTGACCGGTTTATTAGATTAGGAAATAAACACATACAAATGAGTTCAAATCAATAGTCACGGGTTCAGATGACACACTGAGCTCTTCTGAAGCCTAACGATCGCTCGGTGTATAAAATATTGAACATTATTTACAATATTATTAGATATAGGTATTATTATTAACTATATTCGCATATATGCCGAGATCAGGCTGTGGATTAAAGCTAATAATATTGTAAATAATGTTCAATTTTTCACTCATTTGCCCTCACAAGACCTCAGTGTGTCATCAGGAGCTATTAATTTGGACTTGCCTGTGTGTTTATTTATTTGTTTTTAAGTGTTTTTATTATTCAATAATTACCAAACAATAATAAATACATGAAATAAGCATAATAATACAAATAAATAATGAAAATAAAAATAAACGTTAAATTATTAATAAAAAACAATTAGGGCATATAAACGGTCAATAAAAAAACAAATAGGCAGTCAATAGGTGAACGTGAACATATTAAGCACTACACTAATGCTCAGAATCAGCAGCGTGTGTTTATTTTTAATCTAATAAACCGGTCACCATTCACTGCCATTATAATCGCCACAGATTCAGCTCAAAATCTGCTTTAATAATCAGACGAAGAAATAAAGTGGTAAACTTGTGGGTGAGTGAATTAACTGGACATTTAGATTTTTCAGTGAACTGTCCCTTTAATAATTGCATTGAATATGAACAGAAGCGCTTGGCATGGACGTCTCTCATGCATGGACTGGATGCGTTTTAAACCACTGTGAAAGGAACGATGATCAAGCCTGCAGTTTTATAATCTAGAAGGAAAATGAAAAGTTTTAAACACTCCGTGCCAAATTACCATGAACTTCAGTCTGCGACTCGAAGCTGAAACATTCACTTTATCTTGTTTTAATTCAAGACACACAAGCGTACGCTCTCAGCGATGACTCAAAGTTAAAGGATTTATTTATTTTCGTAGATTTCTGTTTATTCCAGACTTCAAAATAAAAGCATCTCAGTTTCATTCTGTCTGTTTCTGTTCGTGTAAGAACTATAACTCTGATGTGAGCGTGTTTATTTAGCATTAATGCATCTGATATATGTGCATTTGATCAAGGCTCACACAAAAAACAACATTATTAACTCCCAATGTGAGATATGCTGGAAACAGCAGCCATTGACTTCTATAGTATTTATGTTTTGGTCTGTCTTTCTCCAGCAGTATCTTCATTTGTGTTCAGAAGAGACTAGTAAAAGTGTGAGTCGATGTTCATTTGTGCCCCTTTAAGGCATTAGATTAATATGAATGTTTAATTAAGGTAAACAGTGGACTTCTATGACAGCTTTACATGACACAGCAGGATTAATCCTTCATTAATACAGGTCTTCTGAGATGTATTGGGTTTTACTAGTGTAAAACTGCAGAGCTTGTGTGTGTATTTAATATACTGACAGCAGTGTTATTGGTGTAAACCCGCACCACAGGTGTGTGTGTGTGTTACTCTTCCCAGTGAGCTGTTGTTGTGGCCGATCTGCTCTCTGATAAACCTGTCCAGCTGTGTGTGTGTTTGACATACTGACAGCAGAGTGATCGGTGTAAAACCGCACCACTGGTGTGTATTTTATTGATTGCAGGGATGCTGGTGTAAAACAGACCAGTGTGTGTGTGTTTGATATATTTACTGCGGTGTTACCAGTGTGAAACTGCACTGCTTGTGTGTGTTCTGCTCTTCCTTCCCTCTGATAAACCTGTACAGGTGTGTGTGTGTGTGTGTGTGTGTGTGTGTGTGTGTGTGTGTGTGTGTGTGTGTGTGTTCCTCTTCACAGTGAGCTGCTGTTGTGGCCGATCTTCTCTGATGAACCTGTAGAGGTCAGTGCGTGCGTGCGTGCGTGCGTGCGTGCGTGCGTTCCTCTTCACAGTGAGCTGCTGTTGTGGCCGATCTTGTCTCTGATGAACCTGTACAGGTCAGTGTGTGTGTGTGTGTGTGTGTGTGTTCCTCTTCACAGTGAGCTGCTGTTGTGGCCGATCTTGTCTCTGATGAACCTGTACAGGTCAGTGTGTGTGTGTGTGTGCGTGTGTGTGTGTGTGTGTGTTCCTCTTCACAGTGAGCTGCTGTTGTGGCCGATCTTGTCTCTGATGAACCTGTACAGGTCAGTGTGTGTGTGTGTGTGTGTGTGTGTTCCTCTTCACAGTGAGCTGCTGTTGTGGCCGATCTTGTCTCTGATGAACCTGTAGAGGTCTCTATGTGTGTGTTTGTGTGTGTGTGTGTGTGTGTTCCTCTTCACAGTGAGCTGCTGTTGTGGCCGATCTTGTCTCTGATGAACCTGTACAGGTCAGTGGGTGTGTGTGTGTGCTCGTAGTGTTTACAGTAGTCCTTCAGCAGCTCATACAGGTTACCTGTTCAGAGAAGAGTTAGAGTTACACTATATTCAGCAATAATACATTAACACATTGTCCTAACTACACACACTTCAGCCATAAAGGTCTCTTTACCATGTTAAATTGGTGTTTTGTCCTGGTATTCTGTGACTGCAGCATGTGAAAGTTCTGTTTTAGAAACTGTTTCTATTTCTGTGACGTCGTGGCAGAACAACAGCACAAACTACTGTGACAAGGATCAGCTCAGGTGCTGATTATGTGCTTTATTCAGTGTTCAATGCTACTAATGTGAGTTTAAACGCATTATATTTGACATTTATTGCCTGAAAGCAGCAGCAGATAGTTCAGCTCAGATCTTAAGGGTGCAGTAGGTGATGGTCTGTTGTTGTGCTGGTGTTGAAAGTCTCTTCAAACTCCAATAGTCATGATTAAATGATTTAAATGTGTTTTTATATTCTGGGTGAGGCAGAAAAATAAGGGGGGAACTGTGGTTCAGAGATTTATGCTAACAGGTTAGCATTGTGGAAGATCACCTACTGCACCTTTAAATAAAATAACGAGCAGACGCTTTGAGTGACTTGATC
Source organism: Danio aesculapii (assembly GCF_903798145.1). NCBI lineage: Eukaryota > Metazoa > Chordata > Actinopteri > Cypriniformes > Danionidae > Danio > Danio aesculapii. The sequence continues at coordinate 45,408,492 of NC_079444.1, forward strand.
TGCACCGACTCTCAGTTCTGACTTTCATTTTCAGTGCACAATTAATAATGTTCAAGAGCTTTAATGTGTGTTCATTAGATTAAAAGCCTTCATTGTTAGCGCAGTGGCTGCTGTTTAAATGATTCTGTCATGTGTGTGTGTGTGTGTGTGTGTGTGTGTACGTACCCACAGTCACCTTCCTCTGGGTCAGGATATCATGCATTCTTTGCAGTTCGTTTGCGAGGTGTGTGTTCCCAAAAGTGAAGTACGCCACGTCTCGGTCCACCACTGCTGCGGCCATCAGCTGAAGGAGAGCTGAACACACACACACCAGATCAGGCAGAGCGAGTGAGTGTCTCTGTGTTTATGCATGAGTGTGTACATACTGTGTGTGTTTGTCCAAGCATAAGTGTGTACATACACATCTGTTTGTTTGCATACAGTGTGTCTGAGTGTGTCTGTGAGTGAGTGAGAGTGTGTGCCTGTTTCAGTTTGTGTCTGCACATAAGTGTGTATGTACATGTCTGTTTGAGTGTGTGTGTGTGTGTGTGTTTTGTGTGAGAGAGTGTTTTAAGTGTGTGTGTGTGTGTTCATGCACCTTTGAGTTTGGGGTCTCCTCTGAAGGCTCCGCAGCCCCAGTTGCCTGTAGCGATGGCAGTTTTGGGCTGTCCGCTGAATCCCACGAACGCCTTTGAGAAACACACAAAATAAACACGTTTAAACACACTCCGAGAAACACACTCGCCGATAAACACACTCAGAGTAGCTGATGTAGAGTGTTTGACCTTGTTGAGTTCTCGAGTGATGTTCTCTCTGCTGTACTGCTCTCGCGGGTTCTTGAAGTCCAGCGCGTCGATGGCCACGATCTGACGATAACGCCGCTTCCACATGTCTCTGCGCGCACACACACACACACAGACACACACACACAGATTTCTAGCCCAAATATCTAAAAGTCTTAAATTATGAAGCATTTTTATAGACAAGCAGGAAAATATAGTCTTGTCAGAAATAATGAAGAGAGTTTAACACTGAAACAGGCACAATAATCCGACAGAGGAGGAAGAGGAGTGATCTCCTGTTATTATTATTATTATAGGAGTGTGTTTTTACCGTTTAGTGCAGTCCATATATGGCCCCGTCCAGCTGAAGGTCCTGCTGTATCCTGATGTCAGGCTGTACATCTGCGGCCCTGAACACACACACACACACACACACACACACACACACACACACACATTACAGCAGAGTGAGTGTGTAGCATTGTAAGTGTACTTAACTCTTCCTACGAGTGTGTGTGTGTGTATTTAACTTTGAGAATGTACCTGTCTGTCTGTCTGTCTGTCTGTCTGTCTGTGTGTGTGTGTGTGTGTGTGTGTGTGTGTGTTTAACTGTGTGTCTCTTTTTTTGTGTGTGTCTCTGAGTATGTACGCGTCTATCTGTCTGTCTGTGTGTGTGCACATAACTTTGACTGTGTGTGTGTGTGTGTGTGTGTGTGTGTCTCTGTCTCTCTCTCTTTGTGATTGTGCCTGTTTGTATGTGTCTGTCTGTCTGTCTGTCTGCATGCAGGTGACTGTGTGTGACTGCACATCTGTGTGTGTATGTATTATGTATGTACCTAAATTCAGGTGATTGTCTGTGACTGTGTGGATGGATGGATGGATGGATAGATAGATAGATAGAGAGAGACAGACCCACCTGTGATCCTGACACACTCGTGGTCGTCCAGTTTCTCAGTGAAGAGTCTGGCCAGGATCAGCTCTGGACTCATCAGGAACAGAATCTCCTCCTGCACCAGGCCGGACTTCAGCACACCTCCACCAATGAACTTACTGGCGAAGTCCACCTGCGCACACACACACACACACACACACATAATGAACAGTGATTGATGAGATATTTCTGTGGTTCAGTCATTTAATTATATTTACTGGTATCTTAATGCATGACAGCCCACACTGGTCCTGGCTCAGTTTAACTCTTGGGTTCTAGTCATGTTTATTTACCCTTTTCTTCTAAAGCTATAGACTGAGGAATGCTGAAGGCATCTGATTAGTTCATGTTAAGAGATGTTCTGACCTGCAGCATCCCTGTGCCTTCCTTCTCAATGGAGCCGTCAGCAGAAATGTGGAGATTCTTCAGGAGTTTCTTCTCACTGTAGTCAAACATCATCAATAATCAATCAATCAATCCATTAATCCATCCATCCATCAATCTATTTATCCTTTAATCAATCCGTCAATCCATCCAATCAATTCATAGATCAATCATTCAATTCAATCAATCCACTAATTAATCAATCTGTCACTTCATCAATCTTTCTATCCATTTATCAATCTGTCAATATATCAATTTGTCCATTCATCAATCGATCTATCTTTTAATATCCATCAATTCAATCGATTCATAAAATGAACCATCTATCTAAGATCAATCAATCTTTCAGTTCAATCCATCAATCAATCTGTCAATTTATCAATCAAATCAATACATCAATTGAATCAATTCATCCATCAAATCAATCTGTCAATTCATCAATCCACGATCAATCAATCCATCTAATTGATCCATCAATTCATCAATCAGTCAATTCACGCATCAATTTATTAACGGACCTATCAATCAATCAATCCATTAATCAATTCAAACAATTTATCTATTAATCATTAAAATCAATCCATTAATCAATTTATCCGTTAATTCATTAATCCATCAATCTGTCACTTAATTCATCAGTCCATTCAATCGATCCGTCAATTTATCAGTCAATCTATCTATCCATCAATCAATCTGTCAATATATCAATCCATTCACCAATCTATCAACATATCTATTCGTCCATTCATCAATCGATCTATCCTTTAATTGATCCATTCATCCAATTGATTCATCAAATGAACCATCTAATATCAATCAATCCTTCAGTTCAATCCATCCATCAATCCCATTAATCACCCATCAAATCAATACAATTGAATCAATTCTTCCATCAATTAATCAATCCATTATCATTCAATCCATCTAATTGATCCATCAATCAATCAGACAATTCATTAATCCATCCATCAATCAATTTGTCAATATATCAGTCAATCAATCAGCCAATCCATCCATCCAACTGATCTATCAATTTCTTATCCATCCATCCAATCAATCTGTCAATTCATCAATCAATCGATTCATCAATTCATCCAACCATCCATTCATTTATCCATTAATCAATTAATCCATCAATTCATCAAACCATCCAATCGATCCAGCAATTCATTAAACGAACTGTTCATCAATCAATCCTTCAACTCAATATATCAATCAACCTATCAATCTATTAATCAATTCATCAATCTGTCAATTCATCAATCGATCCATCAATTTATACAATCATCCATCCATCTATCCAATAATCAGTTCATCCATCAGTTCAAACCATTCATCCAATCGATCCATCAACTCATCTTATCTGTCTATCCATCCATCAGGCGATCAATCAATCCATCCATCAATCAATTCATCAATCTGTCAATTCATCGATCAATCTGTCACTTCATCCAATCATCCATCTATCTATCCATTAATCAGTTCATCAAACCATTCATCCAATCGATCCGGCAATTCATTAAACAATATATCCATCAATCAATCCATCTATTCAATATATCAATCAACCTATCAATCTGTCAATCAATTCATCAATCTATCCATCCATCCATCAATCAATCAATCTGTCAATTCATCAATATGGCAATCCATCCATTCAATCCATCTATAAATTTGATCAATACATCAACCACTCAATCAATCAATCAGTCAGTTCACCCATCCATCAGTATCAGTGTAGTTAGTCACCTCTTCCACTTGGGCAGTTCTGATGCTGGAACACTGACCCTCTCGAAAGTGACCAGTCCGTCTGCTTTAGATGCTGTCAAACAAGGGAGCAGACATTAGGTCCCACTTTATATTACCTTCACTATAAAGCACTCGCATCAAAAAATAAGTACAGTCTACTTAATAGTGTGTATACTGTATTATGAGTTTGTACTGTTTTACATCTCAGAAATATACTACACTTTACTATATATATATATATATTCACACAGGTAACCGCTCATTTCAACAACAATAATAATAATATTTCATATCTGTCTCATATTTTTGATCAGATTTAAACAGTTTTGTTGATTCAGAAACATTAAACCCGAGCTGACACCAGCAGTAGTTGAACAGTACCTGGATCCTTCTCTTCGCTGGTCACGCTGTTAAAGTAATGAAATATGGCTCTCAGCTTCTCAGCCTTTACAGATAACTTTGACTGATCATTCGGGCCACCGAAGAGGCTGAAATAAACAAGAAATATTCATTTACACAAGCTAAAAACTAAACTAAAACTGAAAACTATTCCTGAACTATAATACAGTGTTCCTCAACCACGTTCCTGGAGGACCACCAGAACAACATGTTTTGGAAAATGTGTAGAGCTGGTGCTCCTCCAGGAACGTGGTTGAGAAACACTGCTGTAATATACCATTCTATACTATACTGCATCATACTATACTAATCTAGACTATAATTCACTGTAATGTACTGCACCATACTTTAGTACAGTACTATACATTACTGTACTGCAATATACTATACTATAACATACTACACTACTGTAGACTTTACTGCACTATACTATAATATACAACACCGTACTGTACTATACTGTTACTGTAATGTACTTTACTAAACCATACTATACTTTATTGTAATGTACTGTACTATACTAATGTAATACTATAATTGAATAAACTGCACTATACTGTACTATACCACAATATAATATACATTACTGGAATGTGCTATACTATGCTATTCTAGACTATACTTTATTGTACTGTAATGTACAGCACTATACCGTACTATCCATACTATACTGTAATGTGCTAAACTATAGTACACTATATCGTACTGTACTATTGTATTACTATACTAATTGAGTGTACTGCACTATACTAAACTGTACTAGATCGCAATATATACTATACTGTAATGTACTAAACTATACTGTGGTATACTATGCTATTCTATACAATACTGTAGTGTAATGTACTGCACTGAACAGCACTATCCATACTATACTGCACTATACCATACAACACTTTACTGTAATGTACAATGGCGTACTTTTCTAGACTATACTGTAGTGTAGTGTACTTTACTAAACCATACTATACTGTAAAGTACTGTACTATACTACACTATATTGTACTATTACTTTACTAATTTAATACTATACTAATTGAATGTACTGCTTTATACTATACTGCATTATATACATTACTGTAATGTACTGTACTATACTGTAGTATACTATGCTATTCTAGACTATACTTTATTGTACTGTAATGTACTACACTACACATTGGACTATCATTGGACTATACTATAATGTGCTGTACTATACAGTACTTATAATATTCTAAACTTTAAATGTACTGCACTTTGCTATACTATACCATACTATACTACACTACCTGACAAAAGGAACAGCACATAAAAACTGGACTTCTAGCAGATGATTTGGTATCAGAAGTGTCTTATATGAAAGGTAAAGGCCTCTAGATGAGGCTTATTTGAGCACAATATAATCTGATCATGTCTTGATTATAATGATTTGATTAGGACAGTAAGGTCTGACTCTGCTTAGACTAAAGTCTGCTCACTGAACCTTCAATAATGTCCAGTATAGAATATGTGCTCATGCTGCAGTGGAAACAGAATGAATATTGTGTCTGACTCCATCATGAGCTTGGAGGACTGCATCCATAGACCATACATCTCAATAATGTTGATGTCTGGTGACTGGGCTGGCCAATCCTGGAGCAGCTTGACCTTCTTTGCTTTCAGGAGCTTTGATGTGGAGGCTGAAGTATGAGAAGGAGCGCTATCCTGCTGGAGAATTGTCCCTCTCCTGTGGTTTGTAATGTAATGGGCAGCACAAATGTCTTGATACCTCAGGCTGTTGATGTTGATCATCCACTCTGCAGATCTCTCGCACACCCCCATACTGAATATAACCCCAAACCATGATTTCTCCTTCAACAAACTTGACTGATTTCTAAGAATCTTGGCTCCATGTGGGTTCCAGTAGGTCTTCTGCAGTATTGGTGATGATTGGGATGCAGATCAACAGATGATTCAGCAGAGAAATCCACCTTCTGACACTTTTACACATGATCAACTAGAAGTCAAGTTATTATCTGCTGCTCTCACAACGGAGAGCCACCACAAGACTTTTGTCAGGTAGTGAATATATTATAATAACAAATAATATCTGAATTATTGTGATAAAGTACTTGTACAGTGCACTTGTAAAGTACTGAACAGACGTAACAGAGATAGAGCAGTGTATGAGTGTGTGTGTGTGTGTGAGTGTAGGACCTGCTGAAGTTTATAGTGGGGTAGTTGGCGTATTCAGAGCCGGGACTGGTGTCGTTCCGGTGAGGGAAAGTGCAGAAGAAAGCGTTGGCCAGCAGACAGGAGATCTGCTGCTGAGAGAGGGTGATGGCCTGATTCTGATTGTGCCGCAGGAGAGGAATGGACTGAAAAACAGAGGAGAGCACAGGGTAAAGGACATCCGGTGGCATACACACACACTGCTCTATCAGCAGCTGTTAAAGAAGACTGTAGGGTTGATGTTAGGGATAAAGTAGTCTCGCCTAGCTCAGACTGACGGTGGAAACAACTTTGAATTGGTCAAGCCCCGCCCACTGTTAGTTGATTGACAGGTTAACCAACCAAACATGTTTGTGAACGTCTTTAAAGTGGAGCCATTATGCAAGTCACTTTTGTGTGGGGTTTAACCCCAGTTGTGTGTCAGCAGTGTGTGAATATCTCCAGCCTCTAATGATCAACATAAATTAATTGTAATTTTTATAATCAGACTTGATATAAACAGTCTGCAGAAACACTTTGATTGACATTCTCCCTTTGTACGTGTCATCAGAGGGGGAAAGCCCCGCCCACTAGTGCCCATCTGACCCTCATTAGCATAGGACATTGGATTTTTTTTTAAATCTCCCACTATGGTGATGCACAGGTGTTTGTAGCTCCGCCCTCTTCAGAAAAGAGCACAATCTCATTTGCATTTAAAGTGACAGTCACCAAAACGCCACAATTAAGATCAAAGCCTGAAAGGGTCAGATTCAGAGGTGTAGAAAACATCTGTTGTGAGCTGAAACTTCACTACACACTCTAGAAATGCATTTTACATCTTGTGTAAAGGGGCAGAATAGGCAGTAAATAGTGGATTAATGTTTGTTTTTGTGTGAACTGTCCTTAGAAATCTCACCTGCATGATAAGAGACGGTAACTCTGTCGCTAGTTTGGCCATTTTGGGGATCACCAGATGAAGATTATTATCATTTTCATGAAGATTCTGTACAACAAATCACACAAATACATTACCAATCTGTACTTTCACAACATTTACCCAGTGTTAGGTTTAATTCTCACTATATAGTCAAGTAATCAAATCCTATTTATGCAAGTCATTTTTTTACCCAACTCTACATTTATGTAGGGTGATTTACTGACCCTGCCATAATAATAAAGGGCATCAAATGTCCACTTGTCTCTGTTGCTGGAGTTGTAGGACATGATCGCGGTCTAGAAATAAACAGAGCAGACGTTACGATGTCATAACACACCTCAGACATTTACAGTTATTATTCATTATTCATTTATGGTTATGAATTGCATTTTGAAACTCTTCAATCTCTGTTCTTTGTGTTAAAAATTCTACTGCAGTCTTGAATAAGAAATATTTACAGAATTAAGTCCCTAAAATAACAGAAAATGTGCTGCGGTTTATTACAAGGTTTTTGTAACGTAATTTACAATAATAAAGACAATATAGCACTGCAGACTATTACACATGACAATAAAACTCACTTATCTGTTATCTGTGTACACACAGGGTCTGAGTATCGTAACACTTTAGAATTAATTCATGTAGTAATTATTACATGTTGTATTAAAAATGACATTTAAATATAATTTGTATCATATACAGTACATGCATATTTTATATCTAAACATAAATAAACTCAAATATATGCATGCATGTGTATATTTCTATATACAATATAAATATACACAGTACACACACTTCAATTATGTCAAAACAAACTTTTATTTTGGATGCTGTTAAGTTTTGCCCAGCACTAGTCTGTACACGTGGCAGAGAATTGACCATGAAGCTGACTTTGATCTTTACAGTTCTGGTGATTTTACAGCACCTGTATGTCTCCAATGGAGGAAGAGGCCGTGAGTTTGCGCAGCGCCTGCTGAATGGCCTTCCAGCGTGGCTGAGACGAGCGTGGCGCATGCGGAGACTGGAGGAAACAAACATTACTCTACATCATCCTGAAGTGCTGATCAGAATCCATTGATCTGGATGTCAAACATACCTGCATGTGCGGCAGCTTCACATGATGAGCATCCCAGACGTGCTGACCCTGTCGAGGAGCGATTACACCCTGCTTCAGCCAGTTCATCTGCGCAGACCACCCACAAACATCCATGATGAGCAAGATTGTAGGAACAAACGTAAGTCCATGCAGACTTACATTTATTATTCATTCATCTCTTTATTTACGTATGGAACTACATAAGGGATCATTCCTGGTGGGCCACTGGATTATTAGAGACCAATTCACACCTGGAGGTGTTGCAGTGGTCATGTGGTGGTTACACTGTATGTGTGCATTATTTTCTTAATAATTCAGTGGCCTGGAGTGAATTATTAGTGATAGGAATGTAATGCGCTCAAAAACCTGTCGGAACTACTTTAACTGTGCGTCTATCTGAAAATAACGGATTCTACAGTTGCTATGGTAACAGAACAACTATTTTAATTGATCTGTTGTGGTGATTCTGCAGTTCCCATGGTAACACAACAACTATTTTAATTGATCTGTTGTGGTGATTCTACAGTTGCTATGGTAACAACAATTATAGTAATTGATCTGTTGTGGTGATTCTACAGTTGCTATGGTAACAACAACTATAGTAATTGATCTGTTGTGGTGATTTTACAGTTGCTATGGTAACAACAACTATAGTAACTGATCTGTTGTGGTGATTCTACAGTTGCTATGGTAACAACAACTATAGTAATTGATCTGTTGTGGTGATTCTACAGTTGTCATGGTAACAACAACTATAGTAACTGATCTGTTGTGATTCTACAGTTCCCATGGTAACAAAACAACTATATTAATTGACCTGTTGTGGTGATTCTACAGTTGCTATGGTAACAACAACTATAGTAATTGATCTGTTGTGGTGATTTTACAGTTTTCATGGTAACAACAACTATAGTAATTGATCTGTTGTGGCGATTCTACAGTTGCTATGGTAACAGAACAACTACAGTAATTGATCTGTTGTGGTGAGTCTACCATTGCTATGGTAACAAAACAACTATAGTAATTGATCTGTTGTGGCGATTCTACAGTTGCTATGGTAACAGAACAACTACAGTAATTGATGTGTTGTGGTGATTCTGCAGTTCCCATGGTAACACAACAACTATTTTAATTGATCTGTTGTGGTGATTCTACAGTTGCTATGGTAACACAACAACTATAAGTAACTGATCTGTTGTGGTGATTCTACAGTTGCTATGGTAACAACAGTTATAGTAATTGATCTGTTGTGGTGATTCTACAGTTGCTATGGTAACACAACAACTATATTAATTGACCTGTTGTGGTGATTCTACAATTGCTATGGTAACAAAACAACTATAGTAATTGATCTGTTGTGGCGATTCTACAGTTGCTATGGTAACAACAACTAGAGGAATTGATCTGTTGTGGTGATTCTACAATTGCTATGGTAACAAAACAACTATAGTAATTGATCTGTTGTGGTGATTCTACAGTTGCTATGGTAATACAACAACTACAGTAATTAATCTGTTGTGGTAATTCTACAGTTGCTATGGTAATAAAACAACTATAGTAATTAATCTGTTGTGGTAATTCTACAGTTGCTATGGTAATACAACAACTACAGTAATTAATCTGTTGTGGTGATTCTACAGTTGCTATGGTAATAAAACAACTATAGTAATTGATCTGTTGTGGTGATTCTACAGTTGCTATGGTAACAACAACTACAGTAATTAATCTGTTGTGATTCTACAGTTGCTATGGTAATACAACAACTATAGTAATTGATCTGTTGTGGTGATTCTACAGTTGCTATGGTAACAACAACTATAGTAATTAATCTGTTGTGGTGAGTCTACCATTGCTATGGTAACAGAACAACCATAGTAATGGATCTGTTGTGGTGATTCTACAGTTGCTATGGTAATTCAACAACTACAGTAAATAATCTGTTGTGGTGATTTCACAGTTACTATGGAAACAGAACAACACTACAGTCATACAAACAAAGGACCCAATATTTTAGTTTTAAACAACTATAGGGTATATTTGACTACTGCATTAGCTTATACACTCTTAAAACATCCAGAATATTTTGACACATTTGATTTAAAAAGTTCTACACAGAAATAGCTAATTAAAAAAAATTATAAATACATAAATGTTTTTATTATGATCCATTTTTTAAACTAGGACTAAATGAATATTGTTCTTAAGAACAGATTCTTACATCTACCAGCACGGTGTGGCCTTTCCACAGGAGCGTGGAGCTGTTCATGGTGTAGTTCTCCAGTCTTTGCAGGTTCCTGATGGGAAAAGTGGGAAGTGTGGTTCTCGATTCTGATCCAGAAGTGTGTGACGCCTGCATTAAATCACCTTCAGATGAGCTGTGTGAAGAGCAGGCTTATTCTAGCAAACTAACACTATTCACTTTTCATCACAACTGAAATCAAATACAATATTCACAATAAAAGACAATCTAAACTAACAACACTCACTAAAATATTACAACTCAAATCAAATAATAATCATTTTAATAGAATTATCATTTTAATCTAATAATTCATTATTAATAAGCACTTACTCTGTGGTGTCAATTCTGACCTGAGGTAGCCTGTAGATGGTCATTTTACAGCCATACACATCAGTTAAGCACATGATTATATATATATAATGTATATATAATGTATATATACACACACATCGTGTTCCAAATTTAAGCAATATTCAAGCATTTTCCATGTGCATTTTCCACCTTTACCAGCACTATACTAAGTGTGGCAAATGACATATTTAGATACTTAAATCACATTATATCACATGCTATTTATTATAGGATGGACATTTTTGACTACATATTTGCACCAGCATTGAATTACTGTCATTTAATCTCTTTAAGATTCATTTTATTTAAAGTTAATAATTATTACCTATTTATTAAGATCAATTATTATGCAAGATAAAGATAAAAAATTGATTAATTCTTTTAGAGGCTGGATATACTTACACACAACTGTGTTCCAACCCCTTATCAATAAGAGTTCTGCATTATACGTCCCCTTTAAGATTAAGACTCTTCAAAAAAAGCAAAACTATAATAACCTTTGTGATGATGAGTTCGCAGTCTCTCTGTCTCGACCCCCAGATTTCTCTGCATTTTCAGCAGACGCAGGAGGTTTTTTTTGTCCTGTTTCGGCTGCAGATGCAGCAGGTTTGTTCCCCATGGAGTCAGACGGTGAGTGCTGGTTTATATTAGATGCTCCTTTTGAAGGCCGATCAGAAGAGTTTTCACTGCTGTTTGAGTGATCTAGACATGCTTTCACTTGATCACTGTTGTTGAACATCTGAAACATCAAAATAACAAGAAATGTACTATATCTAATGATGAATGTGAGATGCAACATCATATTATATATATAACATGAGAATAAGACTGTGCAATATGACAATATACACACACTGGCCACTTTATTAGGTACACCTGTCCAACTGCTCAACGCAAATTTCTAATCACATGACAGCAACTCAATTTGGCCTCGACAACATGAAAGCATGGATCCATCCTGCCTTGTATCAGCGGTTCAGGCTGATGGTGGTGGTGTAATGGTGTGGGGGAGATTTTCTTGGCACACTTTGCGTCCATTAGTACCAATTGAGCATGGTGTCAACGCCACAGCCTACCTGAGTATTGTTGCTGACCATGTCCATCCCTTTATGAGCACAGTGTCTCCATCTTCTGATGGCTACTTCCAGCAGGATAACGCACCATGTCATAAAGCTCCAATCATCTCAGACTGGTTTCTTGAACATGACAATGAGTTCACTGTACTCAAATGGCCTCCACAGTCACCAGAGCTCAATCCAATAGAGCACCTTTGGGATGTGGTGGAACGGGAGATTGGCATCATGGATGTGCAGCTGACAAATCTGCAGCAACTGTGAGATGCTATCATGTCAATATGGAGCAAACTCTCTGAGGAATATTTCCAGTAGCTTGTTGAATCTCTGCCACCAAGGATTAAGGCAGTTCTGAATGCAAAAGGGGTCCAACCCGGTACTAATAAGGTGTACCTAATAAAGTGGCCGGTGAGAGTATAAACTATTAACTGATTGAATTGACTGAATTGGTCATATATTGTGATATAAATGGTTTTCTACAACTATAGGGTACATTATACCACACTACACAGCTAATTTACTATAGTAAAAACTAAAGTATTCTACAGTGTGTCTATTACAGTTTATGAGTTCACTAATACTACAGTAAACTCAACAAGCTGTAAATATCGTATGTACAGTATAACACACTTTACAACAGTATGATTAAAAACACTATAAATTATGTCTATAAAGCGATCTTTCCGTGTTTTCTTGTTACTATTACATTAACGTAATTAGCGTAACTCAAAAAAATCAGTATAATACACTTTACTATACCATGTTTCAAGATGCTATGGATTTACTATAAATTACGATGGTATTTTCTTACACGTAAGCCTATCCCAGAAATCTTAAGCGATCTTAATTCAGCGTGAATATCACCTTTCTGCGTGTACTCCGCATTTATTAACGTAAACAGCGTAACCGACAACAACAGAACATCACGAGTACGGAAAGGAATGGCGCGTTTATAAAGTGAATAACAGCAGAAGGTCACGTGGAGAAAGCTCTAAGAACACATCATGATTAACAGCACCACAGGGAATGTGTTGACATGGTACACATCGTCTCGTTTGTGTTATAAATGAATACTTTATATACTTACTGTAGTGCGGTGATGCTGTGTGTGTCGTAGCGTCGCTTTCACTTTCGGTTTTCGTGAAACTCTTTGAGTTCAGTCAAACAACTTACTTCAGTTTCACAGTAAACTCGCAGTAAAATCTACAGGTAACTGAGGTGAACTCACCTGTCCAGTGTGTGTGGGTGTGTGTGTGTGTGTGTTTATGAGTGGGTGTGTGTCCGCGCTGCTGATATCGGTGTGTGTGTCGTTCCTCTGAAGCACAAAGTGAAAGTGAATGAGTCCAGATCAGCAGCTCTTGCTGAACACACACTCCGCCATTGTGTTTTCCTGCTCTAAACAGCTTCACAAATCAGCCTTTTTTTATTTATCTCCAGCCTTTCGTCACGTGACACACTTTATTTTCCTTTTCAGCCACCAGGCGGGGCTGTTGCTAGAAGGGATACAGCTGCGGCCAGAAGTTAACGAGAATTATTTAGTTATATTATTTATTAAATTAGGCATTAAATTGTATTTTATTAACGTCTACCCTTAACCTAACCCTCACAGTAATGCAAAAACTGTAATTATAACGAGTATTATTCATATTATTTATTAAATTACACATTAATTGTGTTTTATTAACATATACCCTATCCCAACCCTAAACACAACTGTCATAATAATGTAAAAACAGTAATTAAACAGTAATCATTAAGAGTTGTTGATATTATTTATTAAATTACCCATTTAATTGTGTTTTATGAACATCTACCCCAACCCTAAACCCAACATCACAGTAATGTAAGTTTTATTCAGATTATTTATTAAGTTACACTTTACCTGTATTGTTTTAACATCTACTCCTACCACAACCCTCAAAGTAATGTAAAAACTGTATTTATACGAAGTATTATTCATATTATTTATTGAATTACAAAATGAATTGTATTTTATTAACGTCTACCCCTAAACCGAACCCTCACAATATTGTAAAAATAGTAATTATACAGAGTATTATTCATATTATTTATTAAATTAGCCATTAAATTGTGTTTATTAACGTACACCCCAACCCTAAACCCTCACAATATTGTAAAAATATATTGTAATTATTGTTGTACGGTGTCACAAAAAAATAGCTGTATTGATGTGAGTATCCGCAGCTGTATCTCTTCTAGATTTTACCACCAGGTGGCGCCATGCTCTTAACATTATAGAGACAGTTCACCCAAAAATGAACTTTCCTCATCATCGACTCACGCACTTCTAAGTGCTTCTAAGTTTTTATAAACTTCTTCCTTCTTTTGTAAACTAATAAAGATAAAGTTAGGTCGACACGGAATCTGCGCTCACAGAAATCCGCCCAATTTTTAGCCCATCATTGAGGCTATTTGCATATGTAAATGTGTCTAAATATATATTTATTCTGTTTTTATATTAATTTCAGTTATATTATTATTATTAACCGATATGCAAATATTTATGAGGTTATTTACAGCACAGTTTGTAAAGTAGTACTTTCTGTCTTTTAGTAGGTTAGATTATAATAGGTAGCACGGTGGCTCAGTGGTTAACACTGTGACCTCACAGCAAGAAGGTCGCTGGTTTGAGTCCCCGCTGGGTTGATGTTTCTGTGTGGAGTTTGCATGTTCTCCCCGCATTCGTGTGGGTTTCCTCTGGGTGCTCCAGTTTCCCCCACAGTCCAAACACATGCGCTATAGGGGAACTGATGAACTAAATTGGCCGTAGTGTATTAGTGTGTATGGGTGTTTCCCAGAACTGGGTTGCAGCTGAAAGGACATCCGCTGTGTAAAACATGTTGGAATAGTTAGCAGTTCATTCCGATGTGGCGATCTCTAAAATAGAGACTAAGCTCAAGGAAAATAAATGTATGATGTGAGTATCCGCAGCTGTATCCCTTCTACACTTTACCACCAGATGGCGTCACGCCGGTAACATTATTATCTTAAATGGATTCACCCAAATTTTACAAGCATTTTGACACCTAATAATTTTAGATTATTATAATAAAAATTTTCGTTATTATTTTATACAAACTTACATATATATATATATATATATAATTTTTAGTTTAACTATTAAAGGATTTATTTTTTATATATTTTCACAGACCCTCAGATCAGCTCTGTAAAATCTAGAAGGGATACAGCTGCAGATACTCACATCAGTATAGCATATTTTTGTGACACTGTACATCAATAATTACTGTTTTTAATTACTGTGAGTGTTGGATTTACGGTTGCGGAAGGAATAGACATGAATAAAATACAATTAACTGGTAATTGAATAAATAATATAGATAATTCTCGTTAACTTCAGGCCGCAGCTGTATCTCTTCTAGCAACAGTTTGATAAACCCCATGACGAAGTGATCCAAACGGGTCTCCTAGCAACGTCAGCGCTCACTTGTTAATATTCTTAATATTCATTCCCCAGAGATCTGACAAAGGAGCACACAGTTCTCTTTATTAAACACAAGAGGGCGCCAAACTCCACAGTTTAGATCGTCTACTTAAAAAAAAAGCGTAACTACTGTGATATTTGGTGTCCGCAATGACGTTCAGTTCACTTAAAGGGACAGTACATACATAAATAAATAAATAAATAAATAAATAAATAAATAAATAAATAAATAAATCTGTCGTCATTTACTATCCTCCACTCCACAAACCTGTTTGACTTTCTTTTTTTCTGAAGAACACAAGAGATATTTGTAGGAGCAACAAACGTTGTCATAATATGTGTTGTTCCTACTATTAAAGTCAATGGTTACACACACACATATGTACACACTCACACATATATATACACAAAGAAACACACACACACACGCAGTGACACACTCACAATCTGACTTAATTATTCACACACATGTAAACTAATACAGATGCACACACACAGAAACGCACACTCATTCATACTCACTGTGAGTTAATAAGTATGTGTGTGTGCGTGTGTGTGTGTGTGTGTGTGTGTGTGTGTGTGTGTGTGTGTGTGTGAGTGTGTATGTATAGTTATGCGTGTGTGTGTGTGTGTGTGTTTAGGCGGTGCCTGTTCTCAGTGTTCCTCCTCCTCCTGTGCTGCTGCTGCTGTTATTGTGGGTCAGTCTCTGCTCTGGAATGTTCTCCTCAGTTCAGCAGAATCACTGCATTGGAATGCTGCGCAACAACGTTGACTTAAAGGGGCAGTTCACACTAAAATCACCAGTCCCTCACCATTTACTTTACACGTTACACCATGAGTTTCTCTTCTGTATAAAAACAAAAGAAGATATTTTGAAGAATGCTGGAAACCTGTAACCACTGACATTTTTCTACTATAGAAGTCAATGGTTACCGGTTTCCAGCATTCTTCAAAATATCCTCTTTTGTGTTCAACAGATGAAAGCAACTCATAAATGTTTATAAACACTCGAGGGAGAGTAAATAGTGAGTAAATGTAATTTTTTTAATGAACTGTCCCTTTAAAAGTCCGGAAATGGAGCCGGACTGGAGCTGTGCGTGCTCCCGCTGCCAACGTCACCCTGAAAACCAACATGATATCAGCAGGTCACAGACGCTGAGGGTTTCCTCTGTCCTCCAGCACTGTTTCTGTGCTCATTAAAGGGACAGTTCAACCAAACAGTACATTTCCCTCATCATTTACTCACTGTTTACTTGTTCCACACCTCAGTTTCTTCTGTTGAACACTAAAGAAGAAAGTCATGCCATTCATTCATTTTCTTTTCGGCTTAGTCCCTTTATTAATCAGGGGTCGCCACAGTGGAATGAACCGCCAACTTATCCAGCATAGGTTTTACATCGGATGCCCTTCCAGCTGCAACACATCACTGGGAAACACCCGTACAAACTCATTCGCCTACCCCTATACCACGTGTTTAGACTGTAGGGGAAACTGGAGCACTCGGAGGAAACCACGCCAACACGGGGAGAACATGCAAACTCCATACAGAAACACCAACTGACCCAGCCGAGGCTCGAACCAGCGACCTGAGTGCTGTGAGGCGACCGTGCCACCCACTGCGCCACCGTGCAGCCACTATAATAGTTTTTCTACTTTAAATGTTTTTGGAAGATTTCTTCTTCTTCAGACTGAAAGTGAAAGTGATATGATCGTATTTGTTTGTCATATTTCTGTGATGCTTTAAAGTACAGTTCACTCAAAAATAATGATGCGAAAATAATCATCTTTCACTCTTCACGTGCTCCAAACCTTTGAGTTTCTTTCATCTGCTGAAGACACAAAAGAAGATATTTTGAAGAATGTTGAAAACCTGTATCTTTTGACTTCCATTGTATTTGATTTTTTTCTGCTATAGAAGTCAATGGTTACTGGTTTCTAACATTCTTTAAAATATCTTCTTTTGTGTTCAACAGAAGAAAGAAACTGATAAAGTTTTAAAACAAGTAAAATATGTCAGTACAGTTTGCTTAAACGCCTTCAGTGATGCGATGGGTCGAATATTAGCAGGTAAAATAACCCAATAATGATATTCGTGTCATATTATTGTGCTACTTAAAGGGCCAGTTCACCTAAAAATAAACATTCTGTCATTCACTCACTCTTCACTTGCTCCAAACCTTTATGAGTTTCTTCATCTGTTGAACACTAAAGAAGATATTTTGAAGAATGCTGAAAACCGGTAACCATTGACTTCTATAGTATTTATTTTTCCTCCTATAGAAGTCAATGGTTACTTCTTTAATGTTCAACAGAGGAAAAGAAACTCATAAAGGTTTAAAACACTTGACGCAGAGTAAATAGTGAGTGAGTTTTTATTTTGAGGTGAACTGACGCTTTAACGCTTGTGGACACTGAGCTGATTATTGTGAATGGTTACTCCTGATGTTTGACTATTATAGTATTTTTACTATGAAAGTCTATGGCTACCAGCTTTCAGCATTCTTCAAAATATCTTCTTTCGTGTTCAACAGATGAAAGAAACTCATAAATGTTTCAAGCAAGTAAAATTTGACAGTCAAGTTTGCTTAAACACCTTCAATGATGTGATGGGTTGAATATTAGCAGGTAAAATAACCCAACAGTGAAATTGGTTTGTCATATTATTGTGCAGCTTAAAGGGCCAGTTCACCCAAAAATAAACATTCTGTCATTATTCAGTCACTCTCCTACTTGCTCCAAACCTTTATGAGTTTCTTCATCTGTGGAACACTAAAGAAGATATTTTGAAGAATGCTGAAAACCGGTAACCATTGACCTCCATAGTATTTGTTTTTCCTCCTATGGAAGTCAATGGTTACCGGTGTCTTTAAATGATCTACTTTAGTGTTCAACAGATAAACCCACTTAAGGCACTGCAAAAATGTTTTTCTCAGTTTTTTTGTCTTGTTTCTAGTCTAAATATCTACAAACTCTTGCACACCGTCCTGCTTTCTGAAATAATGAGTCCAAATAAAGAGAGTTTCTCCTTAAAACAAGTAAAATAATCATATGTCAAAAGGGAAAGCTAGGTTATTCCTCTTCCCCCGTTGGCAGATTATTTTTATTCATTTATTTTCCATCAGCGTAGTCCCTTTATTCATCAGGGGTCACCACAGCGGAATGAACCACCAACTATTCCAGCATATGTTTTACACAGCGGATGCATTGTTGCAGTGTGAGAGTAAACGGTGAGCTTCAGTGGGTGAACTGTCTCTTTAAATGTGTAGAGATTAGCGGGTCAGACTGAAGCGCGCGCAGGAGAATGCAGTGTGTGTGTGTGTGTGTGTGTGACATTGTTAAATGACTGCAGTAGATGGAGGAGGAGGAGGAGGAGGCGGCGGTGACATCGATAGCAGAGAAAGATGAAAAAGCCAAAAGAATCTGAGCAGCTGTTTCCACGGCAACCAGAGCTGAGGAGCAGCAGTCTGACTCCATCCCACACACACACACACACAGAGAGAGAGACAGACTAAAGAATGCACACACACACACACATTGAAAGACTAAAGAACACACAAACACACACACATGGAGACACCGAGAGAGTCAAGAACACACACACAAACACACACTCATTGAGAGACTGAAGAACACACACACACACACACACACACACTCTCAGAGAGAGAAATGCAAGAACACACACACAAGCACACACTCATTGAGAGACTCAAGAACACACGCACACAGAGAATAACACACACACACACACACACTCAGAGAGAGACTCAAGAACACACACACACACACACACACACAGACTCACTCAAAGACTCAAGAACACACACACACACACACACAGACTCACTGAAAGACTCAAGAACACACACACACACACACATTGGTTTGTAATATGATTGTTCTGCTCAAGGGGCAGTTCACCCAAAACTGTACATTCTCTCCTACTTGCTCCAAACCTTTATGAGTTTCTTCATCTGTTGAACACTAAAGAAGATATTTTGAAGAATGCTGAAAAGCGGTAACCATTGACTTCTATAGTATTTATTTTCCTCCTATGGAAGTCAATGGTTACTTCTTTAATGTTCAACAGAGGAAAAGAAACTCATAAAGGTTTAAAACACTAGACACAGAGTAAATAGTGAGTGAGTTTTTATTTTGAGGTGAACTGACCCTTTAACGCTTGTGGACACTGAGCTGATTATTGTGAATGGTTACTCCTGATGTTTGACTATTATAGTATTTTTACTATGGTTACTGGCTTTCAGCATTCTTCAAAATATCTCCTTTAGTGTTCAACAGATGAATGAAGCTCAAAGGTTTGGAATCGTTTAAGGTTTGAGTAAACAGTGAGTATATTTTAATGTTTGCGTGAACTAACCCTTTAATAATGTCATATCGCTACCTAAACCCTAAAATAGCCCAGTGTTTCCTCATGAAAATGATCATAAATGATGTGTTTTTCTCCTCCGTTTGATCACGTCTCCTTTTCACCTGCTCAGCTGACCGTCTTTGTGTTTCATTGGTCTGCGCGCAGTGTGTGTGTGTGTGTGTGTGTGTGTGTGTGTGTGTGTGTGTGTGTGTGTGTGTGTGTTTCTCCTGCAGCTCTGGGTTTTGGCGTTCAGTCATGCTCATCAGGACTGCAGATCTATTGTTCTTTTCCTCAGCAGCTCCATGCAGTCCTCGCTCCCCCGCCTCCCCCCATTCTCTCTGCTGGATGATTCCCATGATGTGTTCTTGCCATTGGCGTGGGCCGTACCATTCCTCCACAGGGGTGAGAACAGTTCAACTCATTCACTCCATGGCTTTGTGTTTGAGTTTGATGCTTCTAAAGCGTGACATAAAGGGAAAGTTCACGCAAAAATGACAATTTACTCACTGTTTATTCACACACATCCTCTGTTGGAGATATTTTGAAGAACGCTGGAAAGCGGTAACCATTGACTTGCATAGTAGGACAAACAAATATAATGTGAGTCAATGGTTACCGGTTTTATGCATTCTTCTTCTTCTTTTTTTTTGTGTTCAGCAGAGGAAAGATACTCATAATTGTTCATAAACACTTCAGATAGAGTAAATGTGATTAAGGTTTTATTTTTTAGGGAAACTGGCCCTTTAATTATTATTAAAGGGCCAGTTCACTTCAAAAGTTAAATTTACTCACTATAAAATCTCTTTCTATTAAAGAAAGTTAGTTTTTGTCTTGTTTTTAGTTCAAATAACCTAAAGATGCTGAAATCAAGAAGCGTTTTCTAGAGAATTAAATAATATTGTCGTGTTTGAGTCTAAATGAAGTGAGTTTTTCTGTAAAACTGCCAGTAGAGTAAGTAAAATGTAAGAAAAATAATCTTCTTCCCACTTTATTTTACTTATTTTATGAAGTTATTATTTTGTTAGCTTCTTTCTTCTGTTAAACACAAAAGAAGATATTTTGAAAAATGTTGGAAACCTGTAACCATTGACTTCTATAATAGAGCATAAAACAAATACTACAGTCAATGGTTACAGGTTTCCAGCATTTTTCAAAATATCTCCTTTAGTGTTCAACAGAAGAAAGAAACATAACTATTTTAGTGAGCGAGTGAATGATTTGCGTGAACTGTCCCTTTAAATATGGCTGAAGTGTGAATCTGACACCCCTGTGCTTCACACACATGGTACAGTCCGTCTCCTCAGTGTAGTAAAGGGTCTGTATTATTGACTGAGTGTCTTAAGGGCAGAGTCCAGATCTGAACAGCACAGGAATAACAAGTATATCACTGCATGAACAAGAAAAGCGCTTCATAAACACACAGAAGCAGATCATTGGCAGTGATTTTTTTTAAGAAAATATGGATTTATTTATGTAGTTTGAGGTTTGAGAAAATATAAGGGAGTCACTGACCTTCAGCAGTTCTTTCACTTAGAATAAAACATTTTACTGAACTGTATTTTAAAGACACAGTTCACCCAAAAAACTATGTTTAACTACAATCATTTACTCGCTTTAAACCTTTAGGAGTTTCTGTCTCCTGGTAAATAGCAAAAGAAGATATTTTGAAGAATGCTTGAAATCTGTAACCATTGACTTTCATAGTATCTGTTTTTCCTACTATAGAAGTCAATGGTTACAGGTTTTCAGCATTCTTCAAAATATCTTCTTTTGTGATCAACAGATGACAGAGCTTTAAAAGGTGTAACCACTTGAGGGAGAGAAAATAGTGTGTACATTTTAATTTTGGGTGAACTATCCCTTTAAATATGTCCTGTGGTGTGACAGAGCAAAAATGAATTGTTTCCATAGTATTTGTGCTTTTCTACTATGGAAGTCAATGGTTACTGGTTTTTAGTTTTATTCAACATAACTTGTTTTATTTTTCATTTTTTTAAACATAAAATATTTTTGGTAAACCATTTTTCGGTAACCATTGACTACTATAGTAGGGAAAAAAATAATTCAATGGATGTCAATGGTTACTGGTTTCCAACATACTTCAGAATATCTTCTTTAGTGTTAAACTGAATAAAGAAACTCATAAAGGTTTGAAACCACTTGAAGTTTGAACCACTTAAATTATAATTTGGGGTGAACTGTCCCTTTAAATATGTCTACGGTGTGACATAGCAAACATGAAGACAAATGGAACACAAATAACATGAGAGCAGATTATCTTTAAGTTTGGACACTTATCTTCATATAGTGCAGTATATTTAAAGGGCCAGTTCACCACAAAATTTGTTTAGTCACTGTTCACGCTCTGTCAAACCTTTATGAGTTTTGTTCATCTGTTGAACATACAAAAAAAGATGTTTTGAAGAATGCTGAAAACCTGTAACCATTGACTTCCATAGTATTTGTTTTTCCCTACAATGGAAGTCAATGGTTACTACTTAGTTTTCTTCAACATATCTCAAAATTGTTTTGAGTAAAAATCAGTAACCACTGATTAACATTTTCAGAAAAAAACAAATTCTATGGAAGTCAATGGTTACCAGCTTCCAACATTCTTCAAAATATTTTCTTATGTGTTTAACTGATTAAAAAGATCATAAAGGTTTGAAACAACTTGAAGTTTGAACCACTTAAATTGTAATTTTGGGGGTGAACTATCCCGGTGTGACATAGCAAAAATGAAGAAACATAAATAACAAATAACATGAGAGCAGTTTATCTGCATGTTTGGACACTTATCTTCATATAGTGCAGTATATTTAAAGGCCAGTTCACCCAAAAATGACAATTTACTCAGTGTTTACTGTCCCTCAAACATTAATGAGTTTCTTTCACAAGACACAAAAACGATATTTTGAAGAATGCTGAAAACCGGTAACCATTGACTTCCATAGTATTTGCTTTTCCTGCTATGGAAGCCAATGGTTACTGGTTTTTAGTTTTCTTCAACATATTTTTTTAAAATACTTTTAAACACAAAAGAAGATTTTCTTGAAAGATCTGTAACCATTGCCTACTATAGTAGGACAAACTAATTCTATAGAAGTCAATGGTTACCGACATTCTTCAAAATATCTTCTTTTGTGATCAACTGAATAAAGAAACTCAGAAAGGTTTAAAACCACTTGAAGTTTGAATTGCTTAAATAACAGTTTTGAAGGTGAGCTATCGCTGTAAATATGTCCTATGGTGTGACGAAGCAAAATGTAAAACTAATAAATTGAACTGGTTTATCTTCGTGTGGCCATTTATCTTCATATAGCGCAATAAATTTAAAGGGATAGTTCACCCAAAAATTTAATTTACTCACTGTTTACTCTACTTTAAACCTTTAGGAGTTTCTTTCATCTGTTGAACACTAAAGAAGATATTTTGAAGAATGCTGAAAACCTGTAACCATTGACTTCCATAGTATTCATGTTTTTACTATAGACGTCAATGGTTACCGGTATTTAGTTTTCTTGTTTCTTCCAAATATATCTTGTTTTTTTATTCTGTTAAACACAGAAGAAGATTAGTATCCATTGACTAGTATATTAGGAAAAACTAATCCCATGGAAGTCAATGGTTACCGATTTCCAACATTCTTCAAAATATCTTCTTTCGTGTTTAACTGAATAAAGAAACATTTCTGCCGTGAATAATCTGAATGTTTGTGATGTTTGTGAAAGTGCAGATCATGAGAGTATAATGAAGGATCAGCATCTGTCTCCTCATGACCTGCAGCTGAATCAGGCTTTAACCTGACACCAAACGCTGCGTTGCCAGATTGCAGTACATCTGTTTCACAGCAAACACACACACACACACACACACCACTGCTGTTGCTGCTGGATATTTAGACAATCAGGAGATCATTGAGGAAATCAGATGTGTTTGAGGGATTTCTGTCCAGATATAAACTCTCAGCGGCTCATTCATGATTTAAAGACTGACTGGAGACCTGCTGGAGTCAACAACAGGTCTCTGAACACACACACACACACACACACACACACACACACATATACCCACATGCACACATACACACGCGTATACATATACATACACACATATATACAGTATACACGCGCTCACTCACACACAGACTCAAAATTCTGGGTTGTTTTAATGTCATTTTGGGCCAAATAGAGAAAAACACAATTTTTTATCAATGAAATTGAAATTATGGTTTTTAACCCAATGGTTGGGTTGTCCATATTTGACCCAACTTTGAGTTAAAACAACCCAGCATTTATTTAATGTTACACTGAGTGTTCAGAGTCACATGATCCTTCAGCAATCCTTATATGCTAATATAATACATGAATATATGCTATAATGTGTTAATATGTGTACATACACTCACATTACCCAATATTGGGTCAAGTACAGACAAACTCAATGTTGGGTTCATTTTTGCGATTACACTTAAACAATGTTGGGAATTTGAATGATCATTTTTAACCCAATGGTTGGGTTTGACCATATTTAACCCAAAAATGAATTAAAACAACCCAGCATTTATTTAGAGTGTTCAGAGTCACGTGATCCTTCAGAAATCATTACATGCTTATATACATTATAATCTATATATACTGTAACAATATAACTAAATATTGGGTTAAACACAGACAAACTCAATGTTGGGTTATTTACATTTAAACAGCATCAATGCTGGGAATACACTTTAAATACAATTTAATTGATAGCTTTTAACCCAATTGTTGGGTTTGTCTGTATTTGACCCAACATTGAGTTATATATATATAATGTATTAATATTATGCAACTAATAATGTGTGTGTATATTCAATATTTACCCAATATTGTAAGTATGTAATGTGTGTATGTATATAGTGCATTTCTGGCCATACACCCAAAGCTCTCCACAATCATGAGGGGGGTCTCTCTACACCACCTGGATGATGCTCCGGCAGCCACAGGACAACAGCGCCAGTGCTGCACCACACACCAGCTATAGGTGGAGTGGAGAGACGGTGATAGAGCCAATCAGTGGATGGGGATGATTGGGAGGCCATGATGGGGCTGATGGAGGGAGTTTGGCCAGGACAGCAGGGTTATACCCCTACTCTTTACCAGAAGTGCCATGAGATTATTAATAAGCACAGAGAGTCAGGAGCTCGCTTTAACGGCTCATCTGAAAGAAACAGTGTCCCCTTCACTATACTGGGGCATTAGGACCCACACAGACCACAGGTTGAGCGCCCCCTGCTGGCCTCACTAACACCACTTCCAACAGCAGCCTAGTTTACCCATGTGGTCTCCCATCAGACACTGCTCAGCTTCAGTGAGTAACCACTCTTGGGCTGCAGGGTGATATGGCTGTGGGTCAAATACCCTAACCCTAACTCAAATGCTGTTTTTTTGTTTTTAATTAAATGACACTTTTTAACCCAACATTGGATTGTAACAGCCCAGCATTTTAGAGTGTATTATACTGTATTATCCACTCATTTTAATGCATATATGATCATTAGTAATGCTGGGCTCGGTTGTGCTGCCTCATATTTCTGTGGAAACGGTGATATACTTTCAGGATTCAGAGATGAACTGAATCTTTGTTTGAAGCAGAACCTTCATAACATTATGAATGTCTTCCCTTTTCTCGTTTGATCAGTTTAACGCAGCATTAAAAGTGTTAATTAAAAGAATAATAATCTGGCTGACACCTCACCTCTGAACAGTGTTGTGTTTTACAGTCATCTAACTGCAAATTGACTCACTTTTTAATCATTAGTCAGAAAGAAAAACATGAAGAAAAACCCAGCAGGTGTGAAACTGCAGTGGCCTGTCAGTGGAGTAATAGCATTAACAGCGGCTGCCTGCCAAACGCTTCTGACTGAACATTTATATAGCACTGCCACTGGGCACCATTTTGGCTCAAAGGCCTTCAGTCCTCACTATAAATTCCTTGAATTCATGTAACAAATATGACCCTCTGGAGCCAAAATGGTGGACAAGCTCTTATCACGTTTACGGTTTAATCATCACAACACATTTTATTCTTATGATATTATGCTAACCGAATAAAACAAATGAACACCTTTTTTTTGAGAGTTTTTGTAGCTTATTTTCTACGGTTCGCCAGAGAGAGAGAGAGAGAGAGGGTTAAAAGTGTAAATATTTTTTTGGATTTGAGCTGCACGGTGGCGCAGTGGGTAGCACATTCGCCTCACAACAAGAAGGTTGCTGGTTCGAGTCTCGGCTGGGTCAGTTGGTGTTTCTGTGTGGAGTTTGCATGTTCTCCCTGTGTTGGTGTGGGTCTCCTCCAGGTGCTCCGGTTTCCCCCACAGTCCAAACACATGCGCTATAGGGGAATTGATCAACTAAATTGGCCGTAGTGGATGAGAGTGTGTGTGTGTGTATATGGATATTTCCCAGTGATGGGTTGCAGATGGAAGGGCATCCGCTGCGTAAAACATATGCTGGATACGTTGTCGGTTCATTCCGCTGTGGCGACCCCAGATGTATAAAGGGACTATGAATATATATGTCATAATTATACTGTTGCAATCAGAATTATTAACCCCACTTTAAAAGTTTTTCGTTTTTTAATATTTCCCAAATTCAGGAGTTTCTCTCAGTATTTCCTCTAATATTTGTTCTTCTGGAGAAAGTCTGATTTGTTTTATTTCAGCTACAATAAAAGCAGTTTTTAATAGTTTTAAAGCCATTTTAAGGTCAATATTATTAGCCCCCTTCAGCAATATTAGTGTTGGATTGTCTCCAGAACAAACCACTGTTATACAATGACTTGCCTAATTACCCTAACTTTACCCTAATTAACCCTTTACATGTCACTTTAGCTGTACAGAAGTGTCTTGTAAAAATATCTAGTAAAAAAAATCTAAAAATCTGAACTCCATACAGAAATGCCAACTGACCCAGCCGGGACTCGAACCAGCAACCTTCTTGCTGTGAGGCCACAGTGCTAACCACTGAGCCACTGTGTCACTCCCAACCTCATCACAATAATGTAAAAACAGTAACAATAATGTGAGTTTTAATCATTATTTATTCAATTGTATTTTATTACCGCCCCTGCCCTAACCCTCACCGTAATATAAAAATATTCATTATTGTTGTACAGCGTCACACAAATTGTGCTGTATTGATGTGAGTATCCACAGCTGTATCCCTTCTAGACCCTCACAGTAGTGTAAAAACAATAATTATATACAGTATTATTTTATATTATTTATTAAATTACCCATTAAATTGTATTTTATTAAAGCGTACCACTACCCAAACCCTCACAGTAATGTAAAAATATGAATTATTGTTGTCATAAAAATTATGCAATATTGATGCGAGTATCCACAGCTGTCTCCCTTCTAGACCCTCACTCACAGAAATGATTCATGGCAGAGTTAGTTTTTATGCATTTATATCTATTTAACTTTATTTAAAAACTAATATTTTTAAAATCTATACATTAAAAGTAAATATACTCTAAAAGATTTAATCAATTATACAGTTTATTTAATGCAATTGGTTAATAAATACTAACATTGTTTGAATAATAAGAGTTATAAAACAAACAAGATTCTGTTATTTAAAGTTTATGTGATTGGTTTTCATCAAAGTTATGAAAAAAAATCAATTTGGAAACAGGAAATGACATCACTTTCGCTGGACACAAGCCCTCGGGATATTGTGGGAATCCGTCACACACATGTTGGTAAGTAATCCGAAACATCCTTTGTTGTATGGCTCCTGTTCTAATTATTTTTTTATTTAGCATGGAGTGTATATAATATTAATCCATTTATGGTAAGTTTTATGTAGTTTGTGATTTTTTTTAAACGGTTTTATCGTACATTGGTTTACCGGAGAATACAGATGCCTGTTAGAATCATAACTTCAGTAAGCTTAGCCAAACAACTTTAAAATGCATCAATTAATCAAATTAACCCCGAAAAGAACTTAAATTACACTTTCAGTTTTTATCGTACAGATAAAAGCAATACATCAATCCAATCTGTTAAGTGTCTACTTTTTTTGGGTACACTTACAATAACAACAAAAGTGTGTGCTTTTGCAAAATAAGGAAAGTAAACAGTGTACGCATTCTTTCTGTCTCTTCGTGAACCGTTTTAGCGTCACTAAAATGATCTGAAACTCCGCGAAAAATAAACACACAGACATGAGACATATATCTGCAGAAAGCTTGACGTGTCTACTTTTAAATGCAGCGAGTGCATGTTGAAAACAAATATTGTTTGATAACGTAATCAGTGTGAAGCCAACACTATGTCCAGTTTCTCAGTCTGAGCTCATTATTTTTAATGCGATCCCGCCCACGAGGCGTTGTTATTACCATGTGAGACGCGTGCGACATGAACACTGGTCAGAAAAAACTGCGGAATCTCCACGAATACATGAGATAAACATGAGAGACATACCTGCATAAAGCTTGGAAGCTGCACTTTCCAACTCATTTTGAAAACAAATGTTGTCCCGCTTGGTTGTCCCTCTAACTCTCTCGGCAGAGCACGCAGCACGCCCACAAACAAACACAGCGCGCTGGCTTGAAAGATCATTAAATTTTCGTTCTCAGGAATAAGTTGGGATTATGACCTATTGAACCTCACGAGACCACCGTGATCTGATGCTGCTTTATTCAGAACGTGACGCATGTTACACGTGTTATTTATTGAAGTTTGGAAAGAGTTAACTAAGACTGCGATTATTTTGGGCAAAATATATATAAAAGTTCTTAATATTTCAGATCAAAACTCAGGTGTGTTTTAATCAGCTTTGATCCTATCCGAATCACCCTTTCTTCTGCATTAACCAATTTATGCTGGTGCAAGGTGGTGAAAGAAATTAAATTACAATTCAACAGAGTCATAGATGTCTATTTATTAAAATGTTTTTCTTCTCAGCCGAGCTGGACATCCTGAGGTTACAGTCAACTCTTTGAAGAATAAACGAAGAGGCCAGGAGAAGCCTGCTGCTAACGTGAAAAAGCCCAGGAAGGCAGAAGTTAATTTCTGTCCAAGCATGCCCAGTGGTGAAAAAAGAGAGAGTATGGAGGCAAAAAGAGTGGCTTTACTGACAGAAGTAAAAAAGAAGAAAAAATATGAGGCTGAGATCAAGAAAATGATGCAGCATACTTTTTCAAGGAGGCAGGAGGTTCTTCAGGAGCCAGCAATTGCAGAGTTTGTAGACAGATGGCCGGCACTTTTTGACATCTGTGAGGTAAGTGTGAAGTGTAGTAATTTGTTCTATCAATGTTTACAAACATTTAAAATCAGTATCCTATGTGTTGTCTTTTACAGATCAACTTTGAATTTATGCGACTGACAACTGTACCTCTGACCTCCAAATTCCTTGGAGAACTGGACTGTCACTCTGGCAAACTGATAGAGATTTTTAATGCCAAAGGTGGTGCTGCAGGAAGAAAGATCAGCGCCATAATGGCCCAGATGAATAATGTACGTGTTTGTCTAATCTGATAAATATATGGTTTGTGTCATCTGTGAAGCTTGCGAAGCTCATATGTCAGTTTTTTTCTCTGACTTCTGACGTTTGTGAGCTTTACTGAGGTACCTAGCAAAAACAAAATTTTACCAAGATTTTTTTACCTAATTTGTAGTATAAAATATCTTAAAACACTTCCATAAAAATTTATTAATTTATATAAAACAATATCAGTGTTATCGAAACTTGCTTTTAGCATTTTATACTGTAAAGCCTTGTATATAGAATAATAAAATTAAACAACAATTAAAATTAACTGAAATCAATGGGAGTTTACTTGCTTGATAGAAAGATCATCTTATTTTAAGGAGCCTGAAAATGAGTTTCCATAACAAATAAACTTTATAAGATTGTTAGTTTTTGCAGTGTAAAACAAGGTGATTGGTGTGGTCAAGAAGAGAAATGTCTTTAAATCTGTTGGCTTTTAACAGAATGAAGATGTCAATGTGAGGCGAGATTGTGTGATGAGCTGTCTGAGCATCTATCTCAATGAAGACCTGGACACACTTGTTAAAGAATATGTGGTATGTATCAGAATAGTGTGCCAGTAATTTTTCCATCTAGATAATATGGATTGTTCATGAGAATGGAATGGACATGAGGACACATTGACCACCAGTATTTCAACATTGAGTCCATTGGGTTGTTTTGAATAAAAAAAAATCATGCAAGGTAAATGGTGGTAGAGCTGTCACTCTGAGGGAATTAAATCCGCTTGGTCCAGAGGAACCTGAAGATGAAGTTGTCCGGGTTCTGGCACCCACATGCCCCTTCTCCGCCAGAAACAACAATCCTCGCCAAAACAACAAGGTGATGACACAGACATTTCCTAGTGCTCATGAAACTGAAATGATTTTACTGCATTGATATGATTTTGGAAATGTTTATTAAGAAGTGCCTTGTATCACCAGGATGCATGTTCTGGACTGTCTGCTTACGAACTCAAGCGCCTTGAGAACATCGCGCAAAAGGAAGCCTTTTTGTCGTCTCTGAAGATATGGCAAGTATGTGGACATTTTAGTAAAGGACTAATCAGCTGTTTTCCATTTCATTTGCCCTCTCCCTACCTCAGTCTCCACCCTACTCTCCTCTTAGTCTCTTTTTCTCTCCCTCCTGCTCTTTCACTGTTGTCCCCCACTGTACGGTCCTTCTCCTTTCTTTCTTTTGTATTTAATTGTTATCTTACAGGTGTAACATAGATTTTAAAAATATGTAAAATTAGATTTTGGTGGATTCTTGTATTTTTCTTTAAAATATAGTTTACAAAATATTGTAATTTCTGTCTTCATCCATTAGCACACCTTTTAGTATAATTATGGTTGCTGTCTATACAGAAAAACAAGGAGATAATTATTCTTCTTTGTCTCGCCCGCTCTCTCTCTCTCTCTCTCTCTGTCAAAAGGTAGTGGAGGATCTGAGGCAGTCAGTGAAGCCAAAGCCCAATGCCAAAAGGTAAATAAAGCAGTACAATTAAAAGCATGGATCTTTTTACTGTTGGGGCTAATGGATGTGGAGTAAACT
This sequence comes from Danio aesculapii, assembly GCF_903798145.1. Lineage (NCBI taxonomy): Eukaryota > Metazoa > Chordata > Actinopteri > Cypriniformes > Danionidae > Danio > Danio aesculapii. The sequence goes on from NC_079444.1 coordinate 45,439,494, forward strand.
CTATCGTTTTATGTAATGATAGGAGCTTTATAGCAGTAAGTGACGTCATGGTGCACCTGCGGTTTATTAGAGTAATTTCATTGGAAGAAACCGCTTCATCAGGATGGAACTCTTAAAGGGATAGTTCACCCAAAAATGAAAAGTTTGTCATCAATTACTCACCTTCGTGTTGTTCCAAACCCGTATCACCTCCATTCATCTTTGGAACACAAATTTAGATATTTTGGATTTAATCCGAGAGCTTTCTGATCCTCCCATAGACATCACTGAAAATGCACATTTAAAGTCCACAAACATAAAGTCTTTATTTTTATAATTTTTTCAGCCAAAAAGTATTCTTGTTGCTTTATCATGTTCAAATTGAGTGACCCATGTCACATGGACTACATTAACTATGTTTTTAGTAGGTTTGTGTAATTTGAATGTGCACTTTCAGTGGTGTCTATGGGAGGATCAGATCCAAAATATCTTGATTTGTGTTCTGAAGATAAACAGAGCTGATATGGATTTGGAACAACACGAGGGTGAGTAAAAATTTTATTTTTGGGTGAACTATCCCTTTAAGTTTCAGGCTTGATGGACATACTACACTCATCCTGACTTGATTGTCAGATTATAAATTGTGACATTGGCAGAAAGGTGCACAGCATTCATGAGAAGGGTCTCCATTTTTAGTTAACTTTTTTTAACTGCATTTTTTTGTGGCAGGTTAACGGCTTCATTGGAAGAAAAATCTCTGCAGTCTCCCCGGAAATCCCTCCGTTCTAAAACAGAAAACCTCACCCCAAGTGAAGGGTTGACCCATAATCAAGTGAGAACAAGACTAATACTTGGATAATTTTCAGATATTATATAGTTGTTGTTACATTAATAGGAAATTGCACAACTGGAGATAAAAATGCATTGTGTTGTTGTTAACTTATTATCCACAGCCTTGTGACTTTTATTTTTCCAGGCTTTTAGGGGGTGATCAGGTCTTAAGGTCATTATCCTGAACTTGCATCCATTCCGTTCTCATGAATGCATATATGCTGTGTGCTTTAATGAAAAGATGTATGTATGTGTACGTGCATGCGTGTGTGTGTAATATTATAAGTGTGTGTTTATACATTCCAGGACATTGAATCCAGAGAGGCAGAGGAAGACATGGCAGGAAAGACCATGGGCATCTACAAAGTACAATCAGAGGATCATGGTCAAGGTGATGGACGCTTCACTGATGTCCGTGTTGTGCTGGAAGGTGTGGAGGTTCTCCACAACCTGCAGAGTGTCACTCATGCATGCGTTATGTTATATGGCCTGATCTACGCGCTCAATTTGAACTACCCTAAAAGCCTGAAGTGTACATTTGAGGTGTACCAAAAAATCCTGATGGACCTGGACTCAACCAAGCTTTCCCCGAAAGTACAGACACTGGACTGAAAATGGATCTCGGAGTACAGTTTTATTTTTTATTTATTTATTTTTTAGGGTGTCCAAGCAGTCATGTGATGTTCGAGTGTGGCTGTGTAAGTGGGTTCATATGGATGGTTTCCTAAATGTTGGCTGATGTTAACTTGGCTCAATCCAGAGTTTTGTATCAGACAAATATAAATAAATCTGGAATTTTCCAGTTGGTCTATTTCAATGTGATGCATTGTTTAATTTGGTTTAGTATATAAGCATACATTAAACATGATTCAAATAAATGTTATTTATCTTTTTAGTTACCCCGATTTAGTTCTCTTAATTATTATGCAATTTATACAATAAACTTTGTGTATTTTAAATAAATACACTTTTTATTATTAATTTAGAATAATTACATTTTACATGAACTAATTACGTAAACCTGAGGATTATGCATTTAAAATAAATAGGTTTTATTATCCTTATGAAAATAAATAGCATAAAGATTATTTGGTAGATTTGTGTTAAAATTATGAAAAAAATATAAATGGGAATTTGTCATGTAATAAAATTACATAAATCTTAAATTTTGGATGAAATATTTCTGTGAGTGCTTACAGTATTGTAAAAATAGTAATTATACCAGTTATTATTCATAATATTTATAAGTTGCCCATTAAATTGTATTTTATTAAGGTCTGCCACTACCCAACCCCTCACCGTAATATAAAAATATTAATTATTGTTGTACAGTGTCACAAAAATTATGCTTTATTGATGCGAGTATCCACAGCTGTATCCCTTCTAGACCCTCACAGTAGTGTAAAAACAGAAGATATACAAAGTAGTACCCATTCATTCATTCATTCATTCATTCATTCAATCATTGTCTTTTCGGCTTAGTCTCTTTGTTCATCAGGGGTCGCCACAGCAGAATGAACCGCCAACTTATCCAGTAAATGTTTTACAGAGCGTATGCCCTTCTAGCTGCAGCCCATCTCTTGGAAACACCCATACACACTCATTCACCATTTGGACAACATAGCCTACCCGATTCACCTGTACCGCATGTGTTTGGACTGTGGGGTGAAACCGGAGCACCCGGAGGAAACCTACACCAACACGGGGAGAACATGCAAACTCCACACAGAAACACCAACTGACCCAGCCGGGACTCGAACCAGCGACTTTCTTACTGTGAGGCGACAGCACTACCTACTGCGCCATTATTTATTAATTTGCTCATTAAATGTTATTTTATTAATGTCTAACCCTACCACAACCCCTCACAGTACTATGAAAACAGTAATTATACAGAGTCTTGTTCATATTATTTATTAGATTACCCATTAAATTGTATTTTATCAACGCCTACCCCAACCCTAAATCCAACCCTCACAGTAATATTCATTACAAAGTAAAAATATTCATTATTGCTGTTTAGTATCTCAAAAATAATGCAATATTGATGCCAGCATAAACAGCTGTATCCCTTCTAGACCCTCCAGGTATAACGTAGACAGTAATTATACATACATAGTGTTATTCATATTATTTATAAGATTTCCCATTAAATTGTATTTTATTAATGCCTAACCCAAACATCACAGTAATGTAAAATATTAATTATTGTTGTACAGTCTCATGCTATATTGACGCCAGTATCCGCAGCTGTATCCCTTTAGACCCTCCCGGTAATGAAGAAGCAGTAATTATACATACAAAATATTATTCATATTATATATTAAATCACCCATTAAATTGTATTTTATTAATGTCTACCCCAACCCTCACATTAATGTAAAAATATTCATTATTGTTGTACAGTCTCACAAAAATTATGCAATATTAACGTGAGTATCCGCAACTGTATCTCATCTAGACTCTCCTCACAGTAATGTTAAAACGGTAATCATACAGAGTATTATTTATTCGATTACCCATTAAATTGTAGTTTATAAACGTCTACCCGTTCGGTAATGTAAAATATTCATTATTGTTGAACAGCGTCACAAAACTTGTGCTATATTGATGCAAGTCTCCGCAGCTGTATCTCTTCTAGACTTTACCATGTATGTCTATTGTTAATCGAGCGCAGCACAGTCGGCGCCCTCCCCCTTCTTCAATCCACCGATTGCTCGATCTCTCGGCGGTCTATTACTCAGGCCTCGCGTTCGGGAAGTCAGTCAGCTGGGGAGGGCGACGACAAAAAGAGAGAAAGAAAGAGAGAAAGAGCGAACGACAGAACGAAAGAAAGCGAGCAAGAAAGAGAAAAACGGCCCCTCTTTCTTCCGACAGAGCAGCTCCTCCATCCCATGATCTCATGAATAAATTATAGCGACTCATTGTGCAACAGAGGGAGGAATGCGGTGGAGCTGAGCAGCAGAACAACCGCGACTTTCGGGATTTACACAAAAACACCGCATTAAAACACGCTCATGCTGGACGATCGAGAGCCAAGGCCGATTATACCGATATATCCGGATACATTGACGGATTATATGATCCAATTCGAGCGGTTTTAACGTCTTCGCGCGGTTTCCGATTTCTGAGGTAACCGAAAAAAGACGCGCACGGCACGTTTTTATCAACCGTAACCCCGCGAGGATTGAAGCGGATCCCGATCGATCATTTTCTGATCCACATTTCGAGGGGATTTTCCTGCCGAGGAAGGCCGAAAACGGACTCCCATCCAGGCGGACACATCAACCTCGGGCAGCCGGAGTGGAAGGTGAGGTGCTCGGCGGAGCTGCGTGTGCCCGCCCGCTATAATCTCCGCTTCTCTTTATGTGTTTATTATACGTGATTTTGGTGTTTAACGTTACCAAACACACCATATGTTTGATTCCCGACATTTTTTGGGTGATTTAAATAGTCCTTTCTTGCCTTTCTTCGCTATTCGCTAAAGCCAAATCAATAATAATCTGTAATACACATATATTTTGTGTAGTAGAGTGTAGTATGGATGCACTACAGATGAATATTCTGCTGATTTAACGCGTAGTGAGCGTGTATTGTACATTTGAGAGCTTTTCAAATGACTGCATTGCTTAATACATGCTCATTTACACTGTGGTTGCTTTCTGAAATATGTGTGAATATCTCAGTTTGAGCTGCTCACTCTCAGTCTTTCTCAATGCTAGCATGATTTTAATCTAATGAGAGTGAGATGTATTGCATTAAACAACAGCTGCAGCAGCATAGATTTTATTCCATCAACTGTTTGTTAAAATCATTTCAGTCTTTCAGGGTATTTGTGAAGCTATCTGTTGTGAATGACATATTGCATTGGTAGTGGTAGTATCATCATCATCATCAGGGTGTTAGATATGTGATCTAATGCATGTTTTTCTTTCTTCATTGGGATCTGAGATGAAACCCAGTTGCTCCACATACACCGGCCAGCATGGGAGGGGGGTTTTGCCTTGCGCATCACAATACCTTTTGCATTAGCATCATGATAGAGCGCTCCACCCAGATGCTTTACATATTGGCAGCACCTACAGGCAGGTTGGTGGAGGCGTTGAGGCCGGTCACACACAGCAGGTGAGGTGGACAGATGGAGAAGGTGGTGCACAAACCTCACTCTCTCTGTGTGTGTGTGTGTTTTTGTGGGTCACAGACCAGGTAGCCGACAAATGCCCCTCTGCCCATCCCCAGGGGTCACAGGATGGCCACAGATTGCAGATTTTTGTGTTTTTGGGCCCTCATTTGCATGAGGTGTCTCATTCTCAAACAGCGCAGATGATAGATCACACAATTATGATAAGGACCTCCGCCATCTGGACTAACAGCATCAGGACTCTGACGTTGGTTGGGTTTTTATAGAAGTGATGACATCATTAGTTATCGTCATTACTAGGCCTGCACGGTATTGGAAAGAACTGCATGTTTTGTTTGTCTGCGATTTATACATTATACATGTACCTTTAGTCATTTAGCTGGCACCTTTGTTCAGAGTGACTTACAACTGAGTAACAATTCAATTGCAGTTTACAAGATGACTTGTATATTTAAAATGAGTTCATAATTTTAAATAGATTGGGATTATTTTAGTAGTGGAGTATCTCCATTTCAAAAACAAATGATGAGCATAGATGAATACTATTCAACAGCCAAACAAATAAGCTCTGTTTTGTGGTTTTCTATGCAATCTAAAAGTATTGAGGTACAGAAATTAAATAAACACTTAAAAAGATGATGTTTGCTGTTTGTTCAAACTACTTATATAAAATGAGCTGAAACTAGGGCTTGCCGATATGGCAAAAATGCCATCTTGATTAATTATTTTCCATACTGAACAATAACAATATATATTTCAATATCAGTAGTTAATGGATCCAGATTTAATAGAGTATCCCAACAATGACTGAAGCCACACAAATCAGAGGGTTTATTATATAGCATAACCTATTTTCGGTGGCTGATAATTTTTTTTGGCAGCCAAAAATATCTGTAATACCAACAGACTTCTAGATTCCCATTGTTGCACATTTCTGCTGAGTGATTGGCTTTTAGATCAATATAGAGTAAAAATCCAGAGCTTATCATTGTTATCATCATAAATTATTGGGATTTGATATAATATTGTTTATGGGCCCAGCTCTAGCTGAAACAACACAATTCTTGATTTTTTTTAGGCACAATTGAATTGTTTTGTGTTCAGTCCACTTAAATTTATAAAAACAAATAGATTAACTTCCATATAATATAGAAATGATGAGCATAGATGAATACTATTGAACAGCAAATCAAATGAGCTCTGTTTTGTGGTTTTCTATGCAATCTAAAAGTATTGAGGTACAGAAATTAAATAATAATACACTGAAAAGATGACGTTTGCTGTTTGTTCAAACTACTGATTTAAAATGAGCTTAAATTAGGACTGGGCGATATGGCAAAAATGCAATCTCGATTAATTATTTTCCATATTGAACAATAACATTATTGATATCAGTTGTTAATGCTTTCTGATTTATTGGAATATCCCAACAATGACTGAAGCCACACAAATCAGAGGGTTTATTAAATCGCATAACCTATTTTCGGTGGCCGATAACTTTTTTTGGCAGCCAAAAATATCTGTAATATCAACACACTTCTAGATTCCTATTGTTGCACATTTCTGCTGAGTGATTGGCTTTTAGATCAATATAGAGTAAAAAATCCAGAGCTTATTATTTTTATCATCATAAACTTTATCACAATTCGATATAATATTGTTAATCAGCCCAGCTCTAGCTGAAACAACACAATTCTTGATTTTTTTTATGCACAATTTGATTGTTTTATGTTCAATCCACTTAAATTTATAAAAACTAATAGGTTAACTTAATTTCATATACTATACAAATGATGAGCATAGATGAATACTATTGAACAACTGAACCCTATTTTCTGTGGAATCTAAAAGTATTGAGGTACAGAAATTAAATAATCATACAAACTACTTATTTAAAATGAGCAGAAACGACACAATTCTTGATTTTTGTTTTGGGACAACTTAATTGTTTTATGTTCAATCCACTTAAATTTGTAAAAACTAATTTATTAAGTCTCAACGCAAATCAATTGTTTTGAAGCCAGCATATTTTACAGTGTATGTATAATAACACTATATTGCAGTCTTCATTGCAGATAATACACATTTAAATACAGATTTTATAACTTAAACTAGCTTGAAATCTCAAACAGTCACAGGTTTTAATAATGCATTCAAATGAAAATCCTTCACTCTGTTAGTATTGAACTTTGCGATAACTTTACAAATCACATTCTGAACTATGATGGCTGGTTATTATAATCCAAACACGACATTTTTCACACGTTTGAGCATCGATGATAAAATCCTAAATTGTGCAGACCTAATCATCATAATTATTTAAAGCTGCCATGAAGTGCTTTGAAATATGCACAGTTTTATTTGATGTTTGTTGTAATCTCAATTGAAACACGAAGATAGGGTGGGGCATATACTAGCCCCTCCTCTTTTTAAAAAGCAGCCAATCGTGTTTGGTTATCACAGCTCTGTCAGTGAGAGTGGTTGAGCTCAAGCACATCAAATGAAAAGCCAATGTGAAGAAGGGGGCAGGGCATGCCAGACACTAGAGCGCATTTGATTGGTCAGAAGATTTGATGAGAAACCGAAGTTTATGGCGACGTCAAAAAAAAAACATTGGTCCATTTAGTCGGAACAAACTGCGAGATCTGGATGTTTATATCTGTTAAATGTGAATTTTGTTATTGTTTTGTAGCACAACAGATTATCGATATCCCTAAGGACTAACATACTGATACTAGCATCTATAAAACGCTATTTCTGGACCTTTAACTCGTGTGCTGTGTGTGTGTCGAGGAAATGTTTACTAAAAGCACTTGTGGTCGGGAGGGAGATGGTCAATAATTGATGGCAGTGTCAAGTCAAGCTCCGCCGCTGAAGATGAGTGTCGTGGCTTTGTGTTGCTGCTCTCCGGGGATTCAGGACTAAGCTTAATGTTATTAAATGTGCTCAGAGTATGAACAGAGCTTCGGCGGTGTTATTGGGTCATATTTGCTGACAAAAGCGTTCAGATTGAAACTGGATAAATAAAAGCAATAAAATGCAAACCACTAGACTGGTGTGAGTGATATGTATGAACCAACTGGTGTAGTGCAAAATAGAAATGAATAAACCTCTTAATGTATGTTCATGGAGAAATAAACGGTAGGCTACAAAATAATAGGGAAATAAATCATCATAATGAGTTTACTTTGGCTGTAATTGTATAATTTATATAAAATTATTATTATTATTATTATTATAAAAGTCTTGTAGCAATTGTAAACTTTTAATGTCACGATACTGGAATTTGATACCAATCGGTACTGAAATTTCAAAAACATTTGAGCTCGTTCTTCAACAGCGTTGATTTGCCATTGTGTTCACATGCTCAACAGAAATGACTGTGATTGGCCGTGAAGGTCATCAGTTCACCGAATTCACATTTTAAAGCGTCTTAAAGTCATGAAGATCAGTCGATTCATCGGCGGATCCCGCGTATGTCAGACCAGCTGAGCTTCACGGCTTTAAACCGCTCCAGTGTTCCTGTATCTGTGGTTAGACTCAGTAAACAGCGGTGAGTTCGGTGAACTGATGACCATCACGGCCAATCACAGTCATTTCTGTTGAGCATGTGAACACACTGGCAAATCAGCGCTGTTTAAGAACGCGCTCAAATGTTAGCGGGAAATGGACGTTTTGAAAATTTTGCTATTGATTGGTATTGGAACCCAGTATCGTGACAACAGTATAACCTAACCGTATATTGTGAAAATAAAACAGAATTCTTACTGTAAAATGATGCCGTAAATTTTTTTGTTTTTGCATTTTTAATTTTTTGATGAAATTTTACAATATTACTTTTTTTACTGTAAAAGTGAATGTAATTATTATAGAAATAATGATAATTCTTATTTTTTTAATTCATGTTGTTACTAATGCTAATGAGTAATACTATGCAACCTAAAATAATTCATATTTTGTAGTCATAATTGAAATGTGAAATAATTTTTAAATAATATATATTTTTGGTCTTTTTGCTGTTTATTAAGTGGATTGGACATTATTTTAGATAGGACACGAAGTGGGAGAGAGAGAGGGTAGGGAAGGGAAATGTCCTCGAGCTGGGATTCGAACTCAGGACGCCCTGATGTGCTACTGCACCATATGTCAGTGCGCTAACCACTAGGCTATTGCGCCGACGAAATGTGACATCATTTCACACTCATCCCAATGACATCGTTTTAACAAACAACAACAGTCCATTTCTCAATGTATGTGTTTTTAATTTATTGTAATGTGGTAAAGCTGAACAACTGAACTGTATTTGTATACTATATTGATTTTCTATTTATTATTAATATTATTATTGATATTATTTTATTATTATTTTTTTTTCATAAGTGGTGTGTTGCAGACCTCTTGGCCAGGTCACCCTTGTAAATGAGATCTTGATCTCAATAGGTTTTTTATCTGGTTAAATAAAGAAACATTTAAATGGTGCTATAATTTTATGTTTAATTATTCTTAAGCATAAAAAGGATAGTCTGAAGAATGTTGGGAAGAAGCAGCCATTGACATTTTATAGTTCGAGCAAAAATACTATGGAAGTCAAGGCGTTTTTTTCTGCATTCTTCAGTATATCTTCCTTTGTGTTCAACAGAAACTCAAACAGGTTTAGAACAAGTGAGTAAATGAAGACAGAAGTTTATTTTTGGCCCTTTTAAAGAATAAATTATAAAAAGTGCATCAACCCATTAATGCATTTCTCTTTTGCAAATATGAATATAAGCATCAGGATCATGTGGATCAACGTTTATCTTAAATCAAGCTCTGTTTATTAGTGTATACTGTTTAGTTTGAATGCACAAAAGTAATGTGTAATCAGCAATGCGTCTGGTGCACTTCTCATTTGATATGTACAGCAGACGTCTCTCTCTCAACTCTTCAATCAAATAATAGGTTTATTTCGACATTAAGCCATGTACACTGGTATTATTCATACATTTATAGCTCTTTCCCTACCAAATCTCCATCCACATGAACATGCACTGTTGTTAATATTATATAGAAGATTAAACTAACCAATATGTGTGCTGAACCTCTGTTCTTAAGCATTACATTTACAGAACAGTATCGAGATACGGTCTTAAGTATTATAAAAAGGTAATGAGAAACGGATGATCTTATTTTATTTATCCCAAAGCCCACTCGACACATTATACAATAACATACACACAATAATGTCTATTAGTTAAGTTAAGGATCTGGACCGTTAAGCTTGGCTTGAGAGAATCCTGCTTTCATCATCTTCATTCATTCTAATAACGATAGACTACTTTCCTCCGACAACTGCAGAGCACCCCATAACTGCATCTTTATAATTTCCTCCATAAATAAACCTGTATCAGAGCTAGAGAAAGGATTTGTTGGTGGTTGACACACTTTGAGCTTTCCTTAAGGTTTTTATTTGCGAGATGTGAACATTCCCTAACTTCGTTTCCTTTAAACACTGCCACGTTCACTTGTGTTTGCTTAAGATCATCAGTATTTGGAAAAGTCAGCGTTCGTGTAAACGGGGCTCTAGAGTTTGCACTTGATTGAAATGCAGCACAGTAGTATTTTCAGGAAGATAACGAGATGCCACTTGCATAATTAAGCACACGGTGTCATCGTAGCATGATGCATGCCGTTAGTATGCTGTGAAGTATGTGTCAGTCTATCTAAACAGACTCCGACACACGTTCCTGCCATATTTTAAACTCCGCTTGACAGACGTGACTCATATCAGTCTTCTCATCTGACTTTAATTGACTTGTTAATGATTACTAGCGCTCGTGCACGTGTCTCGGTAATAACGGTGAGCCACTTGCATTAGTATCACGCCGTATCGCAGGAGCTGTGCTTTAAAATCGAGTCATTGCACCCGGAAAGCTATCTCTTTATTTTTTAACCTTGGTTTGCGCAAACACTGTGCTTGACCTTGGCTCAGGGCGGGAGTGTGAAGACAGCAGTTTTGTAGGGATGTGTCAACAGAGGCCCTGCTGTACGAACAAAAGGATGAGCAGGTCATTTAATCCAGACCTCACACAATGATGAATAAAAGCCATTCCTTCACACACACATCTGTTCCTTTGGCTGTTTCAGTTGTAATTAGGGCTGCACAATGTTAAAATGTTAATCAGAATGATTAATAATGTTGATTATTCCTTCGGATATAGAGTTTTATTCACTTATTGAACTTCACAGTCACAAATCTAGAAAAAGACATGAGCAGAGCATGTTTAGAATGGAGAGGCCTCTCTGACAGGTTTATCTGACCTGTGGAAAACTAAATAAATGAATAAAATGACGTCTTTTACACGTCAGCTTGTAATAAAATAAAAAAGATCAACATATCTACAACATGCAATAGTCTGTCTCCTTGATGTTGGATCTTAAGGTTATTAATGGGGTTTGTGTTACCTTGAGACGTTTAGACTGAACAGAAGCGTAGTGTGCACAAGACTCGAACCTGATCAACATCACATTCTTTAAAACAACACGCTTACAATCTAGACACAGTGCAATCTGTAAACTCCGCCCATTAAATAACAGCTTGGTCTTTATTCTGTTAAAACGCGACAATGTTTATTTACCGATCTTGTGTAATTAAAAATATGATTAACATTGCGGCTGCACGATGTGTAGGGATGGGTGTCGTTAAGGTTCTAACGGTTTTACTTCTATCGATACCACTTATCGGTTCGGTACTTTAACAGTTCTTATATCGGTACTTTTTGTAGTGTTTTTTTTATGAAAGAAAAAAGTAATTGAACAGAATGAACAACACTTTGTTTTATTATTATGTTTTAATATAAAATCAAATGAAACTAATAATTGTAAAACAAATAAATAATGTTTCCCTGTAAAAGAATATACAATGGTTTGAAGGACAACGACTCTGTTTTTAACCCTTTTTCTGGATAAAAATCGTTACGTTCCTCCTCACTGGTGTTTACAATTGACATTTACCTATTCTGACATTTAATAATAAATATAATAAGACATTTACCTCTTTAACATCATAAAATAACCTCAAAAAGACAATAATAATCGCTTATCGCAACAATTTGTGGCCATATATTGCAGAACTTATAGTGGCGCATATTTGAAGTCATTCTTTTGTGTATTTGTAGGACATTTTATTAAAACTGTGATCATATTGTCAGCGCCAGTGGTGTAGTGGTTAGTGCGTCGACACATGCACTCAGGTGCTCACGGCGACCAGAGTTCAATTCTGCCTCACGGTCCTATGCCGATCCTTCCCCTCTCTTTGCTCCTCATGCTTTCCTGCCAATACTCTCTCTACTGTCCTGTCTAATAAAGGTGAAAAACCCAGATAGAATTATTATATTGATAATTTTGGTCACTCTAATCATCACAACATTACATTTTTATACCGTTACGTCTCTATTTCACATGTAAAGCATGCTAGCATTTGTCCTGCAGGTGCTTTGTAAGGTTTATCATTGTTTAATGCTTGCAAAGTGGGAGTAATGCACATCCATGCATATGTTGTTTGTCACAATTGCAAAAAGGCTAAAATAATAGCTGTTTTTTTTTCTGTTTGTTGGTTTTTAGATGCACAACATGGCAGAATACGTGTGTAAGACACATTTTCGAGGTCATTCTTTTGTCTTTTTTAGGACAATTTTAATAAAACCGTTATCATATAGATAATTCTGGTCATTATAGGCACCACAATATGACATTTTCCTGCCATTACATCTCTATTTCACACACAAAGCATGCTAGCATTTGTCCTGCAGGTGCTTTGTAAGGTTTACCATTGTTTAATGCTTTCAAAGTGGGAGTAATGCTCCAGATTGCAGCAATAAATGCGCACACAGACAGACACAGCCGTGCCCTCTCTTTTCTGTCTGCTTCAGTGTTTCAGTACTCTGGGGGTGTTGCTTTTTATATCCGCGCAGTGAGCAATGCAACGCAGTGTCAAAATCAACGTCCCTACCACACGTATGGATCTATCCAGCTTATATCTGGAGCACAGCTTAAAAAAAATCCCTTTACGTCAATTTCCTCTCTGTATTTCTGTGCTCTGCGGTCATCAATTGCGGTGGATTAAATGTCTGAGATGTCTGACGGAGCGTATGAAGCGCGGACCCCTGCGGCCCGCCTGTGGTTAAAGGGTTTAATGGGATCACATGACTGCGGAGTGTACGGGGGCTGCTTTGTGATTAAACATAAAGATGTTGAGGTGCAGATCAATGCAATCGATGTTGGACTTGTTTTCCTTCTGTGGTGGTGTCAGTAGCTGGGTTTACATCTGCCTGTTTCTTATGCACGTTTTGGAATATCACATAAAAATGCTTAATAGAAATGCCAAGATCTGCATACATTTAGAAAAAGCATATAAAAAACATGCGCACAAATGAGTTGGGTATAACTTTTTATTTGATAAGAAGAAATGCGCATAAACTACAATAGAATCACTTTTACAGAATAAATGTAAGCATGTACATCATAAAGTCATGTGGTTTAGATTATGATGATGATTTGACAGATGTAAATGTGTGTGTGTGTGTGAGGGTGTGTGTGTGTGTGTGTGAGGGTGTTTGCGTCATTAATGTTGGTCTGCATGGTCATGTTTCCAGCTTTCCATTGTTGCAGGTCTGAAATGTGCTGATTGTTAAAGACCTCGGCTAGTGATGGGTATCGTTAAGGTTTTAATGATATTACTATTATCGGTACCACTTATCGGTTCGGTACTTTTAACGGTTATCTTATCGGTACTTTTTGTACGTTGTAAATTGATCAGAATTAATAACACTTTATTTTATCATTGTTTTTAATGTAAAATAAAAACGAAACCAATAATTGTAAAACAAAAAATAAATGAATATAATTTTCCTGTGAATGAATGTACAATGGTTTGAAGGACAATGACTCTCAGATTTTACCCATTTTTCTGGAGAAAAATCAACATGTTTGACTTTTCTGGCTGAAGTCGGGATGTTTCCTGGTTTATTGTGCTCCCTGCAGCTGAAAATACCCTCTCTGAGTTGCAAAATGCAGTTAAATGAGAGAATGTTTCTGATTTTTCATTAACACATTCACATAAAGGAGTTAACAGTGTTTTTAATACAGTTTTGGAGCATCTTGCAATGTAAAAATAAGCTGTTTTTTAAAATGTTTTTGTAATAAGCATAGTTTATTATTAGGCTATTCATAGGCTATATTTGTAAATACAGCTGACGTATTAAAAGCATATTTAATGTTTAAGATTTATTTAGGCTACTGCAGAAAAAATACTGTTTTCATAGTATCTGAGTGTGTGTTCATTTAACTTAATATTATACTAATTTAGGTGATTGACTGCTGGCATAAGGATGTGGATGATGTAACGTTACCGTCAGTAGCTAGGCAGTCAAAACGTTTCATTACGTTTCATTGCAGTTAATGCTCTTTTAAAAGATACTTTCACTTAGCCAGACAGGCATTGTCGCTGTCTATTCGAGAAATACAACCCGTTTGGTTCGCTCCGCAAGCTTACGAGCAGTGTGTGCGAGTCTGTGTGTGCTAGGCTCGAGCCTTCGCTGAGTGCACGTGCACAGCCGAGAACCGTGAAGGCTTTTATATTTGACGCGTTCGCCGGAAACAAGCATTTCTCATGTGAGATTGCCAACTGCGCAGATGAATATCAGATATCCCAAATTAGAAAAGGTTGGTCAGTTAAATCATGCAACTGTAAGTAATGTTGATTCAGCAATAATTCTCCAGTACCGATAGCAGAACCGTTAACGTCAGAGCTTATCGATACATCTGTCTTTAATAATGTAGCACCGATAAAGTCCTGAGTTTCGGTACCCATCCCTAGTCTCAGCCCTCCGTCAGTCCGTCATCACAGTGCTTCAGTGTTATTCTTCTATTATTCCCTCTAGAACTGTCTTGAGCATCTGTCTGCTCTCCCGTCTCACGCCTCCAAAAGCCACAGCATTCTCCGCGCTCATTGCGTTTGGCCTTCTGAGGTGCAGCTCATTTATTAGAGGAGAACAAACAGCACAGTGGCAGATTCCAATGCATCAAACACCACTTTCTTTGATTATTTATGCAAATTCATGGTATGTCATCATTCGCAGGATATGCAGTGTTGAGTCTGGATTATAGTTTATTATTTGCGTGTGTTTTTGAGGCTCGTCAGTGTATGAGGACTGTAAAAACATTCAGGTAGAATGTCATAAAAATGTTCCATTTGCTAATTTAATACTGATTAATTTTATTGACTAATTTATACAATTTAAACTATGCAGTGTTATTTTACAAGTGATCATTCAGTTACTGTATCTGAATACTGTTATATTTTGTTCACATCAGACGTGGCACACGTGAATAAATACGATCTTTGCGTGGCAGTAGACACGTTAACATTTTGAGTTCACTCACTTCATTCGCATGTGAAATTCACTTTAAAACAGATGCAGATTCGTGTCATGGGCGGAGCTTCTGTCTGTCAGGTGACTCCAGTAATGGTGGTTGTGCTTTAGGAAGGCTGAAAAACACCATATATTTGTTTGGCGCCAGCGTTTATATTCGTTCGGAGTCCACTAGATCCTTTCAGAGGTCCACCCAGCTCTGAGTTTATCAACTCCTCCAGAAACTCCTGATGGTGGAAGCTTTCTGTTTGAGCTGTTGTCGTCAAGAGAATTTCCCCTTGGAACACCAACAACAGTCGCTACGTCACGTCTCTATAAGAGAAAGCTCCTGATTGGTTAACACAACTTGAATGTCCATTGAAGTTTAGATTTTGCAACTCGAGGGACCCTCGACTCACACCACCTCATTCACGGTGTCAGCATGTCTATTCGCGTCTTTGTATTGACTTAACATGTAAATCACTTGATGCTTCATCCGCGTCTGGTGTGAACGCTGTATTAGACTCCTCAAAACAATTAAAGGGTTTATTTCACTTGTAAGGTTTTCTTTATTGTGTTGATCTTTGCTTGTAGATTAATTATTATATTTTCTGCAGATATGCTCTCCTACAATCTAAAATTATAAATCCTTTCCAAATAGAGATGTTCAAGTCATTTGGGGAAGTTGTATTTATATGGAAATATAAGTAACGCAGTAAAACTAAACATCACAATGTTGGATTTTTCCAGTGCCGCGCAGCAAAGTGTTTTTAAAACAGACATACTGTAGTGTAAATGCAGTGTAATCTGTCTGTGGGGAGAATGTGAGTGCTGGAGAGGGGCGAAAGCAAAGAAATGAAAGCGTAATAATCCAGGTTTATGACCTCTGCCCTGTGGCTTTGATCTGGCAGAGGGGTTTGTGGGTAATAAAGCCAGTCAATAAGAGGTTCCTCATCTCTGCTTCTGTCCTCTAATGCACTGGCTGAGGGTAAAACAGCAGCAGGACACCGGCGGATTACAGTCAGACCTGTGTGGTGATCTTCAGGCTGTTCTGCCTGTTAACACAGCTAGACATGGGTCAGTATAAGATCCTGCTGCCATGATTACCTTGGATAAAAATATCCCAGTATTGCGATCACAGCTCTAAAATATGCTCCTTTTGAATGTCTAGGTGAAAACATCTGTTTATTTTTCCCATTTTGATTGAAAATATTTTACTTTGAGAAGCATTTCAGATATTTTGGAGCAGTAAACCTGTCATAATTCATATAAATCACTGTCTTCTGCTGTCTTCATTAGTTTCAGAAGCTCTGATTTCTGTACAGCGTCTTTTGGAGATCTTTCTTTTCTGTAGATATACAGTAAAGCCACTCCACTGTTCGGCTCTACAGCTGGCTGGATGGTGCTTTATCAGAGATTTGGTTTTCAGATGTTTGCTGAATTGTGGGCTGACCTGCAGCTTTTTCATATGGATGCTCGTCCTCCTTTCCTGCTAGAGATACCGTTTCCCTAATAAACATAATAAAATAATTGTAAAATACATAAACACCTTACATATAATAATAATAATAATAATAATTAACCATAATTTTTCTATAACTGCACTTTATAACTTATACCTGTATCCTGCACTTGCTGCTATTGCACTGCTGGTTACACCTAAACTGCATTTCGTTGCCTTGTACTTGTACATGTGTAATGACAATAAAGTTAAATCTAATCTAATGTAATGTAGAAGCGGTATAACAGAATTTGATCTGTTTTAAAATGACTTTTTGACTTTTCCAAACTGTGTTAAACCTTAAACCACTTCTCATCCCATGCCTAAACACAACGCTCCAGCAACACTTGAGTTCATGCAGGATCTCACATCTAAAAAATGGAATTCAATAGTCAAAAGTGAATTCATTTTTATTGTATTATTCATTTTTTATTTTTATTTTTTTATTTTCTCATAAGGTTTTACAGAGATCACACATCTGAGTGCACTCACAAATGTAAGCACGAATTCTGTACATCCACTTTCTCTTTCAGCAACGTATGCTTTCCTTTTGTGCACATGTTCACTAATTTTATAATAAATAAATACATAATAATAATTGAAATGAATAAAATAAGAGGAAGAAAAGGGCGCGGGACAATTAAGTAAAAATAAGTAAATAAACCAGTAAAATAAGATATACATGCACATCAGCAACAATACTATGTACATGTAGGGTGTAATCCTTCAATTTTAGCTTAACAGAAAGGTTCAGCTGTATGGGATGTTGCATAGTTGGTCCATTTTCCCAGAATGAAATAAATTGTTCCATTTTCTGATTTACAAATGTGCTAATTTGTTCCATTTGATAAATTTCCATTGAAACAAAAGTGAATTTAAATCATTTGGAGACAAAGAAATTAAACATTTTGGCACTTTAACAAAGATTAATTCAATTATTTATAAAATGAGGAATATACCTTGTTTTACATTTCATTACTGAATTTCTGTACCTCAATACTGATAGGCCACACAGCACTATTTATTTCACGTTTATCTTGCTATTTTCATCTGTGCTTTGTTATAATTTTTTCTATACATTTAGAAATGATAGCATTTTGATTGTTGTGCACTTTCCCACAAAATCACCCCAGTCAATGTAAAATTCTGAACCATTTCCAAACAGTGTCATCTTGACAATTATATTCATATCACAACATATAAACCCAGAGGGAAAAATCACAATATCAGTTTTTTAATATCATACATCTCTAACATGAACCGTGTAAAGATGATTAGTATAGCTAATAATCGCTCTATATATATGAGAGCCTATCAATATTCTGACCTCTACTATTGATGCATATTTAAATAGTTTTATACTGATCTACATTTGCTTTTAATGTGAACATTTGTGTGCACTCTCCTTTTCAGTGTTTACCATGTGCACTTTCTCTGTTTTGTGGAATCTACATTGTAGTTAAGTGTTCAGTGACACAATATGCACTCTTCATTTCGGTGTGTTTACTGTTCAGTGACGCTGTGCAATGCAAATATCATTGCTAATAAACTTGAATAGGAGCTTTTGTCTGTCTGCTGAGCATATAATGGGATGCACACACTACAGTCCCCAGGAGGAACACAGCAGCTTGTATTCATAACAATTTGTTTTGTATTTCTTGTATTTTAAGTAATGCTATATACAGTATTCATTCGGCTCTCTGGAATACTTGATTCTGATTGGTTAATCGCTTCACGCCAATGTCTGTTATTGATTAAACTAAAGACGTAGGTTCATGTATGTTCGTCAAGTTTGACGTTGTCATTGCGCTACATGTGTGGACATACAGTAGAACGAAATGTTGCAGGACACTACATAAACAATCATAAATATGAACACAACACCGGTCGTAGGAGCCTTTAAACCTATACATGACTAAAACACTCAAGCGGTAATCTATACGCATATGCTTTACATAACTAAACACAACCTAAGACAGACTATGTAAGTACTTTCTATATATCACAGAACTTGCGAGATATTGAGGTATTTAAGGTTGAAGAGTAGTGCAACGTGGTTGTGTGGTACATTCACAAGCAAACATTGTTTCCCTTAATGAGTCCTTGTAAGTTGTGCGGTGCATATGGAGAGAAGAGAGTTTCTGCAGGTGGTTTGTTAAGCCTACTCACCTGTGTGAGGCACACTTCAGAAATTCATTTGTTTATTCATTTAGTCCCTTCATTTATCAGGGGTCGCCACAGTGGAATGAACCAACAACTATTCCAGCATATGTTTACATAGTTGATCAACCCCCCTATAGCACATGTGTTTGGACTGTGGGGGAAACCGGAGCATCCAGAGGAAACCCACACCAACACGGGGAGAACATGCAAACTCCACACAGAAACACCAACTGACCCAGCCGGGGCTCGAACCAGCGACCTTCTTGCTGTGAGACCACAGTGCTAACCACTGAGCCACCTTGTTTCCCTACTTCAGAAATGCACAATGTTTTTCTAGAGGTATGGAGTGATTGTAAGTGTCTCAGGGATGGGTGGTTTGTCAAGCCCACTCACTACTGTTTTGAGGGTTTCGTGTGGTGGGGAGGAGAGGTGGAGCTGGGATTGTGGATGATGATAATTATTATAAGATGATTGAATTGAGGTGCATCTCATTTATTAGAGAAGGAAGAAAGCTCAGCGGCTTCTCCCAAAGCATCAAGCTACACTTCCCTGATCAATATTTGTGCAAGGAGGTGATGATTTTGTGCTCTTGTTTCTCTTTGGATGGAAACGCGGCTTCATTCGCTAATGTTTCAGGCGAGATTCCTGTGTTGCTTCTAAGTGTAATTTGCATCTTTGTATTGAAGCACAGCTAGTAACTGATTATAAATCATGAGTAATCCACCCAGATTTCAGAAACTGCTCTTTAGGAGGTGTAGAGGCAGAGGTGGATGGGGGTGGATGTGACGTCAGCTCCACTGTGGGGGCAGGAATCTCTATTTCTCTGTTTCTCTCTCTTTTAATTCAATACAATTCAATAATGTCTTTATTGGCATGAGAAATGTTACAAATGTATTGCTAAAGCATTCGTAATGTTTACATTAAAAGAGCATGTATATAAAACTAAAGAAAACATAGTCAAAAGTAGTAGAAAAAAAGGTATAATAATAATATACTATTGGCTTGCTTGGTTTGAGACTTGTGGAGCGGCGCATGGATGGATTTGCTCTTCAGTGTTTGGACTTTCAGCAGTGAATATTAAACCACACTGAACTGGACACACTGGACTGACACCGCTTCAGCTCACTATAAACTTCTGTGTTCAGCTGCTGTGACACAATCTACATTGTAAAAGTGCTATATAAACTAAAATAAACATTAATAAATGATGATAATAATAAATCAGAAAAAAATTTACATTTAACAATCAACATTTTAGGATAAAGCGGTAATCATAAATATTAATCTGTATTAGGGCTGCACCCTATATTGTTTCAGCATCTTTATTGCAATGTGATCATTCACAATAGTCACATCGTCTATGTACACAATGTCAGGGGTGTAGCGGACATTTTAAAAGTGGGGGGCACGGCTGTATGAGATCATATGTTCATAATCACCTGTTTCTAAATGGTCTGTCTCTAAAAGTGAGGGGGACGTACAACCCCCACCCCCCCCCGCCCCCGGTTGCTACACCCCTGCACAATATTGCGTCTGGATTATAATGAATCATTTCTCTAGTGTTTTTAGAGGCCTGTGACTGTGAGGGATTTTAAAGAATTCAGGAATCAAGAAATTGTACCGTTCGTAACTTTGACAAATTAATAACCAATAATTTCATTGATTTATTTATAAAAACGAAGACTATGCGGTATTTTTCTTACGGTTTGATTATTAAATGTCTCTATATACATTTCGAATACAACTTAATTAGCATATTTTCTTTTATTAACTTTATCTATGCTTATATGCAGTTTTTATCTGCACTCCCGTACAGAATCATCCCAGTCAATATAAAATTATATATTCCTTCCAAATAGTTATTCAGCTAGTGAAAATGTGTTCATATCGGAATATAAATCTCAGAATAATTAACATTGTAGTGCTACATTTCTCCAATATCGTGCAGCCCTAATCAGTATATTTACAATGACACATTCATAATGATCTGTAGATGTGTGTGTCTCTGTGTCTGTCTTTCCTAAATATTGCCAAAGCATTATACAGACCCTGAATGAAATAGTGATAATAAAAATGCTGCGCTGTACCAAAGTTCCTTTAAGTGAAGTCATTTCACTCTGTGGCCATCTTTGAATCATCTCTTGGGCAGTATGCTTGGGCATTCTGCCTGAATGGGGAAACGTCAAATTCTCCAAGATTATGCTTACATTACATATTTGGAATCACTAATAAAATGAAACCACAACCGTCTGTTCAGTTTAGTATCTAAACATTCCAATAAAACAAAATGGGCGTATTTTCAGGTTGCCCGAGCTAATGCGCATGCGCACTCGAAAGGAACGAGATCACGACACACCTCATTTATGGCCGTTCTACACATGATCATCCTCTGGATAATGATCGCCTGATGGTGCTGCTCTTCTGAAGTAATCCACAACGTGGTCTTGATGGTGAATCTCCTCCAGAAATCACAGTGACTCTTTGTTTACAAGTTTGTGGGCGTTTGAGTAGCTGCTGCTGTCATGTGATGTGCGTTTAACAGGACAGACTGGACCTCGCGTTTGTTTTAGACAGATTCCAGGGTGTTCGTTGACCACCAAACTGTCGTAAAAGCACACGTCTGATCCGAGCTTCTCCCCGGAGAAACGTCAGTCTGTAGTGATCGATGATTGGCTCCTATACTGGTAGGCGGAGCTTCATTCACCATATTGACTGTTACAATTTTCCTCATTCAAACCTAGGCATGGGACGATAACCGTAGTCAAGGTATACCGCGGTTTGGAAAAGTCAAGGTTTTAAAAACGTCAATTTTCTGTAATGCCGTTCCTAAAGGTATGAGTACCATTTTTTATTTCCATTTTTTGTTTGTTTTTTAGGACAACAGCATCTCCAGCAGAAAAGATATCCAAAGATGTCGTTTTAAATGGTTAAAAAGTCAAGTGTTTTTGTCAGATGAAGACAGCAGAAGTCAATAATTAATTTGAATTATTTAGCCTGACATGTTTACTGCTCCAAAATATGATGTTTCCCAAATTAAAATCTATTGTGTTCAAAGGGGAAAAAGGTTTTGTATTTTGCCCAGATATTTAAAAGGAATATATTGTAGAGCAGTAATCTCGATACCGGGATATTTATATTATACCGTCAGAATCTTATACAAGCCCATGCCTAAAACTACACGAGTGACACGTCTTGTGTATTCTATTGTCTACGGTTGTAGCTTAACATTGGGACAAATATAGACGAACCCGTTTAATTTAAAAGGAAAACTCAGATTGATCAATAAGCAGATTCTGATGTGTATATACAATCATAAACCCCATCATAAAATCCCAAGAGCTTTATTTTATATGCATAAAGAATAGAAAAGTATGAAATTAGACGTTTATAAATACAGACTCAAATAAGAAAGAAAAGATCTTTATTAAAAACTAAATGTTATTATTAAAATAAAATACTCTGTCCCTCTGTGTTTTGATGACGCATGTCCTCCTCGTGTGTGTGTGTGTGTGCGTGTGTGTGCGTGCGTGTGTGTGTGCGTGTGTGTGTGTGTGCCCGCCCGCAGCAGTATCTTTGATCTCTGGGTTTTTGGGACACAGATTGCTCCTGTAGGCACTGTCCTGAGGGCTGTTTATTCGGAGAAAGGTAAAGACACTTTGTCTCGGATATCAATGTGCCGGGGTCGCAGGGGTCACGCCGGAGTACCTTTCCACCAGCTGCTTGGAATTCTGGGAATGTCAGCTAAAGCAGTGCTCTGTAGACCAGCAGATAATGGTTTCACCCTCACGGGACGCACAGTTAGCTGTGGTCATTCACAGGTCCATATGCTGCAGATTGGGGCGTACAGTCTGATGTTTATATACAGCTGATATGAAACATCTCTTATCTGATATAAAGTGATCTGCATAAATGATCTGTATTCATTTCTCAGTGAATGTTGCTAATCATGTTTGGAGCATTTAAAGACGTCAGTTTTATTGGAGTTATATATTCATATAAGAGTCTGTTCAGCATCACACATCTCCCTGTGTTGGCCAGTGCTACACTTTCAGATGAACAGCTCAACACTTTTATTCTCTAATAATCTTTATTCTCTTGTCGGAAAGAAGGAACGTGTGAGGCATGCTTTCTTTCTTTCTTTAAAATAATTTTTCGTGGTTTTCACCTTTATTGGACAGGAAATGGACAGGAAAGCATGGGGAGCAGAGAGAGGGTTCTGCATAGGACTGTGAGGCGGGAATTGAACTCGGGGTCACCGTGAGCACTGGAGTGCATGTGTCGATGTACTATAACCACTACACTAGCGCCGACTCTTTCTTTCTTTTCTTTTTTCTTCTTTTTCTACTGTTTTCTTTTTTCTCATCCTCCTTATTATCCTTTCTTCTTCTGCTTCATCTCAACCTTCTCCATCTTTTTCTTCTCAGCCTTTTTATCCTGCTCTTCCTCCTTTTCCACCTTGCTCTTTCTTTTCCTCCTCCTCCATGTTTTTCTCATTTTTTTTTATACTCCTTGTTGTTATCTTCCTCCTTCTCCTACTTCTCCATCTCTTCTTTCTGCTTCTCCTCCTGCACCTCTTTCTCCTCCTCCTCCTTCTCCTACTTTTCCTACTTCTCCTTCTATTCCTTTCCCCCCTCTTCTCCATCTCCACCTACTGCTGCTTCTTCTCCTCATTCTGCTTCTCCTCCTCCTCCTATTCCTACTCCTACTTCTCCTTCTATTCCTTTCCCCCTCCTTGTCTGTCTCCTCCTCCTCTTTCTTCTCATCCTCCTACTTCTTCTCCTCCTCCTCCTGCTTCTCCTCCTCCTACTATTCCTACTCCTACTTCTGCTTTTATTCCTTCCCCCCTCTTGACCGTCACCTTCTCCTCCTTCTTCTCCTCCTCCTGCTTCTCCTACTTTTCCTACTTTTCCTTCCCCCTCTTTGTCTCCTCCTTCTCTTCCTTCTCCTACTCCTCCTTCTATTCCTTTTTCTCCTCCTCCTCCTGCTTCTCCTCCTCCTACTATTCCTACTCCTACTTCTCCTTTTATTCCTTCCCCGCTCTTGACCGTCTCCTTCTCCTCCTTCTACTTCTTCTCCTCCTCCTTCTCCTCCTCCTGCTTTTCCTACTTTTCCTTCCCTCTCTTCCTTCTCCTACTTCTCCTTCTATTCCTTCTCCTACTACTCCTTCTATTCCATCTTCTTCTACTCCTCCTCCTCCTTCTTCTCCTCCTTCCTATTGTTATCCCCCTTCTCCTTCTATTTCTTCTCCTCCTCCTCCTCCTCCTTCTATTCCATCTTCTTCTCCTCCTCCTCCTACTACTCCTATTCCATCTTCTTCTCCTTCTCCTCCTCTGCCGCCTCCTCCTTGTTGTTCTCCTTGTTTTTCTCCATCTCCTCCTTGTTATTCTCATACTTCTCCTCCTTCTTATTGTTATCCCCCTTCTCCTTCTCTTTCTTCTCCTCCTCCTTGTTATCCTCCTGCTCCTTTTACTTGTTATCCTCCTTGTCCTCCTCCTTCTTCTTATTATCCTCCTCCTTCTCCTCCTTGTTATCTTCCTTCTTTCTTTCTATCCTCCTTGTTATCCCCCTCCTCCTTATTATCTCTGTTCTTCTCCCTCTCTTTCTCCTCCTTATCCTCCTTGGTATCCTTCTCCTCCTCCTCCTCTTTCTTTTCCACCTCCATCTTCTTCTCCTCCTGAGTTGACTGTGGTGACAGCTGGTAGAGATAAGCAGGATTAGATGCTGTGTTCAGTGTCTTGTAATACACACTCTCCAATCCACCACTGCATTGGCGTTTGGCCACCTGAGAAAGGCTTAGACACACTATAGCAGTTCAGACATCTTTCATTCTCTCTCAAACATTTATTCTTCATTCAGGCCCTCGACGAAACACTCACATCTCTCCGGCTGCACAACATTGAAAAATAACGAGATTGCGATATTTTATTTATTTTCAATATCGAGTATCATTTCACCTGATGAAGTCAATCGTCTCTATTTGTAAAGGATATTTTATAATTTAACATTTCATTCAGATGATATTGGAGAGTGCATCTGTGTACAAACTAATAAACCAATCACAAGCATTAATAAAACAGTAGAGCAAAGATACAAATGAAAAATTAAACAGTTTTCTGTGAGTCTAGCAGTGTTCAGGTACACAAATTAAATCATCAAATGTAAGAGAACAGCGTACAGTCTTCAGAAATGGTAGCAAAATGATTATATTAACACTCTTTAGGTATTATTTGCCCTAATTGCATTAAGAGGTTTGGAAAAGTAGGGTTTTTTTCATCACACCATGGGATGTTCATAGCAAAATGCAATGTATATTTGATTTGTTATAGCTTTCGTCAGTCTGTAATTCATTCACGTGTGTTTTCTGAATAGTTCAGCCCAACAACATGACAATAATTGATCATATTCACAGCAGTAATCTGCTAAACATGCGAGTTTGGTTGAGTTTAGCAGCTTTGTTTATATTCTGCTCTCCAATATAGCCAACTGATGATGTATAACCCTTCTATAAAGGGATTTAGCTTTAGCATTGCATTATAAATATGTTATGTATTTTTAAAAATATCCCCTACAATAACTTGAAGAACACAGATAAGCCATATATTCACATATTAGTTTGTTTATTGATCAGATTACCCATTTCTGTTGTCTTTTCTTCGAATATAGTTGATGTCTTTACTTCTGTAATGGAGATGTTGAGTTTGTGCTTAGTTTTGCCCTCTAGTGTCCAGTATGAATGAAATTATTATTATTATTATTATTATTATTATTATTATTCATACTACTGTAATTTTATAACTGTTTTTATTATTATTATTATTATTATTATTAATATTATTATTATTATTATTACTACTGTAATTTTATAACTGTTTTTATTATTATTATTATTATTATTATTATTAATATTATTATTATTATTATTACTACTGTAATTTTATAACTGTTTTTATTATTATTATTATTTTGTGTGTGTAAGCAGAAAAATAATACTTTTCTCCAAATATTCTGAACTATTTTTCTCTCTCAGTAGATGCTTGTGAATGATCAGCATTCATATCATTGGAACAAATAGCACAAAATATTGTGATTCTAGTTTTAAATCCATGTCGCTCATCCCAAAATCTTAGTTTTGTTCACTGAAGTGTTCATCTGTTGCGTTGAGATTTTGTCTCTGCAATGTTGACCAGTTCTGTCCATCATTATCTTTCTGAAAACGAAACTCTTTGTGTGTTCTTCAGAAGTAAATGAAATCCTGATTGCATTAAAATGTGTCGGGGATTGTTGGGTGTACTGTCTCTTTAAATCTGTATTGTAGTGTCATCCTTGTGGCTTAGCGGTTAGCAGATGTATTCAAACATCATGCTAGTGATGATAGGGCTATATTTGAGTGCCGTCCTCGTTGTACCGGGTTCAGAAATAGCAGGAAGACTGATCATGCATTGCTGTCATTATTTGAGCAATATTTAGTTGTCATGTAACTGTGTAAAAGCATTAATATAATACACAACCGTGGGATTAAAGGAAATCTATATTTGACACTCTTGTCTTGTGTTGTGCTTCAGTTGATCATTTGCTTATTAGCGCCGCAGCTTTTGAGTCTGATTTGAATTACAGGCAAATGGATCAGCGACAACCTGAAATTCAGCTTTGGGCAACACACGTAACACTGATGAAGCTGCTGTGATCGCAAATCAACACCCGCACTGGGACATTTTCAATAATAGTAACAAGAGCACCATATTGTGATTATTATATAGTTAATTTCAGCTAGGGTTTCAGTTCTTCTTCAACTGTTGTCTTTGTAATGTCGCAATACCAGAGGCATTAGTATATTTATAATAGTGTTATTTATATTTTTTATCATTTAATTACTAATGATTTTATTTGATAAACACTGTAATTTGTGTACGGTGTAATGTGTAGTGAGAGTACAGTGTAGCATGTGTACGGTGTAGTGTGAGTACATTGTAGTGCAGGGATGGGCAAACTCGATCCTGGAGGGCCGGTGTCCCTGCATAGTTTTGCTCCAACCCTAATCAAACACACCTGCTTGTAGCTTTCTAGTGATCTTGAAGAGACTAATTAGGGTGTTCAGGTGTGTTTGATTAGTGTTGGAGCAAAACTCTGCAGGGACACCGGCCCTCGAGGATCGAGTTTGCCCATGCCTGTTGTAGTGTGTGTGTTTGTATAGTGTAGTGTGTGTACGATATAGTGTGAGTACATTGTAGTGTGTACGGTGTAGTGTGTGTATGGTGGAATGTGTAGTGGGAGTGCATTGTTTTGTTTGTGTGTGTGTGTGTGGGGGGGTACAGTGTAGCGTGTGTATGGTGTAGTGTGTGTACGGTGTAGTGTGAGTACATTGTATTGTGTACGGTGTAGTGTGTGTATGGTGGAATGTGTAGTGGGAGTACATTGTAGTGTGTGTGTACGGTGTAGTGCAAAGGGTGTACAGTGTAGTATAAATGGTGTATGGTGTAGTGTGTGTACAGTGTTATGTGAATGGTGTACGGTTTAGTGTGACTACAGTATAATGTGTGTGTGTGTGTACGCTGTAGTGTGTATGGTGTAATGGGTAGTACATTGTGGTGTATGTACGGTGTAGTGTGTGTACGGTGTATTGTGTAGCATGTATACGTTGTAGCGTGTGTACGGTGTAGTGTGTGTACAGTGTAATGTGTAGTGGGTGTACAGTGTAGCGTGTGTAGTGGGTAGGGTTGGGCCAATAGACGATGGCCAATAAACTTCACGATGCTGAGCCGGCATCACGATTCATCGCCCCCCGCCCACATTTATATTGATATCAAACTTATGATTTGCACGTCATCTTAATAGTAATAACATTGTGAGGATTAAATAAAGGATTATACAGTACCTCTCACGCTTAAAATGTCTAGATTCAGTGGCAAACGCTGTTACCTGTAAACTCCGTCCCACAGACTTTCCAGAGAACACTTTAGTTATTTTCATAGCGCACTTGAAGCCACTGGAAGTCCTTTATCCACTCTTGGAAAAGTGTAGATGGTGGATTAACATTCAGCACATGATCAGTAATCAGATGTGCCATTATTAGTAACTTTAGGTGGTTTCTAAAACAGAATCTGTCAGTGTTATCTTCATTCTCTCATCTTCAGCGCTTCACATTTTCACGGTTGTAGCTCCTGTCATCTGAAGGCAGAAGGCGTTTACTAAGTGATTGACAGCTGATATTAACCAGTGGGCCAATAAGAAGCAGTGGGCCAATAAGAAGAGCGTGAAGGCGGGGCAAGCATTGCTGGCGTTTTTTTTTTTACGTCAGCAAGTTCACATAACGACTGTTTTAGTCTGTTCCTGAGCGCTGCGTTTGGTGTTTTTAGGTGCAAAGATACATTCTGCATCTCCTAGATCCGCGCATGCGGAGAGGATTTAGCAGTGAAAACAGCTTGCACGACAACAATTTATACACTCGCTCAAATGCTTCCAAATATATTTGTAGGTCACATAGATAAAATTTCAGGCACATATCCGACCAAAACGGTCGAGCCCTAGCATCTTTACTTGTTGTTATTATTTCCTTATAATAATAATAATAAAATAAGGAGGTTGTCATCAATCACAATACAAATGACAGTGAACTCCAAACGAACTCTCGTCTCCTCCAGCAGCTGTGGGAAAAGCCATTATAGCAACACAGATCACTCTGCCTATTCATGCCAGAGTCCTGCGGAAAAAGTGATTGACAGGTGGTCATTTGTGTGTAACTTTATTTATTTATTTATTTATTTATGGTTTGTTTATGGGGAAAGCAAAGACCATGTGGGTCAGGTAGTGAAAACGGTAGGCTACAATTAATTAATTCGTTATGAATTAATTGATATTTAACAACAAACACCCCCACCCCCGCCTATGACGACTATGCCATCATCCATCGCGATGTATAACATTAGACATCGTACGATGCCAAATTGGTCAACATCGCGCAACCCTAGTAGTGGGTGTACGGTGTATCGTGTGTCCGCTGTAGCGTGTGTATGTTATAGTGTGTGTATAGTGTATTGCGTAGCGTGTGTACGATGTAGTGGGTCTACGGTGTAGCGTGTGTACGGTGTAGTTATCGCGGGCTCTTTATTATGTCTCTGGGGGCCCCCTTAATGTATATAGTGAGTGTACGGTGCAGTGTGTACAGTACAGTGTGTGTAGTGTTTACTGTACAGTGTGTAGTGAGTAGAGAGTACAGTACAGTGTGTAGTGAGTAGAGTACACACTGCACAGTAGGCTGTAGTGGACATGACTGGGGTGAGCAGGTTAATGTAGGCTCTGTGCTCAGGGATGAGGACAACACAGGCCCTGACGGACGCCTCATTAGTCTTTCTGTGAGCTCTCTCCCACACACACACACACACACACACACACAGTGGTTGTGCTGGAGGTTGTTGTGTTGTCGAGCGGCTCAGTCACTGCAGTTTAATCATTGACTGATTGGATGGGCTGAAGCAGCATGTTTGTTCTTGTTTAGTGTTAGTGAAGGTTACGGGTTGCCTGTGCGATTTACACAACACACACACACACACACACACACACTACTGCATGCTCTACAGACACTTCACAAGAGCTGTTTAACAGAGACTTTAGTAGTGTTAAAGGCCACATGGAATGAAAATAAAGCTGTTGTAGATGTCACCATCAGTGTGTTGAGTTGTAGGATGTCTATAAGCTGGAGCGCTACACATCAGTGACCACAACTCAAGATCTAAACCTGATATAAACACCTGAAGTTTGCAGTTTGTCTAAGTCAGGGCTGCCCAGACTTTTTCTTATGAAGGGCCAAAAGCAAAACTTGATTGAGGCTAGTGGGCCGAAGGTACAGTTGAGGTCAGAATTATTCGCCCCCCTCCCTTTTAAATATTTTTTCTTCTTTAAATATTTCCCAGATGATGTTTAACAGAGCAAGGAAATGTTCACAGTATGTCTGATAATATTTGTTCTTCTGGAGAAAGTCTGATTTGTTTTATTTCAGCTAGAATAAAAGCAGTTTTTAATTGTTTTAAAGCCATTTTAAGCTCAATATTATTAGCCCCTTTAAGCTGTTTTTGTTTTTTAATAGTCTCCAGAACAAACCACTGTAATACAATGACTTGCCTAATTACCCTAACTTTACCCTAATTACCCTAGTGAAGCCTTTAAATGTGACTTTAAGCTGAATATTAGTGTCTTGAAGAATATCTAGTAAGGTTGGGGGGATAGACGATGCCATCGCCGATGGCCGATATACAACACAATGCTGAGGCTGCATCGCCGATCCTCCGCCCTGCTCGCCAAAAATACACACTTATGACATTTTAAAACAAAAATGATCCACATCCACACAGTGTTTTACCTAGCATTTCTGAATAGCCCTCCGTCCACTGCACATCACATGACCACACACACACACACTGTCATGTGCTCATCTGAGCTCCAGTGAGCAGTGCACGTCAGACAGTTAATCAAGGATGTGCTGCTGGATCGCGTCTCATTATAGTTGTTAAACGTGATATTCAGACATCCCAAGTCTCCCAGAAGTTCCGGGAGTCTCCCGCAAATGCGTAGAGACTCCTGGATGCTCGCAAATGAGTGCCAATGTCCTGGAAATCACGCGTCTCCCTCACGGTCCTCAAATAAGTCGCGCACCCTTCTCAACCCTCATCCTCGCTCTTCAGACACCGCCTCTCATCAAACACACACCCCCCCCCCCCCCCCCCCCCGCACCCCACCGCTTTTCACATGACGACAATGCGATCGTCCATCACGATGTTTCACATTAGACAACAAAATAATCTAATAATAGTTATTAACACTATTATGATTAGAAATGTGCTGAAATCTGCTCACCATTAAACAGAAATTGAGGAAAAAAAATAAAGAAGGGGGGCTAATACTTCTGACTGCAACTGTAAATAATAGACATGGGTAATTTCCTAATTTATTTAATAATGTTTAATAATGACTAGAAAACATTGCTTTATATTACTTAATACCATATTTATTTACATTTTATAATGAACTCATCACAGTAAAAACAAAACAATCTCATTTATAATAGTTACACCAGTTTTTGCTTTGATTTGCTTGCTGATGCCTTCTGCAGTCCTCAATCCGTCCAGTGACAGTATTTACATTTTTAAAAGAAATAAGATTCATTTACAACATTAAATTAGAACATTTCATTTCAGTTTGCTCTAAATAATTTCGGGATGCACCGATACTATTATTTTTGCAATGATCCGATCCCGACACCAAAACACTGAGTATCGACTGATACAGATCTGATCCCGATACAGTGCCGCTTTTTTATTTTATTTATTTATTTTTTATTTTTAGGCACCATTTCTATAGTTCTTATGATAAACTCAAATAATACAGTATATCTTCTTTAGTAAAAATAACAGACCTACAGGCCTACAGAATCTAGCTAATAACATGATGCCTGCTGTAAACTGGGCTACATTATTTGAGCATTGGTCATGACATTGATCTGTTGTGCTCCAGCTTATGTTTCCTTCTTAATATTAAGATTTTTCTTTGAAATCTGCAATAGGCTACCACTATTGACCCTAATCAAAACACAAACAGGTCATTTTATTAAAGTATTAATATAAATAAAGTTGCAGAGTAGCCTAAAGCCAAATACTTTTCTGTTAATGACAATCCATATTGCGCCGTCAGTTTCACTTTTATTAATTTAATCAACTTTGACCACAATCAGCCAGGCTTTACAAACTATTCACAGCACTGAAAGTATTCCCCTCGCAAGAATAAACTCAGTCAGAAGGATGAGAGAACAGAAACGTCTAATATTACAGAAAAATGTTACGGAGCGGCTCACGTCGCGTCTGCGCAGCCGGTGCGTGAATGAAGAGATTTAGCTTCTCATCAGATCATCAGACCAAAGGGAAGAAATCAGTGCATTGAGGATCTGTCCAGTGTATTATTGAGCCTTTTCTCATTTCAAGTTTCAGGTAGACCTACTCTGTGTGTGAAGAGCAGGTTATAACCATCTCTACTCCAGTGTTGTGAATGCGATCTGCTGATCTATATAACAGACACAGCGCAACATGATTCAGAAACAGCAATCAACTCCTGCTGCAGGTCAAAATGAAGCCATTTAATGCTAAACTAAGCGCATTTCTCCACTGACTCTTTATATTAACAGGAGCTAAGAGTCTTGATGAAAGTGTTTCATGTGGTCATGAACGCCACACACAGTTTGAATTGTGAATGAATGAAGAATGATTGACAGGTGCAGCAGAGGGAAGCGCTGAACTGAACATGAGTTTAAGCATGTGAATATTCATCTGTGCTTCACATTAAACTATAGAATGGCTTCAGAACATTAGGATACAGTAGCCTACATGACAACTTTCTAGTGCCTTATAACAGGCTGCCTTCATGGCTTTTGTTGGCTTATAAATGACAAGAATATAGCTCATGCGCAAGATCAGGTTTGGATCGGTACCAGTTAGCCGAGACCCGATTCAGCAAAAATATGCGGTATCGATCAGATATCTGATCCAGGTATCGGGATCAGTGCATCCATAAAATAAGATAAATAAAACGCAATAAATCAAATAAAATCAGGTTACGTCAAATTAGAAGTGACGATCTCTGGAGGAGCATTCACCCTAACCCTCTCCATCTGTCTCACTCTCCTCTCAGAGGGGACGGTGGCCCAAATCAAAGGTTACAATGGGCTAACATTGGCCCACGGGCCCTACCTTTGGCATCTCTGGTCCAAATGGATCCAGGATCAGCTCATAGTTCAGCTGTTCATCAGACCAATCATCAGTTCATTTGTTTGCTCTGTAGCTGACCGGCTGCATCACACTGTCTCCATTCTGACAGCACCTACTCTATTGAGAAGGAAAACACAGGCTATTGAGTGTGGAACACAAGAGTTTAAGTAGTGTGTGTGTGTGTGTGTGTGTGTGTGTGTGTGTGTGTGTGTGTGTGTTCCTCCAGTGTGTGTCAGACTGAGAGAGTGAGTCAGTGCAGGCGTGGGACACACTGACATCACAGCTGACCTGTTCCTCTGACGTCTGCTGACCACACACACATGCGCACTTTGCCTCTAACATGCGCACACACACACACACACACGCACACATTCTCTCTCACACTCTCTAACACACACAAATACAGACACACTTTCTCTCTCTTTCTGACATGCGCGCACACACACACACACACACACACTCTCTCTAACATGCATATACACACTTTTTTCTTTGTCTAACACGCATACATGCTTTTCTCTCTTTAACATGCGCGCACACACACACACACACAGGTTTCTCTCTCTAACATACACTTTTCTGTCTAACATGCACGCACACACACATGCACTCACATGCACACTCATTTTTGTTCTTACACGCTCTCTCACACACACTTTTTCTCTCTCTCTCTCTAACATACACACACACACACACACACTTTTCTCTCTAATATGCGTGCACATTCATGCGCATTAACTCAGAGACACACTCATACACATTCTTTCTAACACTCTCTCCCACACACACACACACACACACACACACACACACTTCCTGTAGCAGGAGCTGAACAATGAGCAGTGGTGTTCTGTTCTTCCTCTTTTTAGCTGATTAGTGTGTTGGACGTGTGTGTGACCTCGTGCTGAGTGTGTTCATACACCTGCAGCCGCTGACACTCAACATTCACCTGTCACCAGATTTTCATCCAAAACTGTAATAAGTCCTAAAACATGAGCTAATAAAGCAGCGTCTCCGTCCTATGAAGAGTTATGAAGCTTATCCTGTTCAGTTTCATTCGTAATTTAATTCGTCACGGTTAATTAACCGTAAAGGCTTCTCAACACTGTGTTTCTGCATGGAACAAAACTGCTGCAAATAAGCAAAGTTACACCACCTGTGCGCTAGTGGGCCTGTTCACCGAGGCGAAACCCACACACACTGGATTAACTATGGCAGAGGATACTAACTAAGAGCTGTTCACATTAGGCATCCACCGCGTCGCCATCTATAATAGATCAGCTGATCGCCGCTGCTGTTTGACATCAGTGTCCGTGTCACTGTTTACTGAACAGCCCCAGAGCCGCGCTGACCATCAGAGCCAATCACAGCCTTTTCTGTTGAGCACGTGATCAATCATAGGCGTTTAGGAACTCGCTCGACGACTCCGAAAGCAAGCGGGATAATATTTACATGAGTTTATTAGCTATAAATGCTCGTGCTGTTTTGTTTGATGCACTCTTCAGAAAGAGTGTTTTCTTCGAGCAGCTACACTGAAAACAATTATTCAAAGATGATGCCTTGGATTTACTCATTTTTTTTACGTTAAGACGTAAACAATTTATTTGGGCTGAATTTAAACTAACAAGTTAAGCTGAACATTGCGCAATTTAATTTGTTTAAATTCAACACAAATAAATAGTTTGCAACAGTTTTGCGTGCAACACTTTTTTTAGTGTACAGTTAAAGGTACAGTAGCCTACGTGTATCTGACTGCTTGTATTAAAGCACATAATTGTAGGCCTATTACACAAATTAAATAAATAAATTTATGAATACTAAATTTTAATATGATAATTATTGTGTTGCTAAGTAAAATTTCTAATTATTATGAAAAGCATGATGCGCTGATGCACTGAGATATCAGATTGAATGGAATCGATGGCGTGATAATCGTAACTTAACCGTGAGTTCACACCCATACTTCACATATCGCGTCTTTTGCACGCATAAGTTCATTATTTTTTTCTTGCACGCTTATTGGGAGTGACGCACATGTCACGTTCACGCTTTCCAGGCCCCCCTAGTTGAAAGAATGCCGTCAGTGCACCATGAGTCACGTGACAAGAACTGACCAATCAGCTTCATACTTTGTATGGAAGATACACAATTCTACTCCAAAGAGAAAACAAAATACAACATGAAAATACCAAAGAATTGTGTAATATAGTTGACCAACAGCCTTTCAGACAGAGGATCAGCAGCCTTTGTTGTCTTTAAAAGGGAAATACTTAGCTAATGTGTAGCTCGGATTTACATCATACAAATACAGTATTTTTTATTTATTCTTCTTTTAATTTATTAGTTTTTTCATGGTTCTGTCATTTATTTTCAGTGTAAAATGATCACTTCTGTGTAAATAACAAAAACTTCACTCATTTTTTAAGCCCTAAGAGAAATGGACTGTTGTTTATTATTATTATTATTATTATTATTTAGTGTTGTATTATTTAGTTACTGAGCATTAATGAATAACACTATAAAATATAAGCAGTTGTCATGTGATTTACTAAACTAGTAGTGTTTCCAAATGACTGAATGCAGAATAATCTTGATAACCGTGATTGTTCCTCTATAATCACACAACCAAACTCTATAATAGTTGCACCCCTAGTTTTGCATATACATTTTTATTCAATGAATCTTGGTGTTTCCATGAAGCAATTTTTACTGGCCATTTACATCTCTTTTGTATATGAAAACATCTGTTTAGATTAATTATATTTAATTCTCTTTAAAATGTGAACATTTTAAAGTTTTTTATACATAATAAATATGCACAGATGTCTAGAATTTGTTCACAAATATATACTACATATACTACATATATACTACATTTTATTTTTGAAATGCAGGCGTTGTAATTATTATAAATAATATATTTATTTTGCATTTACCATAATGTTTTGCAATGGTGAGTGTTTTGCATATGCTTTTAAAACACTTCTAAACATAATTGTTCAGTTTTTATTTAAAAGGGAAACACATATGCTTGTATATAGCGTTAATAGAAAAGTCCCCAAATCTCCTCGGGCCTTTTGGTCACAAGGCAGGCGTTGTTTGTTTGCCATTTCAAGCCACACCTTGCAGTAAATGGACAAAATATATGAGCAAAAAGACAAATTGCTCAATTAGTGTGCAGTATTTGGGGTGTGGACGAGCTTTTCAATGCACATTTATAACGCAGGTGTGATGATGATGATGGTTTGTGGAGGACCTCGTCATGATTGCAGCTAGTCATCAGATTGTTTACGCAAATATATTTGTTGCTTTGCATGAGTAAAGTTCCAGCCTTTCTACAGCATGCTCGTCATTATTTATTTAAGTGCATATATGCTCCATGACCAGCATTAGTGTCTTTCTAATCTTCTTTTAGTTCAGATTTTGCTCTCAAATAAAGTATTTGCATGTAATTCAGTGTCTAACAAGTGTCTGTACATGCTGCCACAGTTGTTTAATTGAAGAGTAACTTAATTATGTTTGTAGTGGTTTAATTATTATAAAAGAATAGTTTAGTTTGATTTGAAAAGAAAAGGAGAAAATGAAGGTCAGAACTGTCAGTCCATCAAAACCATCAGCATCAATCACTCAGCCGATGTACTTTTAATAATGCTAAATATCTGTTAATTACATTATAACCCTTACTCTTTCATTGAGAGGGCAGTGGTTGATGTTTAAATACATGGCTACAGTATTTAAATCTTCCTGTTGGGTCTTGTTTGGTTCAGACAGACACATTACTTGTTGCAGGAAACTTGTCATGTTGCAGTGTTAGACCGTAAACATTGAAGAAATGATGTGTTGTCTTTAACTTTCTCAGTGTGGATTGTCGTCCTCCAGTCTTTACTCAGCTGTAAAGTAGATTATTGCTGTGGAAATCTTTGCGTGTGCACAGTAGCAAACTGAAAAATAGCAAACCTAATGTGACGGGTCACTTCAGATGAGCTTTCAGGATTCCCACATTCACTTAAATAGGGGTTTAGGGCACGTCCACACTAATAGATTTTCACTTATAAACATATGCTGAACCAGCATTTGATCACAGCACTCTGACACTGTTTCATTACTCCTCATATCTCTAGTCTATTCGCTTTCATCTCCTCATTTAATATTTAGTAAAACAAGTTTAGTCAAAACAAAAGGAAAAGTGCAGGGTTTTACATGGAGTGAAAGACTTCTCTACAGATATCTGTGATATGTGCACTGTTAATAATTGAGCACAATACACACATGTAAATGTGGAACTAAACACACACACAGCTGATTTAATCGTTTATAAATCACACAACTGTGGTGTACAGGATTACTTAACAACACTGTGATTGTGATAAAATACTGTGTGTTTCAGATTTACATTCAGTGTGGATCTTCTCTATCCTACAATACCTTTAGTTGTGTTATTATTTAAGCGTGCTCCTTTGTTGCTCTGACAATGGAGCTGTGTTTTCTATGGTCCAGTTTACTTTGTTATTTGCACAGCAGCACAGTAGAGCAGTGTATAGTGTTAAGCAGGAGAAAACCCTGTACTGTATTGATTTATCAAAGATTTTGTGCAGCTGTTTATTTGTAAACAGGAAGGGAAACCCCTGTGTTTGAGTTATATTTTGCCCAAAAACTGTTTAATAAAGGCTTTAACTCTCAAGTAACCATTTATGGGAAAATACCGGATCTATATCATATACCGTCATTCCTCCTAAAAATACCAGGATATGATATTTAGCCCATATCGCCCAGCCCTAGTTAGAGTACAGACACCAACATATTAAAGTTTGGGACACTAGTTATATTTTCCAATGCTGTTTAGGAAGGATGGTACGCTAATTGGGATGCAGCAAAAGTAAATCCACATCAGGTGGATATGATGCGGGTAAAGCGTCGTTCAGTGTTTTCAGGCCTTTTTAGTTCAGATGATGGAAATAATTGAAGGGATTGAAACAATAGTGTACACATGGAGCATTTTTAGACACTAATGCCGTTTTCAACTGTATCTGGATTAGTGTGGACAAAAGCTGCGTCCCAAATAGCACACTATACACTAGGGGTGGGCGGTACACCGGTGTCATAGTCATCACCGGTGTGACATTGTGCCACGACATGGATTTTCTAATACCGTCAATACCGTAATAAATCAATTATGCGCCTTGAACGGCTGCATTTACATCAATAATAGCTAATTCTAAATAATAAGGCATTCAATTTTCTTCAAACGTTCAGTTGTGGTCAGAATACATGTCCTTATACTACAGGGCTCGAAATTGCAACCATTTTGGTCGCATGAGCGCCCGAAATGTAATCTATGCGCCCTCATAATATATTTGGGAGCATTTGTGTGTCTGAATATAATGGTTGTAGTGCAATCTGATTTGATTTTCTCTAAAAACTTGCTGAATCGCTCTACCCTGCCGCTGTATTGGTTCATATTAGCTGTCAGTCACTCAACGCTTCCCGCTGTCAGATAACAGGGAGCTTCTGTTACTGCAGGAAATGCAAACGGCTGAAGAGTGAAAAGTGCACAGGTTTGCAAACCTCACCTAAAGTTATAATAATAATAATGGCGCAGATGACAGCGATCATGACATGAGGTAAATGTTGATCCGCCAGCTGAGATCAATCGAGTGTTTTCAGAGAAGGTGCCCGAATCTTGATGCGTTGCATTCACCGCGTGTTCAGCGCAAATGTCCGCTAAATATAAAATCTAACACTGTACACATCATCGCCAAAGAAACTCACCTTTACTAAGTTTACACTGAAACTACAGCTCATAACAAAGAGCGGAATAGCGCTGGTGGTCATTGCGAGAATCCTGCTCTATCTGCTCATAAATTGGTGCGGCTTTATTCCACCAACACAGAGAAATGAAGATCAGCTCATAACGAGACTGAGCATTTACAATGACCAAAACCAAAACTTTTAAAGAGTGATAGAAGTGAGACTTTCTTTTGTCCGTTCTTCCTTGAGATGTATATTATTTTGCTATTTAAAATAATATTTAAAAAATAGTATTTTTAAATAATAAAATAGTATTTATTATACCGTCACCGTTCAAAAGATGAAAAATACCGTGATATTAGTTTTAGGTCATATCGCCCACCCCTACTATACACTCATGCACTATGTACTTATGCACTTACACACTAGCACAGTATATGTATGTAGTGTCGTCCCAAACGGAGCACTGATGTTTTTTACAAAGCGGAAAATCAAACCGTTTCCCTGATGACGTTTGACGGTACCAAATAATACCTGCCATGAGTATAACCGCATTCACCATCGGGAGGCGCTATAATCACTCTCGTAGGAGAATTTTGCTTTCACAATCCAAAATAAATAAAGTAATCCAACATGTGCGCCTGATAGCTCCGGC
Source organism: Danio aesculapii (assembly GCF_903798145.1). NCBI lineage: Eukaryota > Metazoa > Chordata > Actinopteri > Cypriniformes > Danionidae > Danio > Danio aesculapii. Next base: position 45,478,648 of record NC_079444.1, read on the forward strand.
CCTTCCGCTACGTGAGTAAAGCTGTGGTCGTTGTGTGTGTGAAGCGTCCATCATCACACACTTCATTTCACCAGCTGACTGAGTGCATCATCTGGGTAGTTAAGTGCACTTATTCTCTAGAGTTTTCAGTGTGAACGCACTACTGACACTATTTATACTACAATTGGTGTAGAATAGTGCATAACTATGCGATTTGGGACGCAGCTGTAGCCTTGGATGAGCTAATTGCAAATATGGCCGCCCACTATACAGACTTTCCTTAAAAGTGTGGCTCTGTGCTAGCGTAGCGCGCCCGCTATTAGTAAAATTCTCTGCGCTAGTCTCCATCGAGTGGCTCTGTCAGCGTTCATCAGCCAAAACATCAGTCAGTCAACCTGTTTCCCTCCACACACACACACACACACACAGAGAGAGAGAGAGAAAGACGCTGCTGTGTGCAGTCTCAGTCACGTTGCACACACACAAACACACACACACGCATGAGACAGACAAGTTTATCAAGCACAGGCCTTCACCCAGCCAGCTCTGCTTCTGCAAAGGACAGTCAGAGGCGTAACAGAGTCATTAAAGGAGAATCAATACAATGTGACGCCATTTGCATTCGGTGCTGCTGGACTCAGACCAGCTCCAATGGGGGACTGAGTTGGAGACGGAGAGACTTTGGGCTCTTATAAAGCCTTCACTGATGCCCGTGTAGAAATCTGATATGGGCCAGTGAATGCGCTCCATTGTGCTGCTTCCACTCAACCTTTCCTTGTCTCTGAGAATGGCCGGATTAATAACCAGGCACAGACTCAGTCTGCAGACGCTGTTATAGCTGATTCCTTCAGTGTGAGATCTCTGTGGGAGCTTTAGAAGAGTGCTGTGTGTGTCTTATATTAGTGTGTCTCTATTGCTGTCGTTTTGTAACTGCTGCTTTTATAGTTTATTTACTGTTTATTTTCATTTATTGTGTCTTTATGTACAGTGACCTGGAGTGCTTTAAAAGGCACCTCAAATAAAATGATTTATTATTATTATTATTATTATTATAAAATGTTTAATTTTTATGCATTAAAGCAGTTTACAAACAAATAACTAGACATTCTGTTAGCATCCGTTAGCTCCTCCCCTTCTGCATAGCTGCAGATATCTCCTCCCCTTCTGCTTCGCAACTGATAGCTCCTCCCCTTCTGCTTTGCAACCGATAGCTCCTCCCCTTCTGCTTTGCAACTGATAACTCCTCCCCTTCTGCTTTGCAGCCGATAGCTCCTCCCCTTTTGCTTTGCAACTGATAGCTCCTCCCCTTCTGCTTTGCAGCCGATAGCTCCTCCCCTTCTGCGTTGCAACTGATAGCTCCTCCCCTTCTGCTTTGCAGTCGATAGCTCCTCCCCTTCTGCTTTGCAGTCGATAGTTCCTCCCCTTCTGCTTTGCAGCCGATAGCTCCTCCCCTTTTGCTTTGCAACTGATCGCTCCTCCCCTTCTGCTTTGCAGCCGATAGCTCCTCCCCTTCTGCGTTGCAACTGATAGCTCCTCCCCTTCTGCTTTGCAACCGATAGCTCCTTCCCTTATGCTTAGCTGCCAATAGCCCCTCCCCTTCTGCTTTGCAGCCGATAGCTCCTCCCCTTCTGTTTAGCAACCGACAGCTCCTCCCCTTCTGCTTTGCAGCCGATAGCTCCTCCCCTTCTGCTTTGCAACCGATAGCTCCTCCCCTTCTGCCTTGCAGCCGATAGCTTCTGCTTTGGCTACTAATAGCCCTTCCCTTATTGCTAAATATCTAATAGTCCCTCCCCTTTAGCTTTTTATCCAATTTAGCTTATTTATCCAATAGCTCTTTCCCTCCCACTTGGTAGCTGATAGCTCCTCCCCTTCTGCTTTGCAACTGATAGCTCCTCCCCTTCTCCTTAGCTGCTGATGCTTTCTTCTCAGCTTAGGGGCTGATAGCTCTCAATAGCTTCTCCCCTTCTGCTTTGGCTACTGTTAGCTCCTCTTGTGCTAAGCATCCAATAGTCCCTCCCCTTTAGCTTGGTGTCCAATAGTTCCTCCCCTTCCTCTTGGTAGCTGATAGCTCCTCTCCTTTCACTTGGTGGCCGATAGCTATGTGGACTGTGCATGAGGAGTTCAACATTGTGCACCTCTGTTAATGAGCTGAATAAGTATCCAGTATTTAAAGTGCACTCTTCCTTAAGGAATACTGCTTAGATATGTGATTTGGAACGCCCTCGCTCACTCTGGCCTGCCGTCTGCTGTTTCTCCAGACACAAACAAACAAAGCGCTCGCAGATGTGTTATGAAACATCGAGGCTCCTTACGCGCCATGCCGGCGACGTCATCATAGTGTCAGCTGGAATTTAGGCTAGTGCTTGTTGCATTTAAAGAGACAGTTCACACACAACATTTAAATTCAGACACCATTCACTCAACCTGCCTTTACACAATAAAATGACATGTGCAGTGCAAGTCTGTAACTATTTACAGATTATTCCTGTAAAAATAGTGAAGCAAACATTCAGTCAAATTGATTTAGTGAAGATGGTAAACATATGAAGATGAACATGAGGTTAATAAAGTCAAATAATAGCCTATTGTTATAGGCTGCATATAATGCATGCGCTGTAAACTATCAAATGTTTATTTTACTACTCTAACAATGTTGCTATGCGAACTGTGACGATCACCAGTGATCTAGCAGCTGCGGATCGCTGGAAAACTACACACGTTACTTTAACGAACTACAACTCCCAGCATGCACCTTGCACACACAGGTTCCTAATTCTAACTGATTACACACACAGTTAGAAGCTCGTTATGGACTGATTTCAAGGACTATAAACACGGCACACACAGACACATCGCTGCTGAGTCTTAAACTGTTTAGTGAGCATTACAACGCGTTTTCCCTTACCTCGCCGTGTTTGACTCCTTTATTTTGTTTGCCACCGTTATGCTTGTCTGTGCACCTGTTTGTTCCTGTTTCAGCCTTTACTTGTGAGATGATTTTGTTAATAAACTGCTATTTGATCCTCAGCTTTGTTGGACAGGCGTCCTCTCATGACACTAACCTTGTTTTTTGTTGTTAACAATCACCAAAGGTGTTATTTGTAAAGAAATACAAAATTTGACAGAACAGTTTTGTATTTTCTCAAGAAGTTTAATCTGCATATCCTTAAAATATTTGTTCAACTATATTATAGTTTTATAGTTATGTTCACTGTGTTTTATGGCAACAGCAATTATTTGTTCCTAAGCTTTTTTCAATCATTCTTTAAAAGTTTTTCTTTTCCAGTTTTAAAGGTTTGTTAAAAGTGGAAAACTTTATGGAATATTTAAAGATTTCCTGCATAATTACATAAATTAATCTGTATGATAATTCCATTAATATCCTGCATAATTACAGTAATTATCCTTATCACTTTAATCTGTAAAATTACAGTAATAACCTGTATAATTGCAGTAATAATCCTTATCACATTAATTATCTGAATAATTACATTAATAAACCATATATTTACAGTAATAATTTGTAAAATGACAGTAATAATCTGTGTAATTGCACTAATAATGAGTAAAATGGCAATAATAACCTGTAAAATTACAGTTAAAATCTGTAAAATGACAGTAATAATCTGTAATTATGGAACAAGAAATTACTTTTGTTTTTACAGATTATTTACTTTTTTTTTATTCTCAGTTTTTTTTTCTTTTTTTAACGGTACTTTTCTAACGTCTCTGCTGCCAGAAAATTACCGTTTTTTTACAGGTTTTTTTTTACAGTGTAAATTTGAGGTTATAATAGGCCTACTTGAATTTAATTTGTAATTCTTTGGAGGCCAAAAAGTGTTATTTGCACCTCACTTCACCTAAAATTTGATCATTTTGTATTTTTATTAAATATAATAAGTTGTAAATAACAGACCAACAAAAAATACATTAAAATAAAGATAATTATACCAAATTAATTTAGCTACAAGAGAGCGTTTTATTCTAACAACATTAGGCTATATAAAGGGCTCAGATTGTTTCCTGTTGCTATTTTGGATTGTTCATCAATTTCTTTACAGTCTTATCAGGTAACAATACAAACGAATTCAAAATTTCACTACGAGTCGTTCGTTTAAAGAGGTTGTTGTAGCTACTAAATCATATAAAGAGGAACAGAAATGAATTGATTCTGATGCGTTAGAAAACGTGCAATAGGCTACCATAAGAGGCTATTCACACTGTAAAAATGAGGAGTCGGGTTTACTTGCTTGGAAAAGCTTGGAAATGTTTTTCACTCAGAAAAGGCTAGTAAATCTTCAACGCTTTGCCAAGTAAAAGATTAACCCAAATTATTAGTACATTTAATTAGAAATGTTAAGTTTACTTGGGGAATTCTGAGTACATTTGATTGACTTTTAGTTTGTAAAGTTTACTCAAGTCGTACGTTTAAATATCACTATATTTAGATTAACTTTTTATCTAAGATTCCTCATTATCTTTTATTATTATCCTGAGTAAACTTTACTTCATAATGTTAAATATGGTGATGCATTGAAACTGCTTTAGTAAAAACACTGCCAGACATTCCCATCGAGTACTTTAATTTGAATTAAACTAATTTAAGAAGTCCTTTCAGAGAGCATGATGGGGTCATCTGTTGGCATCTTCCTCTCCTGTAGTACTGCCCAGTACATGATGAAGTCTTCAAGCAGGTGTCTCGACGTCTTGTCAAATACACACATACGTGCACAGTGATTAAAATACTGTACTGTTATTGTGATTTACTGCTATACTTGGACACTCGTATTCATAAAAAAGCATCACTCTAGATTATACTTCTCCATAGATTATATTTAGAATACAGCACAGTTGTTTTAGACACAGATGTCGTTTGCTAATATGCTTATGCTAATCGGATCTTTACCAAACTCACTCAAATAACACTTCATGCATTCTCTTTAACCAGCAAAACTGCAGACAGGAGCTCTAGTCCTTTCTCTAAATGAAATGTAAGTTACCTTGTAATATCACATCAGTCTGTGTGAGGAAATGATCCGTTACTCTCATCTGCTCCACCCGCCAAGCCTGAATCAGAGAGCATGCGCACTGATTTCCTGACTGTGGAGTAACTTACTTGCGTATGTCTTTTCTTGCATTCGTTCAATATATTACGAAACACTAAGTAAATATTACTCGGGTATGTCCTTTTCTTATTTTGAACACCAGTGAAGAAATACAGAAGAGTGCTGGAATAAAACAGCCAGTGACTTCAGTAGGTTTTAATACTTTAGTAGTTTCCAGCATTCTTCAAAATATCTTCCTTTTGTGTTCAACAGAAGAAACGTAAGGTTTAGAGTTGAAAAGCTTTCCATTATTGGTGTGAACTGCCCCTTTAAATCTGCTCTCCAGCAGGACGAGGCCGTGTGCTAAAACCGGTTGTTAATGAATTTATTCAAGGGGAGGCGGCGGAGCGGCTTGTACACACACTTGTATGTGTGTTTGAGAAGTTCAAACAGCACCAAACACTGGCCTGAACACTGAACAAATAAAGCTGACCTACAAGCAGGAATGCGCTTCACACACACACACAGACACACACTCGCCGTGCCGTCCGTCTCCTGGCAGATATACTGAGCTGTCCTGAAAACAACTCCTCTATATCTATATCTCCAGCACTGGGACTCGGGTTACGCTTGCATATTTTTCCATGTCGGAGTCTTGAGTTTGCGTCATGCAGTCTGAGGACTGAAGCTGAACTGAGGTTATTAGATAATAATCAGGGCCGGACTGAATCTGCAGACATATTTAGACATTTCTGTGCAGGATTTTGTGGGAAAAAAGAGGTTACAGTAACTAACAGCTGAATGAAGCTAATGATATACAGTGTGAGGGGAAAATCCTGTTCTTTTCCTGGGAATAATCTCTCTAAAGGAGCTGCTGACATGAAATTGAAGCAGATTTTGGTAAAAACCCAAACAATACAAACATAAAAATAAAACCAAAATAATCTGAAACATGAGCTGTGTGTAATAACAGTGGGGTGACGGCAGAAGAAAGCCCTGAACTACTGAAATATCTTTATATAAAGGCTTTTATAACGACGACAGCTTAAAGACGCCTCTCATATGGAGAATGAAGTCTCGAGCATCAGGTGTGAGTTTCTCACAGACTTCAACAGAGTGTCAGAATCGTAATGCTTCAGGAGATCTCGTCTATCAAATCTGAGCTTTATTCTGTATTCTCTATTGGGTTCGGATCAGGTGATTGGTTGGGCCATTCTACAGCTTGATTTTCTTTCTCTGAAAGCATCTGAGTGTCTCCTTTGCTGTGTTTTGGATCATTGTCCAGCTGAAATGGTTTGATCTTCATCCTCCTGCTAATGGAAATGTTGGACTGAAGCAGCTGATCTTCATTTACACTGAGAAAGGGCAGAGGCTTGCTGAAGAACTACTGAGAGATTTCAGCTGCTGTCTGGGCTTTCACTGACTAATTACACCTCCCTTTCTTCATGTATTCAACACTTTTTCCCTGTGTCGTTTCATTTTATTACACAGAAATTCATTTGTAAACTAATTAGATTTATTTTCTCTGCATATCGGGATTTCTTTGGTTGTTACCAACGCCTGGTGAAAATTAAGTCAACGGCACCTTTAGAAATAGGTTTTCTGAGGAAAATGGTGACGTGTTCAATACTTAGTTCCCCCATTGTGAATGAATAATATTCTTCACTTTTTTAAAGTTTTTTTTTAGTTGATTTAGTCAATATGTTAACATTTAGAAACGTTAACGTCTCCTTCACCTTGTGTACTTTTGTTTGTTTTTTGCTTTTTGTTTATTTTGGATATTTAGAGAAAGTTTACTGTTTAAAGTTATTTTAATTGTTTATTTAAGGTTTAAAATGTCACAATTAAGAATCACTACACTCGATGTGTGGCTTATTTATACGTTATCCCTTGATTTATGGGTTTATATAGCAAAACATCAACTAAAAAAAGTTACATTTTTATCCAATTAATTAAAATATAAAATAATCAAAAGAAATGAATCATGTAAATATATATATATATATTCTTTTTGTTTTCCTTAGTCCCTTTATTAATCCGGGGGAAAGAATTACGTTTTCATTACCGTTACGCATTTTTTGTGCATGGGTAGAGGAAATGTTCTGCCTTTAGGGCGTCACATTGAATGCAACATCACTTAATGTGCTCCTAAAGGAATAGGACACTTCTTTTTTTTTTTTTTTAAGTAGGCTCATTTTGCACTCTTCTAAAGTTAAACAGCTGAGTTTTACCATGTTTTGGGTTCATTCAGCTGATCTTTGTGTTAAAAAGGAGCACTTTTAGCTTAGCTTAGCATAGACCATTGAATCAGATTAGACCAATAGCATCTTACTTAATAATGACCAAAGAGTTTTAATAATTTTCCTTTTTAAACCTTGACTGCAATGATACAGCATCTGTAAATCTTGCAATCATGTAAACATTTGTGAGAGACGATTCAGAACGTTTTAGCTGCTGTGTAATATCATTGCGCTGCATTAGCCAGTAAAGTTTCTTGATTATTATTCCAGAATGAAAGGAATTCAGACAAATCAGCCTAGATAACAACAACTAGTCATTTTCTGTCAGTCTTATTACACAAAGAGGAGCTACTAAGAGTAAGCTTTAAATGGGAGGATTATATAATCTCTTTGGTCATTTCTGAGGAAGATGCTAATGGTCTAATCCGATTCAATGGTCTATGCTAAGCTAAGCTAAACTAAAAGTGCGGATCAGATTAAAGAATAGTTCAAAGTTACACTGTTCCTTTAAAACAGAGAAATTTCAGTCACAGCATGTTTTTAGCAGATTTTTATAGCAGTAATGCAGAAATACACATGCAGTGATGCGTTTATGGCGGCACCTCCTATATTTTCATCTCTGAGAGAACTGCAGGGGAATTTATTTCAGGTTTTTTTAAGGTAAGAGATGCCCTGAGTGCTCTTCAGAGTGTGTAGGTGTGCAGTAACGCGGCGTCTCATTTTCTCCTTGATTTCTCGCTCTCTGTGAGACTCGTTTCTCTCTCTGTCTTTTTATTTCCACAATGATCTTCATTATTCTCTGTTCTTGCTCACAGTTTCAGCCCTGCGTTCTTTACTGCGGCTCCACTGCTGCTGCTGAGACGCTTTTAGCTAGAGAGCTGCAAACGTGTGTGTGTGTGTGTGTGTGTGTGTGTGTGTGTGTGTGCGTGCGTGGAGGAATGCGTTATCAGGCCCAGCCTTCCTGTGGTTCCTAATCCTGCGTCCCCTTCCCAGCCCCCAGCCTCTCTCTCTCTTTCTTTTAGTTCAATTCACTGTATTGGCCTGACAAACATGGGTACATATAGCCAAGTCATACATGGCAGTAAAATAATAATACTATTCCTCTGTATAATGAGCACTTGTTGTGTGTATTGCGTCATCTTGTTGAATCGCCGAATGCCTGGTTTATACCTCTGCGTGGAGTGATTGCCTGTGTTGCGTGTAGTCGTGCATTTATACTTCTGTGTCGCTCTGCAGTAACCCTTCTGAAACACTAGCTGGCAGTGAGGTGTTTATGTTTCTGTGTGTCGAGTTTCTTCACTGGTGTGGTGTTTTTGCTGAACGCTAACTTATTGTACAAGTAGCTCAAACTCGCTTATTAAGAGACAGGAACCAGCGGACGTGCAACAACCTTAATCAGGAGGTAAACACAAAACAAGAGTTTCCATCTGGAGCTGCTTTACGGGACTCCACCCTTGTAAACACTCACTCCATTGAGTTCACGTGGCTCTCAGTCCCGCCCACACTCGTCAGCACTACCAAGCTGACCAATCACAGAGCTTGCATTATGACTCATTGTGACGTGTAGTTACATTTTTGAGAGGTGCGTTTCAGCTTCAGCAATGACTAGGGCGAGGGCTATGCGACCGTACGAAGGTCGGCCAGAGCATGTGTGCACTTCAGGCAGAAGTAGAAGTCAACCTTAAGTCGCTTTGGACAATAACGTCTGCTAAATGTAGTTATAGTAATGACAATAGTGGTGATAATAATAATAATAATAATATATATACAAATATAAATGAGCATAAATATTCAGCATAAGTCACTACACACCTTTTCATTCATTTTCTTTTCAGCTTAGTCCCTTTATCATTCTGGAGTCGCCACAGCAGAATGAACCGCCAACTTATCCAGCATATGCTTTACACAGCGGATGCCCTTCCACCAAAAATTAAGGTGCACATTTTATCATCTTATGCATCAAATAAAGCCTACACTCCAAACTTTTTCTTGCTTGAGACATGTTGACTTCTTCTTCCATCATTTGCAGTGTTTCTAAATTGCACTGTTCGTCATTTCTTACCTTGTTTTTAACATGTTTTATCTGTTATTTTCTGTAAAGCGGAGTCTGACCATTATAAGTCCACACTAAATTGTTATAAGAGACGCGTTTAAGAGATTATATGCAACATCCTTCATTCCTTCTCTTAGGTAAGGAGAGATCTCCACTCTAAAGTTCATACTTAGAGGGAAAATGTGCTCTATGCATTATAAAGCTTGAAGTAGAATCAGTACTCTGTATCGGCAGATCATCATGACAAGGAATCAGTACTGGGTATCTGCAGCAAAATCCTGATCAGAGCATCTCTATTTAATACATTTAAAAGCTTAATTTAAATACTTTTTTATACTATTATTATTAATTAAATTCTGCTTTTAGAGCAGAACAGTGAAGATCTGTCATTTTTCCCCACAGGATATGAGACTCCTGAACTCAAAGTGCAAGATTTTTGGTTTTACTTGTTTATTTATTTAATTTTATTATTATTTTTATATGTATTAATTGATTTAACTATGGTTAGTTCTATTTATGTGATGTTTAATGTAAGTTTCTGTATTATTTTAACTTTTGTTTTTGCATTCATCTATTAACATGGATGAGTGAGCTTAGAGTTTCAGTTTGTTTTCATTAGTTCATCATCTTAATAACTGTTTATTTTAGTTAAGTTTATTAGCTTAGAGTTTATTTAGAATACATTTTGTCATTCATTTATTTATTATTATTTATTAATAAAGTAAAACAAATATGTAAACATTAATATAAGTAAATTTTATTGTTATTTTAGTTATATCAGAAATGTATTTGTAGTTCATTTAAAAAATACTTTTATTTTAGTTGCTGTTTATTTTATTTATTTAAATTTTCATTTTTTATTCTATTAATGCATTATTTTATTCATTATTTTCATAAAGCAGCTGATGTTTTATTTCATTTATTTTTTATTTGATTTAGAGCACCAAAATGAATTGTGAATATGGTTTTTTCAGGATTCAATTCCTCTAAGTCTCATATTAGTTCCTGTACGTGTTGCTAATAACAGAAAATACACATTGTAACCTAAAAGCATGATGTGTGTGTGTGTGTGTGTGTGTGTGTGTGTGTGTGTGCGTGTGTGTGCGTTCAGGTGCAGTACGAGTCTCCATTTCCTCTCCATCTTGTTCTCCCCTAGAACACAGTGGTAAAGTGTGCAGTTCAGGTTGAGTCCCTACAGAGAGCTGAATCTGCACTTCATCTGCAGAGCGCTGACACACTGCCGTTCCTCCACAAATCAGAGGACTGCAAGCTTTTGTGTGTTTCTTGGCAAAAAAAAATCCTTAGTGGTCACACCCCTGCGGTGCTGTCCCGGACTCAACCATAGCATAGGACAGACCTGAGAATGTGTGACAGGAGGAGCAGTTTAACAAGAGTTCAGGCTGAAGACAATCTAGATATACATGTGCTGCATGATATTGGACCAATCTGACATTGCAATATTTTTATATACAGTGCGTGAACTAAGTATTGAACACGTCACCATTTTCCTCAGAAAACATATTTCTAAAGGTGCCGCTGAATTGAAATTTTCACCAGGCATTGGTAACAACCAAAGAAATCCCTATATGCAGAGAAAATAAATCTAATTAGTTTAGAAATGAAGTTCTGTTAAATAAAATGAAATGACGCAGAGAAAAAGTGTTGAACACATGAAGAAAGAGAGGTGTATTCTGGCAGTGAAAGCCCAGACAGCAGCTGAAATCTCTCAGTAGTTCTTCAGCAAACCTCTCCCCGTCCTCAGTGTAAATGAAGATCAGCTGCTTCAGTCCAACATCTACATTAGCAGGAGGATGAAGATCAAACCCTTTTAGCTGGACAATCATCCAAAACACAGCAAAGGAGACTCTCGGATGCTTTCAGAGAAAGAAAATCAAGCTGTAGAATGGCCCACCCAATCCCATGATCCCAATCCAATAGAAAATACAAGATGATGAAAAATACTTAGACTGAGAAAGGGCAGAGGGTTGCTGAAGAACTACTGAGAGATTTCACTGCCCACCGAGAACAAGAATAAACATCACAACAGCTATAATCCCTGTTTCAGAACAAAACAAGGGATGTACAGGCGTGAACGCACCCTTAGATTTACATTAGACAAATGCAATCCTTTAGTTTATTCTTATTTATTTGTTCATTTATTTAAATATTTATTTATTCATTCATTCATTTATTTATTAATATATTTATTTATTTAATTATTTATTTATTCATTTATTCATTCATTCATTTATTCATTCATTTATTTATTCATTCATTCATTCATTTATTTATTCATTCATTTATTCATTCATTTATTCATTTATTCATTTATTTATTCATTCATTTATTCAATCATTTATTCATTTATTTATTCATTCATTCATTTATTCATTCATTTATTTATTTATTCATTTATTCATTAATTTATTTATTTATTCATTTATTTATTCATTTATTTATTCATTTATTTATTCATTCATTTATTCATTTATTTATTCATTCATTTATTCATTTATTTATTCATTTATTTATTTATTCATTTATTCATTCATTTATTTATTTATTTATTAATTTATTTATTTATTTATATATTTATTCATTTATTTATTTATTTATTCATTTATTTATTAATTTATTCATTAATTTATTCATTTATTCATTTATTCATTTATTTATTTATTCATTTATTATTTATATATTTATTCATTTATTTATTCATTCATTTATTCATTTATTTATTCATTTATTCATTTATTTATTCATTTATTCATTTATTTATTCATTCATTCATTTATTCATTCATTTATTTATTCATTCATTCATTTATTTATTCATTCATTTATTCATTTATTTATTTATTCATTTATTCATTCATTTATTTATTTATTTATTTATTCATTTATTTATTCATTCATTTATTTATTCATTTATTTATTCATTTATTCATTTATTTATTTATTCATGTTTTCATTCATTTATTTATTTATATATTTATTCATTTATTTATTCATTTATTTATTTATTCATTTATTTATTCATTCATTTATTTATTCATTCATTTATTTATTCATTCATTTATTTATTCATTCATTTATTTATTCATTTATTCATTTATTTATTCATTCATTTATTTATATATTTATTCATTTATTTATTCATTCATTTATTCATTTATTTATTCATTCATTTATTTATTCATTTATTCATTTATTTATTCATTCATTTATTTATTTATTCATTTATTTATTTATATATTTATTCATTCATTTATTCATTTATTTATTTATTCATTTATTCATTTATTCATTTATTTATTCATTAATTTATTTATTTATTCATGTATTCATTTATTTATTTATTTATTCATTTATTTATTCATTCATTTATTCATTTATTTATTCATTTATTTATTCATTCATTTATTCATTCATTTATTTATTTATTAATTTATTAATTTATTTATATATTTATTCATTTATTTATTTATTCATTTATTCATTTATTTATTTATTTATTCATTACTTTATTCATTTATTTATTTATTCATTTATTTATTTATTCATTTATTTATTTATATATTTATTCATTTATTTATTTATATATTTATTCATTAATTTATTCATTCATTTATTTATTTATTTATATATTTATTCATTTATTTATTTATTTATTCATTTATTCATTTATATATTTATTCATTCATTTATTCATTCATTTATTTATTTATTTATATATTTATTCATTTATTTATTCATTCATTTATTCATTTATTTATTCATTTATTCATTTATTTATTCATTCATTTATTCATTCATTTATTTATTCATTCATTCATTCATTTATTTATTCATTCATTTATTCATTTATTTATTTATTCATTTATTCATTTATTCATTCATTTATTTATTTATATATTTATTCATTTATTTATTCATTTATTTATTTATTCATTTATTTATTTATTCATGTTTTCATTCATTTATTTATTTATATATTTATTCATTTATTTATTCATTCATTTATTTATTCATTCATTTATTTATTCATTCATTTATTTATTAATTTATTCATTTATTTATTCATTCATTTATTTATATATTTATTCATTTATTTATTCATTCATTTATTCATTTATTTATTCATTCATTTATTTATTCATTCATTTATTTATTCATTCATTTATTTATTCATTCATTTATTTATTCATTCATTTATTTATTTATTTATTTATATATTTATTCATTCATTTATTCATTCATTTATTTATTTATTCATTTATTCATTTATTTATTCATTAATTTATTTATTTATTCATGTATTCATTCATTTATTTATTTATTTATTCATACATTTATTTATTTATTTATTTATTTATTCATTTATTTATTTATTCATTCATTTATTTATTTATTCATTTGTTTATTTATATATTTATTCATTCATTTATTAATTAATTTATTTATTTATTCATTTATTCATTTATTTATAATTTATTTATTAATTTATTTATTAATTTATTTATTAATTTATTTATTCATTCATTTATTTATTTATTTATTCATTTATTAA